>NC_089843.1:21782768-22086448 GCF_035609145.1 Eleutherodactylus coqui | reverse complement strand
TAAATGCATAAGTGATGTGTCTCTATTGTGGTGGTCTGTAAAGTGACGTGAGGCGCTGTGGTGGGGAAAATCGCTTGCAATATTAGAACATGGGAAGATGGGAAGGCCCCTGCCTATAAGCAGGGTGATTGTCCCAATAAGAACACCCCTCCCCCCGCTGGAACCTTGGGGCTGACTATCCTTGACAGGAAACTGGGACAGTGTACACAAAACACAGAACAGGATTAACTACTACAGAAACAGGAATGATGCACAGACTAGACAGAAATGGATAGACACACAAAGTCTAAAGCATAAGGTAAAGGACATTTAAAATAACAGACACAGATACCAGAGCAAATGACAAAATAGTCCTGGGAGCCGTGACTTAGATGTGTCTGCTGTCTGAAGCAAACTCACATAAAACACATATCAATACTAAAGCAAGAAGAAAGGTCCCCAGCTTTCTTAAATAGGAGAGTAATTGCTATTTAAGCAGCAGCTGGGCTGTGAGTACTGAGAGGGGTTAACTCCATCATTGCTGATAGAAAATAGAAACAGTATATTCATACAGAAGGAGCAGAGCGATGCCTGCATCTGCCTATAATAGCAAGAGAGTGGCAGACACAGGTAGCAGAACTAACAGATATGAGGAAACTCATGTATTGCGACAGATGAATGTGGTATCTCAGACGGGTCTGAATTCCCTAATAGACTTCTTTGGGAAAACGAGAGCCCCTCCTGAAGCTCTAATCAAATAGCATAGTGGTAATGGTAAACTAATCTCAATATAACAGTAAGGCCCCCTGTCCACGGGCGAGGCAGAATATCGCTAACGATATTCCGGCGGCGGGGAGCAGGGGAGAGAACTGACATTTCTTTGCGGTGAGTCTATCTGACAGCATGCCGCGATTTGAGTCCTGCGAGTGGAGAATTGTGGATAGGGGGCTGCGCTTTCCATAGTTAAGTCTATGGAAAGCGTGCACTGCATTACTCGCGGATAGATCATCGCGAGTAACGCAATGCAAGATTGTCCGTGTACAGGAGCCCTAAGGAAGAGGCACTTATGGATTTTTTTTTTTTCAAATTAATATTGGCTCTTCTTCAGTGTCTATAGTTTGAGACGTTTCAAAGGCATCTACAGAAATCTAAATCTTGGAATGTCATTAGGGCCCTTCAGCAATGAGCTTTAGATGCAGAGTAAACATCTATATATTCTTCCACTAATCAGGCAGAAATTAATTGGAAAGTATCACAATCTTAATTTGTAAATAATCTGAGAGGTGTTGCCAAAACAATGCTTCTTTTTATGAAGCAGGAGGTCTTTCAGGAAGGAGAAGCAGGTGGTTATTTTTTTGGCTTCTAATTAACCCATAAGATGATGATTAATTTGTGGCAACATTGAGAAGGCTTCGTAATATTTTGGTTGCAGAAAGATGATGTTAACTTTTGATATATTTGGTAGGATCTCCTCTTTCACTATTATCTGGAGTTATTCTGACACAGCCCTGCTATATCATATACTCGTCACGGACACAGCTCTGCTACATGACGTGCACCTCAGAGGCACAGCTATGGTACCTTACATACACTTCACAGACACATCTCTTCTACTGGCATGAACATCACAGCTTTGGTACATGACAAGTGCATAATAGACACAGCTCTGCTACATCACATGCAAGGAACGGATAAAGCTGTGCTACATGACATGCGCAGCAAAGACACAGCTCTGCTACTTGGCATGCGGTACACAGGCACTGCTCTGCTACATGACATGTGGGATGCAGACACAGCTCTGCTACATGACATGCGTGGAACACACACAGCTCTGCTACATAACATGTATGTCACAGCTCCGCTGCATAACATGCAAAGCACCGACATAGCTCTGCTATGACTGTGTGGCACAGAAACAGCTCTGCTACATGACATCAGTGGAACAGACTCAGTTCTGCTACATGACATGATTGTGTCAAACACCGCTCTGCTACATGACATGCACGACACACACACACAGGTCTGCTACATGACATGTGCTTCACAGACATAGCATTTCTACATGAAGTGCACCTCACAGACACAGCTCTGCTACATTACATACGCTTCACAGACACATCTTGTCTACTGGCATGCATGTCACAGACACAGTTCTGCTACATGACAAGTGCGTCACAGACACAGCTCTACTACATGACATGCACTGAATGGACAAAGCTCTGCTAAATGACATGCACGGCAAAGACACACCTCTGCTACATAACATGTGCGACACAGCTCTGCTGCATAACATGCACGTCACAGGCACAGCTCTGCT
This sequence comes from Eleutherodactylus coqui, assembly GCF_035609145.1. NCBI lineage: Eukaryota > Metazoa > Chordata > Amphibia > Anura > Eleutherodactylidae > Eleutherodactylus > Eleutherodactylus coqui. Next base: position 22,084,152 of record NC_089843.1, on the reverse strand, counting down.
ATATGACTGCATGGCACAGACACAGCTCTGCTACATTACATGCACCACACACACAGCTCTGCTACATGACATGATGGTGTCAAACAGTGCTTTGCTAGATGACATGCGTGACACACACACACAGGTCTGCTACATAATATGTGCAGCACAGACACAGCTCTGCCACATTATATGCACATCACAGACATGGCTCTGTCACAGTATAGGCACAGCACAGACTCAGCTCTGCAACATGACAAGCGTGGAACACACACAGCTCTGCTGCATAACATGCACGTCACAGGCCCAGCTCTGCTATATGACATACGCAGCATACATACAGCACTGCTAAATAACATGTGATTTACAGACATAGCTCTGTAACTGGCACGCATGTCACAGACACAGCTTTGCTACATGTGCAACACACGCACAGCTCTGCTGTATTACATGCACTTCCCAGACATAGCTCTATAACTGGCATGCACGTCACATACACAGCTTTGCTACATGACATGTGCAGCACAGACACAGCATCTATGATATACATCTCACAAACACAGCTCTACTACATTACATACACATCTCATCTACTAGCATGCATGTCACAGACACAACTCTGCAACATGACATGTGTGGTACACACACAGCTCTGTTACTTAAAGGGGTTGTCCCGCGCCGAAACGGGTTTTTTTTTTATTCAATAGGCCCCCCGTTCGGCGCGAGACAAACCCAATGCATGTGTTAAAAAAAAAAAGTTTAGTACTTACCCGAATCCCCGCGCTGCGGCGACTTCTTCCTTACCTTAGTAAGATGGCTGCCGGGATCTTCACCCACGATGCACCGCGGGTCTTCTCCCATGGTGCACCGTGGGCTCTGTGCGGTCCATTACCGATTCCAGCCTCCTGATTGGCTGGAATCGGCACACGTGACGGGGCGGAGCTACGAGGACCAGCTCTCCAGCACGAGCGGCCCCATTCACCAGGGAGAAGACCGGACTGCGATTAGACGCTGAAATTAGACGGCACCATGGAGACGAGGACGCTAGCAACGGAACAGGTAAGTGAATAACTTCTGTATGGCTCATAATTAATGCACGATGTACATTACAAAGTGCATTAATATGGCCATACAGAAGTGTATAACCCCACTTGCTTTCGCGGGACAACCCCTTTAACATGCACAGCTTAGACATAGCTCTGCTATATGACTGTGGCACAGACACAGCTCTACTACATTACATGTGCAGAACAGACTCAGTTCTGTTACATGACTTGATTGTTTCAAACACAGGTCTGCTACATAACATTTGCGGCAAAAACACAGCTCTGCCACATTACATGCGCATTACAGACACTGCTCTGCTACATTACAGGTGCGGCACAGACTCTGCTCTGCTACATGACATGTGTGTCACAAACACAGCTCTGTAACATGACATGCACAACACACAGCTCTGCTACATTACATGCATGTAACAAACACAGCTCTGCTACATGACATTTGCTATACACATACAGCTTTGCTTCAGGACATGCACCACATGGACACAGCTCTGCTACATGACATGCACTTCACAAACACAGCTGTGCTACATGACATGCACGTCACAAACAGCTGAGCTACATGACATACACAGCAGAGACACAGCTCTGCTACATGACATCTATGGCAAAAAAAACAGCTCTGCTACATGACATGCATCGCATAGGAACAGCTCTGCTACATGACATGCATGGCATAGGAACAGCTCTGGTACATGACATGCACATCAGAAACACAGCTCTGCTACTTGATGTGTGTGGCACAGATACAGCTCTGGTACATGACATGCGCTTCACAGAAACATCTCTGCTACAATACATGAGCGACACAGACACAGCTCTGCTACATTACATGTGCAACACAAACACACAGCTCTTCTTCATTACATGTGCATTACAGACACAACTTTACTACATGTCATGTGCAGCTCAGACACAGCTCTGCTACATAACATGTGGAACACAGACACAGCTCTGCTACATTACATGAGTTTCACCGACAGCTGTACGGCATGACATATGCTTTAATGACGCAGCTGTGCTTCATGACATGCACATCACAGACAGAGCTCTGCTGCATTAGAAGCAGAAACCAAAAATGGCAACAGCACGCAAAATAAATTTACTATCAGAGGTATACATACCTATAATCAATACTCTGACAACATTAAATAATGCAAAGTTCTTGGTATATAATTTGATCAAATTGCATTGGCCCATCTACCAACGTCCAGGTGACCAGGCTTTCAGATGGGTCCTAATGATAATACCAAGTAGTATAAACTCAAGCTGGGGAAGTTGGGTTCCTACCTCTCAGAATGCTTCTCTCTTGGGACATATGTGCTTTAACAACACAGCTGTACTACATTACATGCACATCACAGACAGAACTCTGCTACATGACATGAGCGTCACAGATACAGCTCTGTTACATGACATGCGTTGCACAGACACAGCTCTGCTACTTGACATTTGTGACGCGGAAACAATTCTGGTATATGACATGCGCAGCACAGACAAACCTTTTGTCAGGTCCAGCGGCCTGGGGGCCCTCCGTGCCTAAACCGCTGGCCCTATCAGCCGGGCTGCAGCTGTGCGGCGCAGAGGAGCCCTGGTTCTGATAACCTTCCCTGGCCGCCGTAATCATGCTCACCGCCGGGTTGCTAAGGACATGGCAGATGCTGGCCCACGCCGCTTCCCCGTCACGATATCAACCAGGCAAACGTATTTGGTCTCCGTCTGTCCAGCAAGGCTGGGTGCAAGTTCCCCAGCGCCTCGGTGATTGAACTCTGCTGCTGTCAGGCTCCCCAACAGCTGATTGAGGCAGGAGCTCTGACAGCATTTAAACGCCTCTGTTCCTTCCAGCATTGCCAGTGTTAGCTAGGTCTTCTGCTGCACTCACGTTCTTTGTATTTGCCTGTCTCCCTGTTTGGCTGTTTGCTTTGACCCTGACTTCGCCTTCGCCAGACCCCTTGACCACGTACCTTCCGGTTGCCGAACCGGATTGCCTGACTTGCCTCTCTGTTTGTTTGTCTTAATGTCTGTTTGTAATCTGACGCCTTGCCCCACTTCCCTAGAGAGTCTAGGGACCGTTGCCCTGTGAGTCTAGGGACCGTTGCCCAGTTGTCGCCCTGGGGCTTAGCCCAGGGAGGCAAGTGGGTAAGGAAAGGGGTTGTGGACAGTTTTAGGGACGTCCAGTAACCAGACCCCAGTTCCCTGACACTTTTGCTACATGACATGCTTGGCACAGAAACACCTCTGCGACATTACATGCTTGATGTTAGTGAAATGAATATGACTCCATGTTCTATTCTACTGTAGCCATTTTGTAAGCAAGTAGCAATCTTCCCTGTCTCTTATTACTGTATTTATTTGTTCTCTTCTGGAGGATTTATGGATATTAAATTGTCATTTAGTAAGCCTTGAGTGAATCAAATACGCTTTTGTTCCAGAAAATAGCTACTGTGGCATTTAGACTGACCGGCAGGTCAAACTAACATGTTCCTAGCTGTTAACATATGTTCCTAAAAATTCTCTGTAGACAACTTATTGTTTAGATTTACTGTTCCAAGAAGTTAATCAAGTATGGTCAACTCTGCGCCTGTGTGCATTTGATTGGCATTTTAGATGCTAAATTCCTTATATTGTATATTTATATATTGTTTATGTTTCTTTGACCAATGTTAATAAATTAATTATAATGGTTTGAATTATTCTAATTAGATCATGTGCTAGTATAAAAGCTGCTGTCTGTCAGTCAATCAATAGATTACTTTGGATCACAGCCCATGCTGCGTGATTTAATGTTAGTCTCCTGAGCTCAGCTTACCTCTAAAATTGAATTCAGACCCAAATAGCATTTCATATAGCAAATATTGGTTGGCACTAACAATGGCATAGACACAGCTCTGCTACATAACATGGACGGCACAGATACAGCTCTGCTGCATGACATGCGTGTTACAGACACAGCTCTGCTATATGACATGTGTGTTACAAACACCGTTCTGTTACATGACATGTGCATCACAGACACAGCTCTGCTACATGAAATGCTTGGCACAGACATAGATCTGCTGAATGAAATGTGCAGCACAAGCAAAGCTCTGCTACATGACATTCACTGCACAGACACCTCGAGAATGTCCGATGAAAACTATGATATAGTCCGAATAACGGAAACATGGCTTGATGAAAAGTGCGATTGGGCGGTGAATTTACAGGGTTACAATCTCTTCAGAAGAGACCGTAGGAACCAGAAAGGGGGAGGGGTATGTCTGTACGTTAAATCGTACTTAATGCCGAAGCTACGGGAGGATAAAGGTGCAGGAGCTGAACACGTGGAATATCTGTGGGTGGAAATACAGGGGGAAAAAAAATCCTGATAGGGGTTTTCTATAGACCACCAAAAGCAACATAAGAAACTGAAACCTTACTATTAAGGGCGCCCACCCACTGGCGATTTTTTTCCCTGCCAAATTCGCAGCATTTTTTTCTCTGCAGGGGTCTATGGGACTTGTAATGTTAAAATCGCGATCGCGCAAAATCGCAATTTACCGCGAAATCACGATTTTGCGCGATCGCGATTTTAACATTACAAGTCCCATAGACCCCTGCAGAGAAAAAAATGCTGCGAATTTCGCAGGGGAAAAAAATCGCCAGTGGGTGGGCGCCCTAAGGCAGATAGAAGAGGTGTCAAACCGCAATGAAGTAATTATCATGGGGGACTTTAATTATCCAGATATAATATGGGAAAACGAAACCTGCAAATCTCATAGGGGTGATGAGTTCTTGAGAGTAATTAAAGATAATTATCTGAACCAACTTGTGCGGGAACCAATCAGAGAGTGGGGCATTCTGGACTTCTTACTAACTAACAAACCGGACCGAATAAAGGGGGTACAGGTTGAGGGGCACTTGGGGAACAGTGACCACAATATAATCAACTTCCAGCTGTCATTCAATAAGAAGCCTTATCAGGGAGTGACAAATAAACTAAACTTTAGTAAAGCAAAATTTGATCAGCTTAAAACTACTATCGGTAACATTAATTGGGACAACATCCTCAAAAATATCAGTACAGAGGACAAATGGGAGGGTATGCGAGCAGTTCATACCCTTTAAAGGAGATGTCCCGAGGCAGCAAGTGGGTCTATACACTTCTGTATGGCCATAATAATGCACTTTGTAATGTACATTGTGCATTAATTATGAGCCATACAGAAGTTATAAAAAGTTTTATACTTACCTGCTCCGTTGCTGGCGTCCTCGTCTCCATGGTGCCGACTAATTTTCGCCCTCCGATGGCCAAATTAGCCGCGCTTGCGCAGTCCGGGTCTTCTCCTCTTCTCTATGGGGCTCCGTGTAGCTCCGTGTAGCTCCGCCCCGTCACGTGCCGATTCCAGCCAATCAGGAGGCTGGAATCGGCAATGGACCGCACAGAAGCCCTGCGGTCCATGAAGACAGAGGATCCCGGCGGCCATCTTCAGCAGGTGAGTATGAAGACGCCGGACCGCCGGGATTCAGGTAAGCGCTGTGCGGGTGGTTTTTTTAACCCCTGCATCGGGGTTGTCTCGCGCCGAACGGGGGGGGGGTTTAAAAAAAAAACAACCCGTTTCGGCGCGGGACATCTCCTTTAAAAATAAAAGAACTTCAAGTAAAAGGAAACCAATGTGGCTCGACAAGACGGTAAGGGGGGCAATAAATGAAAAAAAGAAAGCGTTCGAACTACTAAAGCAAGAAGGCAGCAAAGAAGCGCTAAAATCGTACAGGGAAAAAAACAAAATATGCAAAGATAAGATCAAAATTGCTAAGGAGGAGGCAGAAAGATTGATCGCCAAAGAGAGCAAAACAACCCGAAACTATTTTTCAACTATATTAACAGCAAAAGGATTTGCACTGAGAGCACTGGCCCTTTAACAAATAATACAGGAGAAATCATTGAAGATGATGGAGGGAAGGCAAATCTATTAAATAGTTTCTTTTCAAGCGTATTCACAAATGACAAGGAAATGCCCCACGAGATGCAGGGGAATAAAATGAACCCCTCACAATATATCTCATACCTAACGCAGGAGGAAGTGCGGAAACGGTTAAAGAAGACTAAAATCGATAAATCGCCAGGCCCAGATGGAATACACCCAAGGGTACTAAAGGAACTAAGTATTGGTAACTACAGGCCGGTAAGTCTCACTTCAGTAACGGGAAAAATAATTGAGGGGTTTCTGAGAGATGCCATCGAAAAAATACCTCAAAGAGAACAACAGAATAACTCCTCACCAACATGGGTTCATGAAGGGTCGATCATGTCAGACCAATCTGATCAGCTTCTACGATGAAGTAAGCTCTAGGCTGGATCTGGGAGAGTCTATTGATCTCGTATATCTGGACTTCTCTAAAGCATTTGACACTGTGCCGCATAATAGGCTAATATATAAAATAGGACAGCTCAGATTAGGTGAAAATGTGTGTAACTGGGTTAAGAATTGGCTCAGTGATAGAAAGCAGAGGGTGGTAATAAATGGTTCATACTCTGATTGGGCCACCGTCGCTAGCGGGGTGCCACAGGGTTCAGTATTAGGCCCCATTTTGTTCAATATATTTATTAACGACCTGATAGAGGGGCTGCACAGTAAAATATCAATATTTGCAGATGACACAAAATTATATAATATAATTAATGCAACAGAGGACAATGTATGGCTACAAACAGATCTAGATAAGCTGGGGGCTTGGGCAGAAAAATGGCAAATGAAGTTCAATGTGGATAAATGTAAGGTTATGCACATCAGCAGGAGAAACGGATGTCACCAATATACACTAAATGGGGTACTGCTAGGGAAAAGTGATATGGAAAAAGACCTGGGGTATTAGTGGACTGTAGACTTAACTGCAGCAACCAATGCCAGTTGGCTGCTGCAAAAGTTAATAAAGACTTGAGATGTATTAAAAGAGGTATAGGGGCGAAGGACAAGAACATTATTCTTCCACTATATAAGGCACCCGTCCGGCACCATATGGAATATTGTGTACAGTTCTGGACACCAGTGCTTAGGATCGATGTTGCAGTGCTTGAGGGAGTCCAAAGAAGGGAAACTAAACTAATAAATGGAATGAGAGGACTAAAATATCCAGAGAGGCTATCAAAATTAGGATTATTCACCCTGGAAAAAAGACGGCTAAGGGGTGAGCAAATACATGAGGGTACAATACAAGGATCTCTCCCATTATCTGTTTATACCCAGGACTGCGTCGGTAACAAAAGGGCATCCGCTACGTCTAGAAGAAAGCAGGCTTTTATCACCAACACAGAAGGGGGTTCTTCGCCATAAGAGCAGTGAGACTGTGGAACTTTCTGCCTGAGGATGTGGTGATGGCAAAATCCACAGAGGAGTTTAAGAGGGAACTAGATGCCTTTCTAGATGACACTGTTCACAGCAGCACATAGCAGAACAGAACCTGCACAGAGACACAGAAGAATGATACTGATTACAGCAGGACATACCAGAACCGTGCACTGCTTACAACTGGCCCACACATGACTGCTCCAGAGAAGAACCAGTAAACACTGACAAGGAGCGCCCTTGGCTGACTGATGCCCCAGCATAATCAACCACACCCCGCCAGCACAATCAACCCCAATAGTGAAGCTGAGCCTCTAAAAAACAGCAGATCCCATCAGAAAGCTCTATTATGGCCCAAAGTGGCCAGTGAAGGCATAACACAAACCGCAGGGCGCAACACACTGCATGGCAGCAAATATCCCATGCGACAAATACAGAGCCTTTCAGACAGCATGACACAGGAGGGGACCCTAAACAGGCCAGGGCAGCAAGGGAATCTATTTTCCTTACCTGCTCCTTTACATTCACGTGTCTTCTCTTAAGACGGTTCCTCAACTCCAGCAGAGCTCAATCCTTACCATCACCTGCCTTTGCACTGGGAGGGAATCTGGACCGCCTGGGAGAAAGATACGGGAATCTCTATGGCTGGTGGGTCCTAGTGCCAAACATCGCCTGCCCTGTGCGGGGAGGGGATGCTAATTCGGACAAACGAGTGGGGGGGGGGGGGAGTGTCTATGGCTCTATGGCTGGTGGGACACACGCAGGAGTACCTAGGTGGTTCTCCTTTTTCTTCTGAGGGGACCAGGCCAACAACCGAAGGATTGCTCTACTTCTGTTCCCCTCCTCGGTTGGGTAAAAGGGAGAGTTAAACCTCCCTGTTAGCCCTGGCCCATCCTGGAGAATCCATTCAGCCGTTGCGGGCAAGACTGTCCATCTCCTATTGACAATAAGCTAAAACTAATTAGCCGGGTGATGGCAGGAAGGGATATAGGCAGCGGGCGGAGCTAACACTTTTTGTGCTTAGTGTTGCCTCCTAGTGGCAGTAGCTATATCACACAGTCTTTGCTGTCCGCCACAATGTAATGAGCAAGAAAGAACAACTTGTCCCACAAAAAGCAAGCTGTCGTCCGTCTGTGTCAACGAAAAAATAGAGAAGTTATGTATCTATCAATACAATGATATAAAAACTAAGAAAATAGCTGGGCCTTTAAGGTGCAAAGTAGGCAAGTCACTAAGGGGTTAATAAAGAAAGCTCACAATGTGTCTCCGAGATCTCCAAATGTCCCTTTTCTCAAACCCATATAACATAACCTTGTGTGTGTCCACATATGTCTGTGTGGTTCTTCCCCTTCTGCTCTACAGGCTGGTTCTCATGTGTGTCCAATGAAATCAGAGATCTACGACCGCTATGAACTGGCATATAGCTCAGCTAGAGTTTACACCAGCTTCTTGCTTAGTGTAATAAGTATGACAGATCGTGAGCCGTGACGACCTCTAGCGCTAAGCCCTGTCCACTGTTCGAAAAATACAACTTTAAAAATAAATAATAATTTTTTGGCATTAAAGTGCAACTTATTGACATCACAATTCTACACAATCCAGATGATAAATGTGTCCCAATGCCCAGAGTATATAATACCTGAGGATATCCATAGAGGCCAAGGACTTGTGCTGCTGGAACAGTGGTAGATGAGTGCTGACCTCCAATGACACCGGCCAGCTGGCCACGGCCTGTACATGAGTAATTAGGTATCATCTTATCAGGGCCAGACAGAAGTTGTAATACATAGCGTATTGCCAAGGGTCCACATGCGCATGTGTCATAAAGATGGTATCCCAGTGTAATATTTGGTAAGATGTCAGGATTCTGGTTAATATTATTAATGGCGAAGACAAAAACCTGAGGTTTTATTAATCCCTCCAACGCGTATCTATAAGTAGATAAATGTACATATGAGCAAGGCTGGCATTATACACAATCTTAGGGCTTATTCAGACTAGCATATATTGGCCTCCGTTTTCATGTCCGGACGATAAACGCTACCATCTGAGCTGTCTTCCCCTTCCCTCCCCCTCACGGCTCTCTGCTTCTCTCCTTCTTGTTTGCAATGTGAGGGGATGGGGTGGGGGTGGAGCTAAGCTCCACCCCTTGTCCACAGCCAGCGATAAAAGGTGCAGGATGGGGGGGGCTTAGTCCACCAGGCCCCGCCCCTTCCCCTCCCATTGCAAACAGCCCGAGGGGAGGGGAGAAGAGAGGCAGAGAGCCAGTGAAGGGAAGGGGAAGACAGCTCAGATGGTTGCATATATCGACGGCCGTGAAAACAGTGGCCGATATATGCTCACCTGAATAAGCCCTTTGGTATATTCATTCACAGAGTAATAGGTATATTCATTCATAGAGTAATAAGTGACATCATAGAGTGAATCATGTGACCTGCTGGAGTGCAGAGCAATGATGAACATATTGAGCACCAGCAGCCAGATCACACATCATGTGACCAGAAGTTTGACGCAGATATAACCAAGTTATTGTGAATTTGTTCATTAATAGTAACAAGCTGAACATTAATGTTCAATTGTAAGTAAAAAAATGTTTTACCTTCTACATGCTTCTACCATCAGTCTATACATGCTTCTGAATAGTCAGCAAGCAGTGAAGTGGCTTCTGACTGCTACATCTGTGTTGCTTCTGCATTCATTTCAGTGTTGCACAACTGTCTGTGCAGGATAAATTGGTTCAGATCAATTGCAGGTGGTGCCACCATTTTGATGCTCTGCTGTAAAACCTGCTATTGGATGGAGCAAAGCTGGGACACTCCAAGTATGCTCTGCGGAGTGTGCTCCAGTAATGATGAACAGCCAGAGCAAGTGCTCCAGAGATGTTCCTGGCAATGATGTACAAGCACAGTGTGTTTTCTAGACTCCTAGCATGGGGAGTGCAATGATGAATATGCCTCTGCAGCTAGCATGCTGAGCTCCCGCCCCCTCTCTGCCCTTTGCCGCTGTTTACAATGGGAGCGAGAGGGTCGGGTGGAGCTTAGCTCCGACCCCATTGCGGAGATGCATAGGGTGACCCCGACATGGGGCTTACGCTGAGGAGTGGGAACGGTGAGACGCTGGCTTGTCACGGGCGCAGTTACCATGCTCTCTCCCAAAGGACTCATGCAGCCTCGGCCAGAGCAGCGCTGGGCCTTTTCCGGACATCCCTAGCATAGGGATACCCAATAAATGATAGAACAGGGATAGTACTTGTCATGGGGGATGCCACCATTCCAGTACACATAGAAATGACCTTTGGCAGAGAATAAATGAGCCACAGACGGATATGACGTACCTCAGGTGCCTAGGAATGGTCAGAGCCTGGAATCACTTTACTTGAATAAAACTTCAACAGTACAAGGCAGAGTAAACAATACTCCAAGTGCAGGCATTAAGATAAGCTTGAGTAGAAGTACCTCCACACGGCGATCCCAGACTTAAGGACACCCATGTGTGAGCAATGAAAAACACGTACCTCCACCCGGCGGTCCCAGACTTCAGGACGCTCAGGTGTGAACAATTGAAGAAGTATACCTCTATGTGATGATCCCAGACTTCAGGATGCCCACGTAGGAAGACATCAATATACGGTAGTACCTCTGTACTGGGCCCTAAGAAAGTCTCACTGATGGGCTGCTCACGCTCTCTCTACACTAGGCTCACTCCTCTCTCATGCTAGAACAATCAATCCAGGGAACCTCTCTTCTTCCTCAATTCTTCACTACATGAGGGTTGAAGGTATCCTCGTGTAGCTGACACTCTTTGACAGGAACCCAAAAGACATGGAACTCCTTTCCCGCTCTCAAGCACCCACATTTATAATCTCACTCATACCACATGACAGGACATAAATTGATACATTTACCAGACAGTCTCCAGGCTTTGCAGACAGTTTACCTTTCATTTGCTGCAGCTCTGCAATACACATAAAGGAATGACAAGACAGATTTGCACAGAGCATCTACATAAGACATACATGTATGACATTTATGGAGGGGCCCAGCAAAGCATGTACTGAGCCACTACAACATCCCACCACCTCCAATTGCAAACAGCAGCAAGGGGCAGAGAGGAGAAGAGAAGAGGGAGGGAGTTTAGCAGTCATGCTGCTAAACTCCCTTCCACCTTCCTTCTCCGGCAGCTGTCATTGGCTCCCATAGGAGTTTATGCAGCCACTGCTGGCGTAAGAGTGCCCAGGTGGGCACTTTTATGCTGCAAAGATTTGCCCCTTGTGCACTCATGCATTGTACACCAATGCATCAGAGGGGCAGCGTATATAGGCCAGGCGTGAAAACCCTTCCGATATATGCCCATGTAAATAGTATTAAGAGTGACACATATGTGGCATGTCGGTAAAAGTTAGTGCCGATCTCATTTTAAATTTAAAGTTGTCATAATTAATAGATGGTAAGCTCAAAACTTTCAAATTTTTTCATCAGTGTAGCTGAATGAGATCTTGTAATTTGCAGGACGAGTTCTAGCTCTTATAAGAACTAATTTTTGGTTCAGAAAATGCATTGAATAACTTTCATAGTTTTTTTTTTTTGCTGAGGTAATGGGAAAAAAAGCAGTTTTTGCATTATTATTTTGGGAATTATCTTTATGACGTTCACCATGTGGTGTGAATATTCTATTAATTTTATTCTTCGGGTCATCATGATTATAACACCAAATTAAGTTTTATTCTGCTTACTTACGTTCCCACAATAAAAACACTTTATTTATAAAAAAAAGAGTTTTTGTGTCACCACATTCCAAGGCCAGAACCTTTTTCTTTTTCTTTTTACAGAGCTGTATGAGGGCTTGCTATTTGCAGGATGATTCAACGTGACATAAAGTACAGGTGGGCTTCGGCCCACACTGCATACCCGAGTCAGACTCGTTTTTTTTAATTAATAGTCACAGGCAGGTACAACTCCGCTCTGGGAAGTCTGTGTGGAGTGGACCCACAGCATGGGTGGCTTCCTGGAACCCACTGACGGTACATAAACAAATCCCATTGCAGTGCCCCGGATAGCTGAGCTAACGTCAGATAAAATACAGGTGGGCTTGGGCCAACACTGCATGCCCCAGTCAGTCTGGGTTTATTTTTATAAATAGACACAGTCAGGTACAACTACCCTATGGGAAGTCTGTGTGGAATGGACCTACAGCATGGGTGGCTCCCTGGAACCCACCGGCGGTACATGAATACATCCCATTGCAGTGCCCTGCACAGCTGAGCTAACGTCAGATAAAATACAGGTGGGCTTCGGCCCACACTGCATGCCCCAGTCAAACAGTTTGTTTTTTTTAAAAGACACAGGCCGGTACAACTCCCCTATGTGAATTCCGTGTGCACCCACAGCATTGGTGGGTCCCTGGAACCAACCAGTGGTACATAAATAAATCCCATTGCAGTGCCCTGCACAGCTGAGCTAACGTCAAATTAAATACATGTGGGCTTCGGCCCACACTGCATGCCCCAGTCAGACTAGTTTTTTTTTATAAAAAGACACAGGCAGGTACAACTCCCCTATGTGAATTCCGGGTGAACCCACAGCATGGGTGGGTCCCAGGAAGCCACCGGCGGTACATAAATAAATCCCATTACAGTGCCCTGCACAGCTGAGCTAACGTCAGATTAAATACAGGTGGGCTTTGGCCCACACTGCATGCCCCAGTCAGACTCTTTTTTTTAATAAAAAGACACAGGCAGGTACAACTCCCCTATGTGAATTCCGGGTGAACCCACAGCATGGGTGGGTCCCAGGAAGCCACCAGCGGTACATAAATACATCCCATTGCAGTGTCCTGCAAAGCTGAGCTTACGTCAGATTAAATAAAGGTGGGCAATGGCCCACACTGCATGCCCCAGTCAGACTGGGTTTTTTTAATAAATAGACACAGGCAGGTACAACTCCGCAATGGGAATTCCGTGTACACCCGCAGCATGGCTGTCTCCCTGGAACCCACCGACGGTACATAAATTAATCCAATTGCAGTGCCTCCCTTAAAGCTGAGGTAACGTGAGAAGAAATGCAGGTTGGCTTCGGCCCACACTGCATGCTCCAGTCAGTCTGGGTAATTTACATAGTCACAGGTCGGTACAACTCCGCTATAGGAAGTCTGTGTGCACCCACAGCAGGGGTGGGTCCCAGGAAGCCACTGACGGTACATTAAAATATCCCATTGCAGTGCCGCCCTTAAAGCTGAGGTAATGTGAGAAGAAATGCAGGTTGGCTTTTGCCCGCACTGCATGCTCCAGTCAGTATGTGTAATTTACATTGTGACAGGTACGTAGAACTCCACTATGGGAAGTCTGTGTGCACCCACAGTATGGGTGGCTCCCTGGAACCCACTGACGGGGTGAGTTGAGTGAGTGACAGCATGTTAGCCTGCCATGGACAAGTTTGTCTTCCACAGCATTGTCTGGCTGCCGACATATTGGTAGTGCTTATGGCGGTTGCGCCTGTCCTACTGCGATTTTGCCGATGGCGATTGTGCCTGCCTTGTGGCGATACTGCCTATGGTGACCGTGTCTGCTTTGAAGAGTAAGGGGTATTGGATTTATGGCTTTTTCTGTGAATTATTCATAACATTGCAGTGCGCCGAATAGCAAAGGTAATGTGAGATAAAATGCAGGTAGGCTTCAGCCCACACTGCATGCCCTAGTCAGTCTGGGTAATTTTTTTTTGGGCCATGTACATTGAACACGGCTATGGGAACACTTAGTGCACACATAGTATGCACAGACCCCTGTAATACTCCTGTAGCAAAGGTATAAGCTGACCCCACTAACAGTTATGTTGCAGAAGTCGAGGGAGACCCTATTAACACTTCTGTAGTAACAGTATAGATGGACCCCAGTAACATTTCAGTAGCTGCAGTATAGGCAGAGCCCAGTATCAGTTACATTTCAGTAGTAACAGTATCGACAGACCCCTGAAACATTTCCGTAACAGCAGCATAGGCAGAGCCCAGTATTAGTGGGATTTCAGTAGTGACAGTATAGATAGATAGACAACAACACCTATGTGGAAAAGCTAGTGTTTTCTGAGACAAGAGAGGGGCATTTGATTGCAATGAAAAGGATATTCAAGGTACTGAAAGTCTGCACTCCTCCTCATCTCAAGCTGAAATATGGAAAGGCTTCATTCATATGTTTTCTGTTGTCCATTTCAAAGTGTTAGCAAATAGCAATCCAAGTTTCCGGCCACTACCACGCATCTTTCTTAGGAATTACCAAAGATGATCACAAGTAAAGGCCTCATCATCAGTCAGTCCAAAATCATTCAGGGAGTATGTGGTTCTCAGCTGGTCTGCTTCCACGAAGGATTGGTGCCTGCTGCTACTCTGTCCCTTGCCCTGCAGGGATGCTGTGTTCTATAGTCACCTGTATTCCGACCTCAGCTGTACGCTTATCTTTGGACTTAGCAGTACCAACAAGTTGGAAGCCACCATTGCTCTGCCAGTCGGCTGAAAGCTTCAGCTAGGGATAGCGGACAAGTACCGCGGTTTTATTTAGTTGGTTTTCGGAATAGGGCCAGGATGAAGTGGGCCGTGACGGTGTGGGGGCTTTCTTATTATGTCGTTTAAGGTGAAATTCTTGGACTGCCGCCAGACAGACCCCTGCGAAAGCATTTGCCAAGAATGTTTTCATTGTTGGAGGAGGAGGGGATGTTTTTGAGGCAGTACGTGTCCTGTCCACGTGTCCGTGGTTATATGCACCTTCCCAGTAACTGCGCTGCTGAAAAATTGTCGCACCTGGGGACCTAGTAGCGTGGCCTCGCCACCATTATGTCTTTGGGAAGCCTCCGTTTCCACAACCCTGTAACATAGCAGTAGCAGCAGTATAGGCAGAGCCCAGTATTAGTAACATTTCAGTAGTAGCAGTATAGACAGGCCCCAGTAACGTTTCAGTAGTATCAGTAGGTACAGACCCCAGTAGCATTTCAGTAGTAACAGTAGTGACAGACCCCAGAAACATTTCAGTTGCAGAAGTAGGGACACACCCCAGTACCTTTCCAGTAGTATCAGTCGGGAAAGACCCCAGTAACATTTCCGTTGCAGCAGTAGGGACAGACCCCAGTAACAGTTCAGTAGTATCAGTAGGGACAGACACCAGTAACATCTCAGTTCCAGCAGTGCAGACAGACCCCAGTAAGATTTCAGTAGTATTAGTAGGGACAGACCCCAGTAACATTTCATTGGCGGCAGTATAGACAGACCCCAGTAACATTTCAGTAGTAACAGTATAGACAGACCCCTGTAACATTTCATTTACAGCAGTATAGACAGACCCCAGTAGCATTTCATTTGCAGCAGTATAGACAGACCCCATTAACATTTCATTTGCAGCAGTACAAACAGACCCCAGTAACATTTCATTTACAGCAGTATAGACAGAACCCAGTAACATTTCAGTAGTAACAGTATAGACAGACCCCTGTAACATTTTAGTAGCAGCAGCGTAGGCAGAGCCCAGTAACATTTCGGTAGTAACAGTATAGACAGAACCCTGTAACATTTCATTTACAGCAATATAGCCAGAACCTGGTAACATTTCAGTAGTAACAGCATGGGCAGACGCCAGTAACATTTTATTTGCAGCAGTAAAAACAGACCCCAGTAACATTTCATTTGCAGGAGTATAGACAGACCCCAGTAACATTTCAGTAGTAACAGTATAGACAGACCCCAGTAACATTTCATTTACAGCAGTATAGACAGAACCCAGTAACATTTCGGTACTAACAGTATAGAGAGACCCCTGTAACATTTCATTTGCAGCACTATAGACAGACCCCTGTAACATTTCATTGGCAGCAGTATAGACAGAACCCAGTAACATTTCGGTACTAACAGTATAGAGAGACCCCTGTAACATTTCATTTGCAGCAGTATATAAAGACCACAGTAACATTTCATTGGCAGCAGTATAGACAGACCCCAGTAACATTTTAGTAGTAACAGTATAGACAGACCCCAGTAACATTTCATTAGCAGCAGTATAGACAGACCCCAGTAACATTTTAGTAGTAACAGTATAGACAGACCCCGGTAACATTTCATTTACAGCAGTATAGACAGAACCCAGTAACATTTCGGTACTAACAGTATAGACAGACCCCTGTAACATTTCATTTGGAGCAGTATAGACAGACCCCAGTAACATTTCATTGGCAGCAGTATAGACAGACCCCAGTAACATTTCAGTAGCAACAGTATAGACAGACCCCAGTAACATTTCATTTACAGCAGTATAGACAGACCCCAGTAACATTTCATTGGCAGCAGTATAGACAGACCCCAGTAACATTTCAGTAGCAACAGTATAGACAGACCCCAGTAACATTTCATTTACAGCAGTATAGACAGACCCCTGTAACATTTCATTTGGAGCAGTATAGACAGACCCCAGTGACATTTCAGAAGTAACAGTATAGACAGACCCCAGTAAAATTTCAGAAATAACAGTATAGACAGACCCTTGTAACATTTCATTTACAGCAGTATAGACAGAACCCAGTAACATTTCATTTGCAGCAGTATAGACAGACCCCAGTTACGTTTGAGTAGTATTAGTAACAGTATAGACAGACGACTGTAACATTTCCGTAGAAGCAGCATTGGCATAGCCCAGCATTAGTAACATTTCATTTGCAGCAGTATACACAGACCCCAGTAACATTTCAGTAGCAGCACTGTAGGCAGACCCCTGTAACATTTTCAGGAGCAGAAGTATAGGCAGACTGAAGTAACATTTCTGTCGCAGAAGTATAGGCAGACCCCTGTAGCATTACTGTGGCAGAAGTATAGGCAGGCAGACCCGGGTGACATTTCTGTAGCAAGAGTGTAGGCCAATCCCTAACACATTGGTGTACCATGAGTGTAGGCGAAAGCCACAAAAATTACTTGGATTACAGTGTAGGCAAGGGCCCAAAAAATTGCTGTACCAACAGTACAAATTGCTCAATCGAGAGGGCAGGTGAAACTCATTAATATTTTAGCTTACTGTGTCTTAATTTGTAACTGAGCCTGGAGGCAGCCCTGTTAAAAAAAAACTGGTTCTTGTTGAAGTTTCAATGCTTCAGATAGAAAAGTCAAAATATTGTTAGACAAATGTTATATGAGCCCTTTGGGCCGCAGAAAAATTGGCAGTTCAGCGTGCTGACAGGATGTTTCAGGAGGAGGAGCAGGAGGAGGAGGACTAATATCATAGCCAGATTGACAAAGGTTAATGTCCCTATGGTGATAGAGAAGAGTGCTTTTATCTGTGGTTGCAGCAAAAAGATTGTTTAGGTACCGCTGCTCTCCACTGGTGGAGAAGAGAAGTCTGGGGAAATCCAGGCTTTGTTCATCTTTATGAGTGTAAGCATGTTAGCACTGTCAGTTGACAGGCGGGTACGCTTATCCGTGATGATAAGCAGTCGGTGCACTGGCAGATTAAAGCGATGTTGCAGGGTCCGCAGGGTGGCAGCGTCCGTGTTGGACTTGCGGAAATGTGCCCTGACCCGGCGCACCTTGCCAAGGAGGTCTGATAAGTGTGAGTAGCTTTTCAGAAACCGCTGCACCACCAAATTAAAGACGTGGGCCAGGCATGGCACGTGTGTGAGGCTGCCGAGCTGCAGAGCCGCCACCAGGTTACGGCCGTTGTCACACACAACTCTGCACGGTTGGAGGCTCAGCGGCGAAAGCCAGAGGTCGGTCTGCTCTGTCAGACCATGCAACAGTTCGTGGGCCATGTGCCTCTTCTCTCCTAAGCTGATTAGTTTCAGCATGGCCTGCTGACGCTTGCTCACCACTGTGCTGCCGAGCGACACCGACTGCTGGCGACGTGCTGCTGACAAGTCTTGATTGCGAGGTAGAGGTTGCGTTGGAGGAGGAAGGTTTAGTGGAGGTGGCATACACCGCCGCAGATACCCGCACCGCACTGGGGCCCGCAATTCTGGGGTGGGTAGGGCGTGAGCGGTTCCTGGCTCTGACTCGGTCGCAGCCTCCACTAAATTCACCCAATGTGCCGTCAGGGAGATATAGTGGCCCTGCCCGCCTGTGCTTGTCCACGTGTCCGTTGTTAAGTGGACCTTGCCAGTAACCGCATTGGTGAGGGCGTGTACAATGTTGCGGGAGACGTGGTCGTGCAGGGCTGGGAATGCCCACCGTGAAAAATAGTGGCGACTGGGGACCGAGTAGCGCGAGGCCGCCGCCGCCATCATGTTTTGAAAGCCTCTGTTTCCACAAGCTTGTACGACAGCATCTCTAGGCTGATCAATTTGGCAATGTGCACGTTTAAAGCTTGAGCGTGCAGGTGCGTTGGGGCGTATTTGCGCTTCCGCTCCAACGCTTCTGCTAGCAACAAATGGACGCTGCGCTGAGAGACATAGCTGGATGGGGCCGAGGACAGAGGAGGTGAGGGTGTGGGTGCAGGCCGGGAGGCGGTCGTGCCTGTGTCCTGAGAGGGGGGTTGGATCTGAGTGACAGGTGGGGGCACAGGGGGAGAGGGAGTGGTGCAAGCCGGAGGCTGTGAACGACCTTCATCCCACCTTGTGGGGTGCTTGGCCATCATATGCCTGCGCATGCTGGTGGTGGAAAGGCTGGTAGTGGTGGCTCCCCGGCTGATCTTGGCGCGACAAAGGTTGCACACCACTTTTCGTCGGTCGTCCGCGCTCTCAGTGAAAAACTGCCACACCTTGGAGCACCTTGGCCTCTGCACGGTGGCTTGGCGCGAGGGGGTGCTTTGGGAATCTGTTGGGGAATATTCGATCTGGCCCTGCCTCTACCCCTGGCCACCCCACTGCCTCTTCCAAGCTGTCCTGCTGCTGCAGTTGCCTCCCCCTCTGAAGACCTGTTCTCAGTTGGCTTATCAAACCAGGTGGGGTCAGTCACCTCATCGTCTAGCGGCTCTTCCTCCGAATCCTCTGTGCGCTCCTCCCTCGGACTTACTGCCCTTACTACTGCCTCACTAATAGACAACTGTGTCTCATCATAATCATCGACGTCCTCACCCAGCGAAAGCTCTTGAGACAGTTGCCGAAAGTCCTCAGCCTCATCACTCGGACCTTGGGAACTTTCCAAAGGTTGGGCATCGGTCACGACAAACTTCTCAGGTGGGAGAGGAACCATTTTTTCCCAATCAGCGCTGGGGCCCGAAAACAGTTCCTGGGAGTCTGCCTGCTCATCCGAATGTGTCATTTTCATGGAGTGAGGAGGCTGGGAGAAAGGAGGAGCAGCAGCGAGAGGATTCAGAGTTGCAGCAGTGGACGGCGTAGAAGACAGGTTGCTGGAGACATTGCTGGATGCACTTTCTGCCATCCACGACAGGACCTGCTCACACTGCTCATTTTGTAATAAAGGTCTACGACGTGGACCCAAAAATTGTGATATGAAGCTTGGGACCCCAGAAACTTTCCTCTCTCCTACCCCCCCCCCCCCAGCAGCCGGCTGTGATTCACTTGGACCAGGAACTGGGTCTACACCCAAACCCTAACTTGGAACTCCGCATCCTCGCCCGCATCCACGTCCACATCCTCTAGCCCTACCCCTACCCCTCAGCATGGTGGATTACGAATAGAGCAGACACAGAGCAGTGTAAAAAAATTTTGAATTCTTATTGGTGTGCAGTTGGAGTGAGACAGTGCTTAAGTAACGCAAACTGTAGCCAGGAAAAAAATTATTCAGAAGACTGCAAGCACGCCTAGCTGTGCAATATGCAATACGGATACTCCTGAGCTCACACCAGCCACGCAGTGAAATCCAGAGAGTCACAGCTAGCTGTAAGAATTTTCTGTATTTTTTTGGTAATTCTTGTGCAATGCAATGCAATGCAGGCTATATTGCGCCAATGTGAGTTTCCCTGTATGGGGGTCTGTCACCGTGCGTGCAGTTTACAGCAGACACACAGCGGTGTAAAAAATGTTTGAATTCTTATTGGCATGCAGTTGGAGTGAGACAGCGCTTATGTAAAGCAAATTGTAGCCAGGAAAAAAATTATTCAGAAGACTGCAAGCAGGCCTAGCTGTGCAATATGCAATACTGATACTCCTGAGCTCACACCAGCCACGCAGTGAAATGCAGAGAGTCACAGCTAGCCGTAAGGATTTTCTGTATTTTTTTGGTAATTTTTGTGCAATGCAATGCAGGCTATATTGCGCCAATGTGAGTTTCCCTGTATGGGGGTCTGTCACCGTGCGTGCAGTTTACAGCAGACACACAGCGGTATAAAAAATTTTTAAATTCTTATTGCCTGCACTTGGAGTGAGACAGCGCAAACTGCAGCCAGGAAAAAAATTATTTGGAAGACTGCAAGCATGCCTAGCTGTGCAATAATGAGGTACTACAACTGCCAGCAGCCACGGAGTTAAATGCAGACGGTCACAGATAGCCCTAAACAGGTGCTTTTTTGGGGTACTTGTTGACAGGATTCTACAATAGCACTGTCCCTGCCTCACCAATACTGCCCCTATACTCTGTAGAATTGGCTGCAGACTGAGAGCGCAATAATCTGCAGAGCCCAAGGTGAAAGAAAAAATTTGGTGCAAAGCTGCTCCTAGCAGCAACAACTGTAATTCACACAGTAAGATGTGGCCCTAAGAAGCACCGTTTTGTTCTTCTACACTACCCACTGTCCCTTCCTGACAGACTGCAGCCTGAGAACGCTATAGCCTGCACGTCCGATATGAAAAAAAAAAAAAAACAATTGTGCAAAACTGCTCCCAGCAGCCACAACAGTAGTGCACTAGGTGAGCTGTGGCCCTAAGAAGGACCGTTGGGGCTCTTGTAGATGCTAACACTCTCTCTATAGCAGCAGCACCCTCCCTAATCTCTGCCAGCATGTGTCTGAGGCGAGCCGCGAGCGGGAAAGATTTAAATACTCGGCGGTCACCTGATCTCGCCAGCCACTCACTGCAGGGGGGTGGGTTAGGACTGGAACCTCACTGGAGGAAGTTGTAATGCCTTCCCTGCATGTCTATTGGCCAGAAAATGGTGCTAACATTTCAAGGAAGTAAATGTTATTGACTCGAGTAACGCATGGTGCTCGTCTTGAATAACGAGTATCTCGAACACCCTAATACTCGAACGAGCATCAAGCTTGGACGAGTATGCTCGCTCATCTCTAGTAAAGACCTTAAGTAATTCTGTCCCTGGACTGTGTCACGGAACTGCAGTGTTGCACTGTTATTAACTGCAACAGAGCGGTGATTTCAGAGCCAGGAAATAATTTGGCGCAAGCCTGCTGTAACACTTAGCTGGCTACGTATTTATTTGGAGAACTAATACCCCCAGCAGACACGGACCCAGAACACTGAGCACAGTGACAGGCAGGCCAAATAGATTTTTTTCCAATATTTTTTTGAAAAGGACCACTGCGTATATTCAATCTATAATATAGGTCTTCTGGCCCTGCCTACACAATTCTGTCCCTGGACTGTGTCACGGAACTGCAGTGTTGCACTGTTATTAACTGCAACAGACCGGTGATTTCAGAGCCAGGAAATAATTTGGCGCAAGCCTGCTGTAACACTTAGCTGGCTGCGTATGATTTTGTAGAACTACTACCCCCAGCAGACACGGACCCAGAACACTGAGCACAGTGACAGGCAAGAAAAAAAACTATTTGGCCTGCCTGTCACTCTGCTCAGTGTTCTGGGTCTGTGTCTGCTGGGGGTAGTAGTTCTCCAAATAAATACGCAGCCAGCTAAGTGTTACAGCAGGCTTGCGCAAAATTATTTCCTGGCGTTCCGTAAGCAAAGTCAGCCTCCAACCACAGGCCAATAAGCGGCACATTAAATTGCAGTGTTGTGTTTCTGCATTCCTGGTAATACACCATGCTGAGGGGTAGGGGCAGCCCTAGAGGACGTGGGCGCGGCCGAGGACGCGGAGGCCCTAGTCCGGGTGTGGGCACAGGCCGAGCTCCTGATCCAGGTGTATCGCAGCCGACTGCTGCGGGATTAGGAGAGAGGCACGTTTCTGGCGTCCCCACATTCATAGCACATTTAATGGGTCCACGCGGTAGACCTTTATTAGAAAATGAGCAGTGTGAGCAGGTCCTGTCGTGGATGGCAGAAAGTGCATCCAGCAACCTATCGTCCACCCAGAGTTCTGCGCCGTCCACTGCTGCAACTCAGAATCCTCTGGCTGCTGCTCCTCCTTCCTCCCAGCCTCCTCACTCCATGAAAATGAGACATTCTGAGGAGCGGGCAGACTCCCAGGAACTGTTCTCGGGCCCCTGCTCAGATTGGGCAGCAGTGGTTCCTCTCCCACCAGAGGAGTTTATCGTGACTGATGCCCAACCATTGCAATGTTCCCGGGGGTCGGGGGATGAGGCTGGGGACTTCCGGCAACTGTCTCAAGACCTTTCAGTGGGTGAGGAGGCCGATGACGATGAGACACAGTTGTCTATCAGTGAGGTAGTAGTAAGGGCATTAAGTCCGAGGGAGGAGCGCACAGAGGATTCTGAGGAAGAGCAGCAGGACAATGAGGTGACTGACCCCAACTGGTTTGCTACGCCTACTGAGGACAGGTCTTCAGAGGGGGAGGCAAGGGCAGCAGCAGGGCAGGTTGCAAGAGGCAGTGCGGTGGCCAGGGGTAGAGGCAGGGCCAGACCGAATAATCCACCAACTGTTTCCCAAAGCGCCCCCTCGCGCCATGCCACCCTGCAGAGGCCGAGGTGCTCAAAGGTCTGGCAGTTTTTCACTGAGAGTGCAGACGACCGACGAACAGTGGTGTGCAACCTTTGTCGCGCCAAGATCAGCCGGGGAGCCACCACCACCAGCCTCACCACCACCAGCATGCGCAGACATATGATGGCCAAGCACCCCACAAGGTGGGACGAAGGCCGTTCACCGCCTTCGGTTTGCACCGCTGCCTCTCCCCCTGTGCCCCAACCTGCCACTGAGATCCAAGCCCGCTCTGAGGACACAGGCACTACCGTCTCCTGGCCTGCACCCACACCCTCACCTCCGCTGTCCTCGGCCCCATCCACCAATGTCTGTCAGCGCAGCGTCCAGCCGTCGCTAGCGCAAGTGTTTGAGCGCAAGCGCAAGTACGCCGCCACGCACCCGCACGCTCAAGCGTTAAACGTGCACGTAGCCAAATTTATCAGCCTGGAGATGCTGCCGTATAGGGTTGTGGAAACGGAGTACTTCAAAAGTATGATGGCGGCGGCGGCCCCGCGCTACTCAGTTCCCAGTCGCCACTACTTTTCCCGATGTGCCGTCCCAGCCCTGCACGACCACGTCTCCCGCCACATTGTATGCACCCTCACCAACGCGGTTACTGCCAAGGTCCACTTAACAACGGACACGTGGACAAGCACAGGCGGGCAGGGCCACTATATCTCCCTGACGGCACATTGGGTGAATTTAGTGGAGGCTGGGACAGAGTCAGAGCCTGGGACCGCTCACGTCCTACCCACCCCCAGAATTGCGGGCCACAGCTCGGTGCTGGTATCTGCGGCGGTGTATGCTTCCTCCACTAAACCACCCTCCTTCTCCTCCTCCTCCTCCAACGCAACCTCTGTTTCGCAATCAAGATGTGTCAGCAGCAGCAGCACGTCGCCAGCAGTCGGTGTCGCGCGGCGTGGCAGCACAGCGGTGGGCAAGCGTCAGCAGGCCGTGCTGAAACTACTCAGCTTAGGAGATAAGAGGCACACGGCCCACGAACTGCTGCAGGGTCTGACAGAGCAGACCGACCGCTGGCTTGCGCTGCTGAGCCTCCAACCGGGCATGGTCGTGTGTGACAACGGCCGTAACCTGGTGGCGGCTCTGCAGCTCGGCAGCCTCACGCACGTGCCATGCCTGGCCCACGTCTTTAATTTGGTGGTTCAGCGCTTTCTGAAAAGCTACCCACGCTTGTCAGACCTGCTCGGAAAGGTGCGCCGGCTCTGCGCACATTTCCGCAAGTCCCACACGGACGCTGCCACCCTGCGCACCCTGCAACATCGGTTTAATCTGCCAGTGCACCAACTGCTGTGCGAAGTGCCCACACGGTGGAACTCTACGCTCCACATGTTGGCCAGGCTCTATGAGCAGCGTAGAGCTATAGTGGAATACCAACTCCAACATGGGCGGCGCAGTGGGAGTCAGCCTCCTCAATTATTTTCAGAACAGTGGGCCTGGTTGGCAGACATCTGCCAGGTCCTTGGAAAGTTTGAGGAGTCTACCCAGGTGGTGAGCGGCGATGCTGCAATCATTAGCGTCACCATTCCTCTGCTATGCCTCTTGAGAAGTTCCCTGCAAAGCATAAAGGCAGACGCTTTGCACTCGGAAACAGAGCCGGGGGAAGACAGTATGTCGCTGGATAGTCAGAGCACCCTCCTGTCTATATCTCAGCGCGGTGAGGAGGAGGAGGAAGAGGAGAAAGATGAGGAGGAGGGTGAAGAGACAGCTTGGCCCACTGGTGAGGGTACACATGCTGCTGGCCTGTCATCCTTTCAGCGTGTATGGCCTGAGGAGGAGGAGGAGGAGGATCCTGAAAGTGATCTTCCTAGTGAGGACAGCCATGTGTTGCGTACAGGTACCCTGGCACACATGGCTGACTTCATGTTAGGATGCCTTTCTCGTGACCCTCGTGTTACACGCATTCTAGCCACTACGGATTACTGGGTGTACACACTGCTCGACCAACGGTATAAGGAGAACCTTTCCACTCTCATACCCGAAGAGGAAAGGGGTTCGAGAGTGTTGCTATACCACAGGACCCTGGCGGACAAACTGATGGTAAAATTCCCATACGACAGCGCTAGTGGGCGAAGGCGCAGTTCCGAGGGCCAGGTAGCAGGGGAGGCGCGGAGATCAGGCAGCATGTACAGCACAGGCAGGGCAACACTCTTTAAGGCACTTGACTGCTTTATGGCTCCCCAGCAAGACTGTGTCACCGCTCCCCAGTCACGGCTGAGTCGGCGGGAGCACTGTAAAAGGATGGTGAGGGAGTACGTAGCCGATCGCACGACCGTCCTCCGTGACGCCTCTGCCCCCTACAACTACTGGGTGTCGAAGCTGGACACGTGGCCTGAACTCGCACTGTATGCCCTGGAGGTGCTTGCTTGTCCTGCGGCTAGCGTCTTGTCAGAGAGGGTGTTTAGTGCGGCTGGGGGAATCATCACAGATAAGCGTACCCGCCTGTCAACCGACAGTGCCGACAGACTAACACTCATCAAGATGAACAAAGCCTGGATTTCCCCAGACTTCTCTTCTCCACCAGTGGACAGCAGCGATACCTAAGCAATACGTAGGCTGCACCCGCGGATGGAAGCATCGTTCTGTATCCCCATCAAAAACAGGGACCTTTTCGCTTCATCAATCTGTGTATAATATTCCTCCTCCTCCTCCTGCTCCTCCTCCTGAAACCTCACATAATCACGCCGAACGGGCAATTTTTCTTAGGCCCACAAGGCTCAGTCATATAATTTTTCTAAACAATTTTTATACGTTTCAATGCTCATTAAAGCGTTGAAACTTTCACCTCAACCAATTTTTATTTAAACTGGGCTGCCTCCTGGCCTAGTTACCAATTAAGCCACATTAACCAAAGCGATTAATGGGTTTCACCTGCCCTCTTGGTTGGCCATGGGCAATTTTTCTGATGTACATTTGTACTGTTGATACAGCAATTTTTGTGGGCCCTCGCCTACAGTGTAATCAAATTAATTTTTAGCCCACCTGCATTACAGCTGACGTTACATCAGCTGTGTTGGGCACTGCAATGGGATATTGTTATGTACCGCCGGTGGCTTCCTGGCACCCACCCATGCTGTGGGTCCACAGGGAGTTGTAAATGCATCTGTGTTCACTTCTAAAGAACCCCAGTCTGACTGGGCATGCAGTGTGGGCCGAAGCCTACCTGCATTAAACATGACATTACTACCTCAGCTGTGATGGGCAATGCAATGGGATATTTTTATGTACCGCCGGTGGGTTCCAGGGAGCCACCCATGCTGTGGGTCCACAGGGAGTTGTAAATGCATCTGTTTCCACTTCTAAAGAACCCCAGTCTGACTGGGACATGCAGTGTGGGCCGAAGCCCACCTGCATTAAACATGACATTACTACCTCAGCTGTGATGGGCAATGCAATGGAATATTGTTATGTACCGCCGGTGGCTTCCTGGCACCCACCCATGCTGTGGGTCCACAGGGAGTTGTAAATGCATCTGTGTCCACTTCTAAAGAACCACAGTCTGACTGGGCATGCAGTGTGGGCCGAAGACCACCTGCATTTCATCTGACGTTAGCTCTGCTGTCCAGGTCACTGCAATGGGATACATTTATGTACAGCGGGTGGGTTCCAGGGAGCCACCCATGCTGTGGGTGCACACGGAATTCCCATTGCGGAGTTGTACCTGCCTGTGACTATTTATAAAAAACCGCAGTCTGACTGGGGCATGCAGACACCATGACAGAATGAATAGTGTGTGGCACATAGGTTCCCTATTGCTATGCCCACGTGTGCAGCTCCAGATGGAGGTGGCACAGGATTGGATTTCTCATTGCTTCTGTACAGCATTGTGGACTATCACCCCGCCCCTTTTAAAGAGGGTCGCTGCCTTGCCGTGCTAACCCTCTGCAGTGTGTGCCTGCGGTTCCTCTGGCAGACGCACTTATAAATAGACATGAGTGTGGCGTGGCATGAGGGCAGCTGAAGGCTGCGCAGGGACAATTTGGTGTGCGCTGTGGACACTGGGTCGTGCAGGGGGGGGGGGGGTTGGGCAGCATGTAACCCAGGAGAAGATGAGAAGTGGCAGCGGAGTGTCATGCAGGCAGTGATTGTGCTTTGTTGGAGGTAGTGTGGTGCTTAGCTAAGGTATCCATTGCTAATGAGGGCTTTTCAGAAGTAAAAGTTGTTGGGGGGGGGGGGCACTCTTGCCGCTATTGTGGCTTAATAGTGGGACCTGTGAACTTGAGATGCAGCCCAACATGTAGCCCCTCGCCTGCCCTATCCGTTGCTGTGTCGTTCCCATCACTTTCTTGAATTGCCCAGATTTTCACAAATGAAAACCTTAGGGAGCATCGGCGATATACAAAAATGCTCGGGTCGCCCATTGACTTCAATGGGGTTCGTTACTCGAAACGAACCCTCGAGCATCGTGAAAAGTTCGTCTCGAGTAACGAGCACCCGAGCATTTTGGTGCTCGCTCATCTCTAATTAGGAACATTATTTAATTCTTGGTGCAAAAATACGTTAACCATCATGCAATGCACCTAATCTAATTATTAGAGATGAGCGAGCGTACTCGTCCGAGCTTGATACTTGTTCGAGTATTAGGGTGTTCGAGATGCTCGTTACTCGAGACGAGTACCACGCGGTGTTCGAGTCACTTTCATTTTCTTCCCTGAGAAATTTGCGCGCTTTTCTGAACAATAGAAAGACAGGGAAGGCATTACAACTTCCTCCTGTGATCTTCCAGCCCTATACCACCCCCCTGCAGTGAGTGGCTGGCGAGATCAGGTGTCACCCGAGTATTAAAATCTGTCCGCCCGCGGCTCGCCACAGATGCATTCTGACAGAGATCAGGGACAGTGCTGCTGATGCTGGAGCTGCTATAGGGAGAGCGTTAGGAGTTATTTTAGGCTTCAAGAACCCCAACAGTCCTTCTTAGGCCATAGTTAGAAATCGCAGATCGCACCTATCTGCGATTCCTGTTCTCTTCTCTATATGCGCTCAATGGGGCCGGCGGCAGCAGCGCCGACCCCATTGAGAACATATAGAAGGCAAATCATTCTTCTCTGCCACAGCTTTAACAGCTGTGGCAGAGAAGAACGATGTTTGCCCATTGAATTCAATGGAGCCGGCAATACAGCAGGTTCCACTGAAAGCAATGGGCTGCCGGCGTGCGCGGGATGAATTGTCGGGAAGGGCTTAAATATAGAAGCCCTTCCCTGCAATTCATCCAGAAATGTGTAAAAATAAAAAATATATATATATACTTACCTTGTCCCGGCAGACCGAGTTCAGCGCAGCCTACAGTGGGTGTGAAGGGGGTGTGAGTCAGACCTGCCCCCTGATTGGCTCAGCCCATTGCTTTCAGTGGAACCGGCTATAAGCATGTAACCCAGGAGAAGTGGCAGCAGAGTGTCATGCAGGCAGTGATTGTGCTTTGTTGGAGGTAGTGTGGTGCTTAGCTAAGGTATGCATTGCTAATGAGGGTTTTTCAGAAGTAAAAGGGGGGGGGGGGCCACTCTTGCCACTCTTGCCGCTATTGTGGCTTAATAGTGGGACCTGGGAACTTGAGATGCAGCCCAACATGTAGCCCCTCGCCTGCCCTATCCGTTGCTGTGTCGTTCCCATCACTTTCTTGAATTGCCCAGATTTTCACAAATGAAAACCTTAGCGAGCATCGGCGATATACAAAAATGCTCGGGTCGCCCATTGACTTCAATGGGGTTCGTTACTCGAAACGAACCCTCGAGCATCGCGATAATTTCATCCCGAGTAACGAGCACCCGAGTATTTTGGTGCTCGCTCATCTCTACTAATTATCTAACTTCCCGAAGCCACACAAAATTAGAATTTGGCACAACCATTTTTTATGTACTAAAGCAGCAAAAGTAAAGGGGTATAAAATTCTATATGCACAAATAAGTGAACCCCCATTGTAAACAAGTTGCGACCACTTTACTTTTTTTTTAGTTCAAATAAATTTTTATTGTACATATCACTTGGCTGACAACACATTGGTTCTTTTGAAACTGTCATAGAATCTCAAGATATGAACAATGTATTTATAACGAATTAAAGGGGTTGTCTCACGCCGAAACGTTTTTTTTTTTTATTCAATAGGCCCCCCGTTCGGCGCAAGACAAACCCAAGGGATGGGTTACAAAAAAAAAAAGATTATTACTTACCCGAATCCCCGCGCTGCGGCGACTTCTTTCTTCCTTTACCAAGATGGCCGCCGGGATCTTTACCCACGATGCACCGCGGGTCTTCTCCCATGGTGCACCATGGGCTCTGTGCGGTCCATTGCCGATTCCAGCCTCCTGATTGGCTGGAATCGGCACACGTGATGGGGCGGAGCTGCGAGGACCAGCTCTCCGTCACGAGCGGCCCCATTCACCAGGGAGAAGACCGGACTGCGCAAGCGCGTCTAAAAACGCCAGAAGACAGCGAATTTAGACGGATCCATGGCGACGGGGACGCTAGCAACGGAGCAGGTAAGTGAATAACTTCTGTATGGCTCATAATTAATGCACGATGTATATTACGAAGTGCATTAATATGGCCATACAGAAGTGCTGAACCCCACTTGATTTCACGAGACAACCCCTTTAATATACGTGAAAGAAAAAGGGGAAAAGGGGGTAAACAATATAGAGGGAGGGGAGGAGGGGGGTTCTCGCTATGAACTAGCAGGGAAGAAGGGAGAGACACTCATTCACCCATGTTTGGAGGTCCCCTCTTCAGAATGGAGAGCGGTTCTGGGCAGCTGGTAGGGGGTCTCGCGAACCTCCCGTGCTTATACTCTTGTCCTCTACCTCTTCTTATCCTCCCGGGGTGGGAACTATGAGTAGTATGTTCTCCTTTGCCTATAGCTAGGTCTAGGAGTATGGTTTCCCCTTCCAACCGACAGAGTTTAACCTATTTGGTAACACGAGGAAAGAGGGGGGAGGGAATAGGATTGTTATGTCCTCCCAGAGGGCAGCTACTGGTCTGCATTCCCACCATATGTGGGTCATTGTGCCTCTACTTTCACTACATCTTCAGCATAAGGGGGAAGTTTCATGGAATATCTTCTGGAGTTGGTCAGGGGTTCTATACCATCGTGATAATATTTTGGAGTTAAGGTCTTGGACTTTACCTGCTGAGTAAAGTTTATGGGCTAGTGTCCAGATTTTAGACCAGTCGTCCTCCGAAAGACCACCGCCCAGTTCTTGTTCCCAGGCCTCTCTATATCTCAGGATTTTGTTCTCTGCCTCCCGAGACAGCAACATCTTGTACAACTTGGAGATCATGTGTCTATGGTTTGTGTGTGATAGGTATAGTTGTTCGAAGGCCGTAAATGGAGCTGTTAAGTTTTCCTTAGGTGTCAACGAGCTCACAAAACCCCTTAGTTGGAGGTATTGGAGCCAAGATCCTGGTTGTGGAGAATTCTGTCCTAGGATTTCTATCATGGGCTTTAGGCCCTACTGGGACCCTACATCTCGGTGAGGCTGGGAGCGATAGAATTTTCTGGTGTAGTAGCGTAAATTCAAATAAGGGGTTCCCTATGAGCGGAGTTAGTGGTCCTGGGATATTGACCAAACCGTACTTGGGCGCGAAGCTTACCCATGTTTTGATTAATTGAAGGCAGAAAGGGGAGATGTTAGGGATGGAACTAATTCCCTTTGGTGGGATCCAGAAGGCTCCATCTAAGCCGTCTATGTCACCCGAGTGCTCTATTTCCACCCAGAGTCTAGAGCTCCTGTTTTTAAGTATATCTAGGGCGCACATCGCGATGTTAGCCTTATGATAGAGAGAAAAGTCTGGGAGACCCAGGCCCCCCTTCACTTTTTCCCTCGTCAGCAAGGAGAAACGCAGACGAGGCTTGCGTCCTCTCCAAACAAAGTCCGTGATTAAGGACCTAATTTTTTTAAGGTAGGAGCCTGGAAGTCTGATCGGGATTGTTTGACATATATAGAGGAATCTGGGTAGTACGTCCATTTTTATTGCATTCACTCGCCCGTTCCAGAATAGATATAGAGGGTTCCATCTGTCGAGGTCTTTTTCCAGTTTTTCGACAAAAGGTGTGTAATTAAGTTTAAACGCCTGTGCGGGGTCTGATGGAATCTGAGCTCCTAAGTATTTGATGTGCGGGTTAACCCAGCGGAAGGGGAGTACCGACTCTAGATGGGAGACCTCGGCCTGCGGGAGGGAGATATTTAGGACCTTCGACTTCTGGGCGTTGATTTTGTAGTTGTTGACCCTCCCGAACCTTTCGAATTCCCTCAATAGAACGGGCATGCCCACCCGAGGGTTAGATAGGTAGAGTAGCAAGTCATCTGCGAAAAGTGACATTTTGTGCTCCTCTGTGCCTATCATTAGGCCTTTAATTGAGTCATTTATCCTAACTGCATTTGCCATGGTTTCCATTGTCAGTATGTATAGGAAGGGTGAAAGCGGACACCCCTGTCTCGTCCCGTTGTTCACTTTAAAGGATCTGACAGTACCCCGTTCATCCTAATTCTAGCTGTGGGGTTGTGGTATAGGGCCATGATCCTCTGGAGCATCCGTTGGCCCATTCCAATTTTTCCCAGCGTGGCAGAGAGGAAGGTCCAATTCACCCTGTCAAAAGCTTTCTCGGCATCTATTGACAGGAGGCATAGAGGGATCTTGGATTGTTTGGCCCTGGCTATTAGGCACATCGTTTTGATAATGTTGTCCCTTGCCTCTCTGCCTGGGATGAAGCCAACCTGTTCCAGATGGATCAGGCGCGGGATTACGCTTTGCAGTCTGTTGGCAATCAATTTGGCGAACATTTTAATGTCAGCGTTTATTAGTGAAATTGGTCTGTAGCTCCCGCAGGCCAAGGGATCCTTGTCTGGTTTAAGTATGACTGATATGTGGGCCTGGAGAGCCTGTTGTGGGAAGGGGCAGCTTCTATTTAACATGTTAAATGCCTCTAGTAGCATAGGAGAGAACTCCTCGGCGAAGAGTTTGTAAAATCTGGCTGTGTACCCGTCTGGGCCCGGGCTCTTATTTACTTTCAGGTTTTGGATTATGTCTGACAGTTCCTGGGGGGCGAAATCTAATTCTAGGTCCTCGATTTCCGTAGGAGTCAGGTGTCTGGGGGGCGTGGTCTGTCAGGTTGGCATCTATCTCATTTTTATGGCTCAATGGGGGTGTTAGAAAGTCAGTTTTGATATTGTATAATTTATTGTAGAAGATTTTAAATTCCTTTAGGATGTCGACCCCTTTACTTTTGCTATTTCGGACATAAAGAATGGTTGTGCCAAATTTCACATTTCTACGATACTGGGAATTACATAACATAGGGGGTCACTTACTTTTGCACTTAGAATTGAATACTCAAGTTGTGACCCCCTTAACTTTTTCTATTTAGAACCTAAATAATGATCGTGCCATATTTCACGTTTGTAGGACATCGGGAAACTGGAGAATTAAATTAGGTATATTACATAGGGATTCATTTACTTTTGCACTTATCTTTGAATAATCAAGTTTTGATCCCTTTTCTTTTCCTATTTAGGACTTAAAGAATGTTCATGCCAAATTTCATGTTTGTATGACACTGGGAAGTTAGAGAATTAGATTAGGTACATTACATAGGGGTGCACTTATTTTTTCACTTAGCATTGAAACATTAAGTTACATAACCCTCATCAGTACTTACAGTACAGGCTTCTATGTATGCTATTCCCAGTATCAATGACTTGTTACGTCTGCGGCAGTCACACTATTCTCACCCCTCTTCTCATGTACAATATGTAGATAAAACTCTGACTTACCCTATGCAATATATAGTCCTGTAATTATGCTGTGGGTCTTGCACATGTGCTGCATTTGTGGCCTGTGCCAACAAGCCACCAATGATGAGGTCTCCATCCTGGTTAGTCAAGTTTAAGAATCTGGGATGAAATTCTCTTATCTCAAGATCACAGAATGATTGTGTTGCAGGAAGCCAGGGAATAACCAATATAATAAGGAGACTAAGCATCTTCTTGTAGGAATGGGATGCCGGTGAAGAAGAAGTAGATACTGTTATAAGTCATACATGATGAATGGAAGCAGGAAGAACAGCAGCAACACAGAGAGCTCACAAGATCAGTGACATTATGCTGACTGCTGTAATCTCTCCTCTTTTTATACAGTATGATGGGATATATTTTACATTATCTGCTCTCATCACACATCATTTGGGATCTGCTCCCCGATGATTGTGGCCTGAACAGTCTTTACATTAGAGAATCACAGAAAAAGATAAAGAAACAAAAATAACCATTATCAGCCATACTGGTATTACATAGTTTTAATTCTTTCCAGTTACTTTAAGGGCTCCTACCCACTTGCGTTTTTTTAACGCTGCGTTATTACTGCATTTTTTTACAGCAAATGTCAGTGGGACTTTCTAAAGTTAAAATTGCACAAAAATCGTAAAGCACAAACTTGTGATGCGTTTTTCACATTAGAAAGTCCCATTGACATTCACGTTAAAAAAGCATCAATAAAGGGGCGGAGACGACCGCTGAGCCTGATGGTTACCTAAGCACAGAGCTCTGTCAGTGCAGCTCTTTCTAGGACCTTTTCAGCAGTTATTTTCTGCCAAAAATAAGGAAAAACGGAAGATGGAAGGGTACAGAACATCAGGGGACCCCGTGGGCTAACCGATGACAAGCCGACAAGCGGTGGTATCTAAAAGAGCGGAGCATACACTCTCCACATGCTACACCTAAGTGGGCCCTGATGAGAGACTACGTTGCCAAACACAGTAAGGAGGGGGAGGAGGGGGACTCCTCTGAAGGGGAGGACAGAGGGACCATCTCCAGAAACTTCATGAAGGAGCTTATGATGAAAGCCCTGCACCCTGTCCTGCCTGATCTTTCAGAGATTAAGGACAACCTAAAACACATGGGGCACAGGGTAGAAGATTTAGAGTTATCTTCAGCCACCCTCACAACACATTCTATGGGGATGATGCAAGCCCTTAAATACCAGTATATCCACCTGAATAGAGCCCTAATCATGCAGGAGGACTTAGAGAATAGGAATAGATACAACAACGTCTGCATCAATGAGCTACCTGGGTCTTCGGCTGCTGATTGCCTCCCTAAGATAGCAAAGGAAATCTTGCCAGCATCCTGGGAGCTGAGAGAGCGGCCACGATCTCAATTAAACTCATCCACAGAGCGCTCAGACCTCCGCCACCACCCACAGACCAACCAAGAGACATTGTGTACAAACTTCTCTACTTCCAGGACGCCTTCGCCATTTTGAGGGCGGCTAGAAATCGCAAATATCTAAAGTATGCCTATGTCCCCCACCAATTTTCCCAAGACTTAGCCCCTTCTACATTGGCCAAACACAGACTTTTGCGCCCGTTATTAGATGCTCTGCAGGCCAATAACATCAAATACGCCTGGCTCTTCCCTTTTGGCCCGGGGATCTCTCACAGAGGGCAGAAAATGAATATCAGAACACCGGAGGACTTACAATCCTGCTGGCAGCTCCTGGATATCGATCCAATAGAGCTTCCCTGCTGGCTCCCGCTTCCAGAGCTTCCAAACTTCCCTAATCTGGCAATCCCAGAGGCTTGGCAGCTAGCCGGAAACATCAATTCTTCAAGAAATAAAAAGAAGAGTAAAAAAAGCTGCACCAGGGGGCGACACCTGAGCCCGGATGGGCACCTAATGACTTATCACTATGTTACGGATTGTGGTTCTCTCCTGAGGGGGATCCCGTTCTATGGAGCACTTAGTCATATGGGACTTTTGTTTATTTTTGGCTGTTCGTACTGGGCCGTGGCAGCTCCGATGATACCGGGACTACACCCTCTCCTCTTTCTGTCCTTGGAGGACTACACTTCCCTGCTCCTTTGGTGGAGTAGTTGGGATTCTGTTGCATAGGTCCTATGCTTCTATATGTTTCCCTCAAACCATAAGGTTTATTTGAAAGTTCTCATTTATAATGTTCTACTGGTCCTAGATAGTGCCTGTCAGACCAGGCCGAGTGTGCTGTTAGCTTAGTCTGCTCCTTTGCAGATTAGCTATCTCGCCTTACCAAATTTGGTGGCGTTCTCGGTTTTAGAGAGCTCCTCCAAACATTTTCTAGGCTGTTTTGCTCAGACTTTTATTTATTTCTCTTTATTTGATCTTTTTTTGATGTTTTGTTTTCTCCCTTGTCTCCTTCACCCCTTGTGCTTAACCCCCGATTGTCTTCTACCTTTCCTTCCCTCCTATTCCTGAGGAGTACTCAATAGTTCTGGTGTGGTCTTCGATTGTATACAACCCTTTTAACATCTGTGCTTTTTTCCACACACTTGTTGGTGGTCCTCTTGCTCCATCTCTGTTCCAAACATGGGAGACGCTCTCCGTCTTACCCCGTTCAACACAAGAGGCCTGATTTCTCCTTCTAAGAGACATAACGTTGCTCTCCTTCTGAAAAGGTATAGTACCCAAATTGCTTTCTTACAGGAGACACATTTTAAGAGGGGTAGATGTTTATCTTTACGTGGAAGACAATTTTCACAGGGATTCCACAGTGCGCATCCCTCGTCTGCCTCAAAGGGAGTGTCAATTTTATTCCATAAATCCATCACTTTCTGCTGTGACTGCCAACACTCTGACAAAGAGTGTAGGGTCCTCTTTTTAAGAGATTCCATCAACAATGTGAAGATAACTTTAGCTAACCTGTATGCCCCAAACTCCAATCAGACTTCCTGGTTGGTCAATCAATTGGACACACTCAAACATTTTGCAGTGGGCCCCATCCTGCTTGGAGGAGACTTCAATGTCACTCTCAATCCCCTGTTGGATTCATCAGTGGGTCGCTTCCAGGTCTCGCAGAGGAAACTTAAGAAACTAATTCGCTGCTTACAGGAGCTGAACGTCATGGATGCTTGGCGCCTCTCTCACCCTCTGTTAAAGACTATATCTATTTTTCTCAAGCCCACTCCTCTTTTTAGAGACTTGATTACATTTTTATTTCCACAAGTCTACTGGCGTCCTTGGTGAAGGCTAGCATTGACCCAATTACAATCTCTGATCACGCACCTCTACATGTTGACCTCCGTCCTCTCCTGGTCACTCCTCGGGAGTGGATATGGTGACTAAACGCTTCCCTCCTAGACTCACAAGAGTACAAACCACATCTTAAAAAACACATAGAGGAGTTTTTTCTGTTAAATTCCTCTAATGGACAAACTGCCCCTGTGGTCTGGTAGACCTACAAGGCGTATGTGAGAGGCCTTCTGATCATTTTGGGTTCTAGGATCAAAGACGGAAACAAATAGAAATTGACAAAAAATTATCACAACTAGCTAAACTTGAATATGTAGCAAAACTCTCCCAGAGCAAAGATAATCTCGAGAAGCTGTCATCCCTGAGGAAAGAATTAAAGCTATGCCTAGAATTGAAATTTAACAGAAAGCATCTCTACTTCAAACAACTAGTTTATGCTCAGGGGAACCGAGGGAGCAAATATATGACTACTTTAATAAAGCGCAAGCAAAAAACCATATCAACTCAATTAAAACCCCATCAGGTTCTAAGGTCACGTCTACCTCAGGCATCGCCAAAGAATTCCAAAAATTCTACTCTCACCTTTATAACTTCAGAAGCCAACTATCCCCAGCCAACAAATTAGATATGGAGGCCCGGATTGATTCTTTCTTTGGGAAGTTGAATCTCCCTAAGCTAAATGAGGAAAAGGGGACCTCTTTCACGGTTCTGGTCACTGATGCAGAGGTAGAGGATCCTTTGGACTCCTCCCCTCCTTGTAAAAGCCCGGGCCCTGATGGACTTCCCCTTATATATTACAAATTTTTTCGCTCCTCCTTAGTGCCACGTCTAGCTGAACTTTTCAAATCCCTGCTCCAGGGTAACCCCCTCCCTAGACAGGCTCAAGTGGCACACATCACATTGATCCCAAAGGAGAATAAAGACCGAGAGAGCTGCGGTAGTTATATGCCCATTTCCCTCATTGACCTAGACCTTAAGCTGAGGGGCCAAATTACTCGCCAAAAGAATAGAAGACCTTATTCCCAACTTGATAAATCCCGAACAGACAGGCTTCGTAAAGGGAAGAGAGGGCAGAGACAATTGCCTCAGGTTGTTGCATGCTACCCAGTTCGCCCGGCCACAAGGTATATCCTTAGCACTGGTAACCACTGATACCAAAAAGGCATTTGACAGGGTGGACTGAGTGTACATGCAATCAGTACTGCTACTTTTGAAGATACGCCCTGTCTTTGTGGCTGCAATTTTTTTCTTATACGCAGAGCCGTATGCTAGACTTAAAATAATCAGCACTCTGTCCCCCTCTTTTGACATTAGGAACGGCATGCGCCAGGGATGCCGGCTCTTGCCTACTTTTTTTATTCTTGCGCTAGAGCCCATTCTCCAGAGTGTTAGACTAAATCCCGAGATTCAGGGACTGCAGTTGGGCAAACAAGCACTCACAACGGCGGCTTTTGCAGATGATATAGTCTTCTTAATAACATCTCCCGAGACGGGCCTTCCCAAGCTTACTTCCATATTGGAACAGTTTGGTAATCTATCCAACTTTCAAATTAAGTTCTCCAATCCTCAGTCCGATGCCGAACCATTAAGTACAACTCTTCTTTCTCCTGGTTGGAGTCGGAGATAGATTTTTTAGGTATAAAGCTAACTAAAAGAGCTGAAGACCTTTACGCTTCTAATTTCACCCCACTTATTGCAAAAGTGAAAAATCTCCTACGCTCTTACGATTTACCATTTATTCCATGGTTCGGCAGGAAAAATATCCTGAAGTCTTATGTTCTCCTCACAATTCTGTATACAATTTGCATGCTTCCCATATATCTTCCCACAAGTTTCTTCAAAACTCTCAGGTCGACTTTCTCCGGATACGTTTGGAGACATAGGAGACCGAGGTGAGCTTATAGCCTGATGATAAAGAGAGGCTTGGAGGGCGGAATTGTCCTGCTATGCGTTCATGATTTTTATTTAGCCTCCCAACCTGGCTACTGGATGGAGCTGGTCAAGCCTGTGAAAGATAGACTCCTGTGTCTTTTAGCTGAAAAATCATACAAGGTCACTCTCCTTGAGTACCTGTGGTTTCCAAAAAAGAACATTTATAGATCTGTAGGATTCAACCCTCTCTTTAGGGGACCCAGCGAGACCTGGGACAGGTTGAGAGAGGACCTAGCACCTAAACCATCCCTGATCACCTCTTTGCGCACGCTGTACAAACTCATGGGTAGTGCATTCGACCATGCACAGCAAGCTTGTGGTAAGTGTTTGCAGATAGGATTAAAGACCTACAACTGCTAGCACATAAGAGCCCGCTCACTGCTTTTCAATACCTTGCGCCAACTCAAGCTCTCTTTTTCCTACAGTCGGCTCATGTGACCAGAATATTTGGAGATTTTCTGGGGACATACAAGTCCACTAAACCCCTCTCCCTCTTTGAGAGGGCTATGGGAGATGGCGGGCCCGCCTCTAGGAAAATAGCATTCCTTCATAAACGTTTTATTTCCCCTACAGTACTATATAAACCCGCCTTCCTCATCTCTTGGGAGAGAGAACTGAACATTTCTCTTTCACAGAGTGACATTGAGATTGTTCTGAAAACAGCTTACGGACTGTCCCCCTGCATTCTGTCACAGGAGGCGCACTTTAAGCTTCGAGTGAGATGGTACAGGACTCCACAATAGCTTCACAACCACAACCTGGCAGTTCATAATAAATTTTGGAGATGTGACGGAGGAATAGGCTCATATCGTCATATTTGGTGGGACTGCCCTATACTGCATCTCTTTTGGTGTGACATGGGGTGCACTGGGAAAAATCTCCCCAAAACTTAGCATAACTCCAGAGATTCTTTTCCTCTGGATGCATTCCTCTGTCTTCCACCCTCTTAAACATAAATTGGTCGCTCTCCTAATCGATGCGGCTAAAGGGCTTATTCCAAAGCTATAGCTACAAAAAACATCCCTGACCCAATGGAGAGACAAAGTAGACTTGGTTTACAACCTGGAAGAGCTATCCAGTTGGTCTAGGGGTACCCACGACAATTTTCATCAGATATGGAGCCCATGGTGTAGTCTGAGAGATGAGCTCTAGGCCCTCGGTTTCCCGGGTGGTGGACGGGGTGAGACGGCGACTTCAACCGTCTACTGTTATCAATGGCTAGTGCAATTCACCTATATGAAAGCAACAGGGCCTCCGCTACATCCTTCATGGAGATCAGAGTTCTTGGTTCAGCCCTAGCGGGAAGACTCTCGCTCCTCAGTGTTATCTGGGGTACTCTAGGTGGATGCGTACACCCACCCCTTTTCCTTCTCCTCTCTTTCAGCTCTTCCTTCTCTTTTCAGTTCTTTCCTGGTCCCCCCTCTCCCCTCTTCCCTCCCACCCTCACCCCTTCGCCGACTCTGTATTATTTATTTTCAGACCCTACTGTTTCTCCTTAGTTCTCTTTCAGGCTGTGTTAAAAAATGTAACCCTCTGTCAACAGGATTTAGTATATTCATACTCCTTTCTATGAATGGGGACCTGTTTCATGTCTTAGTTGTATGTCCTATTTTTTCGCCATTTGGGGATATCATTACACTGACAGTCTATATTTCTCATTTCAGTGTGCATGTTCTGATGTATCTTATGAAAAACTTTAATAAAAATCTGATTTAAAAAAAAAAAAAAGCATCAATAACGCAGCACTAAAAAAACGCTAGTGGGTTGGAGCCCTATAAAACAAACATATTCCACAGCGCTGTACAAAGACTGTCGTCACTCACAATAATCACTGTCACTAGCAAGGCTGACAATTTAATGTTTACTCTAAAGGACACAAACACTGGTGCAATTTTATAATAAAACAATTACATTTTATAATAAAACAATTTTCTGGTTACCGCACAAACCCCCCTCCTTCCCCAGGTGACTGCTGCAGCGCCATTATCCATAGCTGCTGGCATCATGATGCTCAGGATTTGAGCATCGATACCAGGGGAGTGAGAAGTCATACTGCAGCTTTTGATTGGCTGCAGCAGTGAGCTGACTCCTGGTGACGGCAGCTATCATGACAAACATGAGGACCACAGCGGGGCTGCAGCGCTGGATTCCCACGTAGATGTAAGTACAGCTTAGATTATTATTTTAATGCAAGCAGCCCTATTGATAAGCAGATAATCCCTTTAACCTATCAGGAAATTTCTGGATTTTGGGGAAAAATTAATGTCATCAGGACCCCAGTGATGGGAGAGAAGAGTAGTGACCCCAGAGCACAATTCGTAGGTTTGCTATAAGTGATCTTAATACAAACAATTTTATGTTTTATACATAAAAAAAAAATATCATGAATTTTAAGTGTAGTGTCCCAGAGTTAGGGACCCCTTCAGCACTTAAGCTGTTTGTCTTTGTGTCTGTCTCATGTCACTGTAGAGAATGATGTATGGTGTAGTATTATCTGTATTAACATGTCATACATAGTAACATAGTATGTAAGGCCGAATGAAGACAATGTCCATCTAGTTCAGTGTATGAAAGAGTTAATGTCTGGTAATGTCTGGTTATGTCTAAAAAATGTATCGTTTTGGTCTAATTTTGTGTATTGTTCGTCTCAACGTCTAGGTGCATGGGTTAAGATGTGTCAAGTGACAGGAGGAGGGGCTTAGGTTGGTGGAGTAGAAAGAAAGAGGTCAGAAACAAGGTGTGATAAAGATGGAGGAGAGATGGGCTGTTGCTCTTGCTGGAGCTCAGCTATGGCAGAATCTCTCCTTGTGAGGAGTCTTTCCCCTTTGGGGTTTAGAATGCAGGACATGCAGAGTGCCCGAGGTTGTGAGAGCACAAGAATTGCATGCTCTCTCGCAGAACCGCAACATGAGTGAGACCAGTAAGAAACTACCTGACGTTAGTGACGAGTGTGAATGTGTTGAAAAAGCTGTACAGTTGAGAGTGTTCCACCTAAGAAAGAGATCCATCAGATAACTGCGACTGAGGATGTATGTGCGTTGGAGAACCTGAACTGTACGGGTGTAATAAACGAGGCGAGAGATGTAAACCTACAAGACATTCTACAAATGTTGTATTTATGAAGTACAAGTTATCCTTTTTGTTTGGAAGAAGAAAAGTTGTTTTAAGTCAAAGGACAAAACCTCATGTCCCTGATTGTTGTTAGAAAATCAGGGACATGAGGTTTTGTGGACTACACTTTATTCAGGATTGGTGATCCATCGATTGTCCAGAAACATTGGTGTCACAATGACAATCAGGAAATACTCTAAGGTAACGATTAGAGATGAGCGAACGTACTAGTCCGAGCTTGATGCTCGCTCGAGTATTAGGGTACTCGAGAGGCTCGTTACTCGAGACGAGCACCACGCGGTACTCGAGTCAATTCCATTTCCTTCC
The DNA here is from genome assembly GCF_035609145.1 of Eleutherodactylus coqui. NCBI lineage: Eukaryota > Metazoa > Chordata > Amphibia > Anura > Eleutherodactylidae > Eleutherodactylus > Eleutherodactylus coqui. Next base: position 22,042,726 of record NC_089843.1, on the reverse strand, counting down.
CTGCATGTTTAGCGCCATTTTCTGGCCAATAGACATGCAGGGAAGGCATTACAACTTCCTCCTGTGACGTTCCAGCCCTATCCCACCCCCCTGCAGTGAGTGGCTGGCAAGATCAAGTGACCGCTGAGTATTTAAAACAGTCCCGCCCGCGGCTCGCCTCAGACACACGCTGGCAGAGATTAGGGAAGGTGCTGTTGCTCATTCAGGCATAGTGTTAGCATCTTCAAGAACCCCAACGGTCCTTCTTAGGGCCACATCTGACCGTGTGCATTACTGTTGTTGTTGCTGGGAGCAGTTTTGCACCAAAATTTTTTTTTTTCATCTCGAGCTCTGCAGGCTATTACAGCTATAGCGTTCTCAGTCTGCAGTCAATTATACAGAGTATAGGGGCAGTACTGGTCAGGCAGGGACAGTGGTAGTGTACAATCCTGTCAACAAGTACCCCAACGGTCCTTCTTAGGGCTACCTCTGACCGTGTGCATTACTGTTGTGGCAGCTGGGAGCAGTTTTGCTTATTTTTTTTATTTATTTATTTTTCATCTTGGGCTCTGCAGACTATTGCGTTGTCAGTCTGCAGCCAATTATACAGAGTATAGGGGCAGTACTGGTCAGGCAGGGACAGTAGTAGTGTAGAATCCTGTCAACAAGTACCCCAAAAAAGCTCCTGCTTAGGGCTACTTGTGAGCGTGTGCAGTTTACTACGTGGCTGCTAGGAGTTGTAGTGGCTCACTATTAGCCAGCTAGGCCTTTCTGCAGCCTAGCGTATAATTTTTTTGGCCAACAGTGTGCGTAACATAAACGCTGTCAGCCTCCAAGTGCAGGCAAATAATTGCCTAATTTTTTACACTGCTCTGTGCGTCCCGTCAACTTCACGCACAGCATACAGCCACAGCCGCTGATAGAGGGAAAGACATATACACGCTATCTAGGCTGCTGGTTTTTTTAAAAAAAAACTGAAAAAACACTCCTCCTTAGGGCTACCTGTGAGCGTGTGCATTACTGTTGTAGTAGCTCACTATTAGCCAGCTAGGACTTTTTGCAGCCTAGCTCATAATTTTTTGCGGACTGCAGTGTGCGTTACATAACCGCTGTCAGCCTCCAACTGCACGCCACTAATTGCATAATTATTCAGACCGCTCTGTGTCTGCTCTATTGGTAATACACCATGCTGAGGGGTAGGCCTAGAGGACGTGGACGTGGACGCGGGCGAGGACGCGGAGGTCCAAGTGAGGGTGTGGGCACAGGCCGAGTTCCTGGTCCAGGTGAATCGCAGTGGGCTGATGCGGGATTAAGAGAGAGGTAAGTTTCTGGGGTCCCCAGCTTCATATCACAATTTATGGGTCCACGTGGTAGACATTTACTACAAAATGAGCAGTGTGAGCAGGTCCTGTGGTGGATGGCAGAAAATGCATCCAGCAATGTATCGACCACCCAGTCTTCTACGCTGTCCACTGCTGCAACTCTGAATCCTCTTGCTGCTGCTCCTCCTTCCTCCCAGCCTCCTCACTCCATTACAATGACACATTCTGATGAGCAGACAGACTCACAGGAACTGTTCTCGGGCCCCTGCATTGATTGGGAAAAAATGGTTCCTCTCCCACCTGAGGAGTTTGTCGTGACCGATGCCCAACCTTTGGAAAGTTCCCGGCGTCCGGGTGATGAGGCTGGGGACTTCCGGCAACTGTCTCAACTGTCTCTTTACTGCTGCTACTGAAATGTTACAGGGGCCTGCCAATACTGCTGCTACATAAATGTTACAGGGGTCTGCCTATACTGCTGCTACAGAAACGTTACTGGGATCTGCCTATACTGTTACTACAAAAATGTTACTCGGCTCTGTATATACTGTTACAACAGAAATGTTGCTGGGGTCTGTCTATACTGCTACTACTGAAATGTTACAAATACTGGGCTCTGCCTGTATTGCTGCTACTGAAATGCTACAGGGGTCTGCCAATACTGCAGCTACACAAATGTTAGATGGGGTCTGCCTATACTGCTGCCACGTAAATGTTACAGGGGTCTGCCTATACTGCTGCCACAAGGATGTTACTGGGGTCTGTGTATACTTCTGCCATGTAAATTTTACAAGGGTTTGCCTATACTGCTGCCACAAGGATGTTACTGGGGTCTGCCTATACTTCTACTACAGAAATGTTACTGGGATCTGTCCATAGTGTTACTACAGAAATATTACAGGGGTCTGCCTAAACTGCTGCCACGTAAATGTTACAGGGCTCTGCCTATACTGCTGCTATATAAATGTTACTGGGGTCTGTCTATACTGTTACTACTGAAATGTTACAAATACTGGGCTCTGCCTATACTGCTGCTACTGAAATGTTACAGGGGGCTGCATATACTGTTACTACACAAATGTTACAAGGATCTGCCTTTACTGCTGCTACAGAAATGTTACAGGAGTCTGCCAGTACTGCTGTTACATAAATGTTACTAGGGAGTCTGCGTATACGTCGGCTTCTAAAATGTTACTGGTGTTTGCCTATACTTCTGGCACGTAAAAGTTACATGGGTCTGCCTATACTTCTGTTACAGAAATGTTACAGGGGTCTGCCTATACTTCTGCTAATGAAATGTTACTGGGGTCTGTCTATACTGTTACTACAGAAATGTTACTGGGGTCTCCCTAGACTTCTGCAACATAACTGTTACTGGGGTCAGCTTATACCTTTGCTACAGGAATATTACAGGGGTCTGTGTATACTATGGTTGCACTAAGTTTTCCCATCGCGGTGTTCTACCTATCTGGCCCCCCCAAAAAAAACAGACTGACTAGGGCATGGCGTGTGGGCCGCAGCCAACATGTATTCCCTCACGTAACCTCAGCTATCCGGGGCACTGCAATAGGATTTCTTTCTGTACCGTCGGTGTGTTCCTGCTAGCCACCCATGCTGTGCGTGCACACAGAGTTGCCATAGCGGAGTTGTACCTGCCTGCCACTTTTAAAAATAACCCTGAATGTCTAGGGCATGACGTGTGGGCTGCAGCCAATATGTATTTCCTCTCACGTAACCTCAGCTATCCGGGGCACTGCAATGGGATTTCTTTCTGTACCGTCTGTGTGTTCCTGCTAGCCACCGATGCTGCGGGTGCACACAGACTTGCCATAGCGGAGTTGTACCTGCCTGGCACCTTTAAAAATACCCCGGAATGTCTAGGGCATGGCATGTGGGCCGCAGCCAACATGTATTTCCTCTCACGTAACCTCAGCTATCCGGGGCACTGCAATGGGATTTCTTTCTGTACAGTCTGTGTGTACCTGCTAGCCACCCATGCTGCGGGTGCACACAGACTTGCCATAGTGGAGTTGTACCTGTTTGTCCCCAACACACTAACTGACTTGGGTAGGGTGCAGTGTGCAGATGGTTTACCCCTTGCGTGGTCGATGAGGTATCCGACACCCAAACAGAATGAGTAGTGTGTGGACACATGGAGTCCCCATTGCTATGTCACTCGCTGCACCTTGGGCCACACAAGGTGTTTGCTGGGACAGAGGCTGACCCAGGGCCCGCTCACATACTTCCCACACCGAGTATTGCTGCATTGTGGAGATGTGGAGATGTGTAGAAGTGCTGGGCTGGCAGCGGACTCCCCTTTATGCCCATGTTTGCAGCTCCTCACGGAGGTGGCAAAGGATTGGAATGAAGATGCAGATTAGGAGAGAGGCACGTTTCTGGCATCCCCAGATTAATCTCACAATTAATGGGTCCATGCGGTAGACCTTTATTAGAAAATGAGCAGTGTGAGCAGGTCCTGTCGTGGATGGCAGAAAGTGCATCCAGCAATCTATCGACCACCCAGAGTTCTACGCCGTCCACTGCTGCAACTCTGAATCCTCTGGCTGCTGCTCCTCCTTCCTCCCAGCCTCCTCACTCCATTACAATGACACATTCTGAGGAGCAGGCAGACTCCCAGGAACTGTTCTCGGGCCCCTGCCCAGAATGGGTAGCAATGGTTCCTATCCCACCGGAGGAGTTTGTCGTGACCGATGCCCAACCTTTGGAAAGTTCCCGGGGTCCGGGGGATGAGACTGGGGACTTCCGGCAACTGTCTCAAGAGCTTTCAGTGGGTGAGGAGGACGACGACGATGAGACACAGTTGTCTATCATTCAGGTAGTAGTAATTGCAGTCCGAGGGAGGAGCGCACAGAGGATTCGGAGGAAGAGCAGCAGGACAATGAGGTGACTGACCCCACCTGGTTTGCTAAGCCTACTGAGGACAGGTCTTCAGAGGGGAAGGCAAGGGCAGCAGCAGGACAGGTTGAAAGAGGCAGTGCGGTGGCCAGGGGTAGAGGCAGGGCCAGACCGAATAATCAACCTACTGTTTCCCAAAGCGCCCCCTCGCGTTATGCCATCCTGCAGAGGCCGAGGTGATCAAAGGTCTGGCAGTTTTTCACTGAGAGTGCAGATGACCGACGAACAGTGGTATGCAACCTTTGTCGTGCCAAGATCAGCCGGGGAGCCAGCACCACCAGCCTCACCACCACCAGCATGCGCAGGCATATGATGGCCAAGCACCCCACAAGGTGGGACGAAGGCCGTTCACCGCCTCCGGTTTGCACCACTGCCTCTCCCACTGTGCCCCAACCTGCCACTGAGATCCAACCCCCCCCCCCCCCCCAGGACACAGGCACTACCGTCTTCTGGCCTGCACCCACACCCTCACCTCCGCTGTCCTCGGCCCCATCCACCAATGTCTGTCAGCGCAGCGTCCAGCCGTCGCTAGCGCAAGTGTTTGAGCGCAAGCGCAAGTACGCCGCCACGCAACCGCACGCTCAAGCGTTAAACGTGCACATAACCAAATTTATCAGCTTGGAGATGCTGCCGTATAGGCTTGTGGAAACGGAGGCTTTTGAAAAACATGATGGCGGCGGTGGCCCCGCGCTACTCAGTTCCCAGTTGCCACTACTTTTCCCGATGTGCCGTCCTAGCCCTGCACGACCACGTCTCCCGCAACATTGTACAGGCCCTCACCAACGCGGTTACTGCCAAGGTCCACTTAACAACGGACACGTGGACAAGCACAGGCGGGCAGGGCCACTATATCTCCCTGACGGCACATTGGGTGAATTTAGTGGAGGCTGGGACCGAGTCAGAGCCTGGGACCGCTCACGTCCTACCCACCCCCAGAATTGCGGGCCCCAGTGCGGTGCGGGTATCTGCGGCGGTGTATGCCACCTCCACTAAACCACCCTCCTGCTCCTCCTCCTCCTACGCAACCTCTGTCTCGCAATCAAGATGTGTCAGCAGCAGCACGTCACCAGCAGTCGGTGTCGTGCGGCGCGGCAGCACAGCGGTGGGCAAGCGTCAGCAGGCCGTGCTGAAACTAATCAGCTTAGGAGAGAAGAGGCACATGGCCCACGAACTGCTGCAGGGTCTGACAGAGCAGACCGACCACTGGCTTTCGCCGCTGAGCCTCCAACCGGGCTTGGTCGTGTGTGACAACGGTCGTAACCTGGTGGCGGCTCTGCAGCTCGGCAGCCTCACGCACGTGCCATGCCTGGCCCACGTCTTTAATTTGGTGGTTCAGCGCTTTCTGAAAAGCTACCCATGCTTGTCAGACCTGCTCGGAAAGGTGCGCCGGCTCAGCGCACATTTCCGTAAGTCCAAGACGGACGCTGCCACCCTGCGGGCCCTGCAACATCGGTTTAATCTGCCAGTGCACCGACTGCTGTGCGACGTGCCCACACGGTGGAACTCTACGCTGCACATGTTGGCCAGGCTCTATGAGCAGCGTAGAGCTATAGTGGAATAGCAACTCAAACATGGGCGGCGTAGTGGGAGTCAGCCTCCTCAATTCTTTACAGAAGAGTGGGCCTGGTTGGCAGACATCTGCCAGGTCCTTGGAAACTTTGAGGAGTCTACCCAGATGGTGAGTGGGGATGCTGCAATCATTAGCATCACCATTCCTCTGCTATGCCTCTTGAGAAGTTCCCTGCAAAGCATAAAGGCAGACGCTTTGCGCTCGGAAACGGAGGCGGGGGAAGACAGTATGTCGCTGGATAGTCAGAGCACCCTCATGTCTATATCTCAGCGCGTTGAGGAGGAGGAGGAGCATTAGGAGGATGAGGAGGAGGGGGAAGAGACAGCTTGGCCCACTGCTGAGGGTACCCATGCTGCTTGCCTGTCATCCTTTCAGCGTGTAAGGCCAGAGGAGGAGGAGGAGGATCCTGAAAGTGATCTTCCTAGTGAGGACAGCCATGTGTTGCGTACAAGTACCCTGGCACACATGGCTGACTTCATGTTAGGATGCCTTTCTCGTGACCCTCGCGCCACACGCATTCTGGCCACTACGGATTACTGGGTGTACACACTGCTCGACCCACGGTATAAGGAGAACCTTTCCACTCTCATACCCGAAGAGGAAAGGGGTTCGAGAGTGATGCTATACCACAGGACCCTGGCGGACAAGCTGATGGTAAAATTCCCATCCGACAGCGCTAGTGGCAGAAGGCACAGTTCCGAGGGCCAGGTAGCAGGGGAGGCGCGGAGATCAGGCAGCATGTACAGCACAGGCAGGGGAACACTCTCTAAGGCATTTGACAGCTTTCTGGCTCCCCAGCAAGACTGTGTCACTGCTCCCCAGTCAAGGCTTAGTCGGCGGGAGCACTGTAAAAGGATGGTGAGGGAGTACGTAGCCGATCGCACGACCGTCCTCCGTGACGCCTCTGCCCCCTACAACTACTGGGTGTCGAAGCTGGACACGTGGCCTGAACTCGCGCTGTATGCCCTGGAGGTGCTTGCTTGTCCTGCGGCTAGAGTCTTGTCAGAGAGGGTGTTTAGTGCGGCTGGGGGAATCATCACGGATAAGCGTACCCGCCTGTCAACCGACAATGCCGACAGGCTTACAATCATAAAGATGAACAAAGCCTGGATTTCCCCAGACTTCTCTTCTCCACCAGCGGACAGCAGTGATACCTAAACAATACGTAGGCTGCACCCGCGGATGAAAGCATCGTTCTCTATCACCATCAAAAACGGGGACCTTTTAGCTTCATCAATCTGTGTATTATATTCATCCTCCTCCTCCTGCTCCTCCTCCTGAAACCTCACGTAATCACGCCGAACGGGCAATTTTTCTTAGGCCCACAAGGCTCAGTTATATTACTTTTGTAAACAATGTTTATACGTTTCAATTCTCAATAAAGCGTTGAAACTTGCACCTGAACCAATTTTTATTTTAACTGGGCTGCCTACAGGCCAAGTTACAAATTAAGCCACATTAACCAAAGCGAATAATGGGTTTCACCTGCCCTCTTGGTTGGGCATGGGCAATTTTTCTGAGGTACATTAGTACTGTTGGTACACCAATTTTTTTGGGCCCTCGCCTACAGTGTAATCCTAGTAATTTTTAGCCCACCTGCATTAAACCTGACATTACATCAGCTGTGCTGGGCACTGCAATGGGATATATTTATGTACCGCCGGTGGGTTCCAGGGAGCCACCCATGCTGTCGGTCCACACGGAGTTGTAACTGCATGTGTCCACTTCTAAAGAACCCCAGTCTGACTGGGGCATGCAGTGTGGGCCGAAGCCCACCTGCATTAAACCTGACGTTAGCTTTGCTGTCCAGGGCACTGCAATGGGATATATTTATGTACCGCCGGTGGCTTCCTGGGACCCACCCATGCTGTCGGTCCACACGGAGTTGTAACTGCATGTGTCCACTTCTAAAGAACCCCAGTCTGACTGGGGCATGCAGTGTGGGCCCAAGCCCACCTGCATTAAACATGACATTACCTCAGCTGTGCTGGGCACTGCAATGGGATATATTTATGTACCGCCGGTGGGTTCCAGGGAGCCACCCATGCTGTCGGTCCACACGGACTTCACAATAGGGAGTTATACCTGCCTGTGTCTACTTATAAAGAACCCCAGTCTGACTGGGGCATGCAGTGTGGGCCGAAGCCCACCTGCATTTAATCTGACGTTAGCTCTGCTTTCCAGGGCACTGCAATGGGATACATTTATGTACAGCCGGTGGGTTCCAGGGAGCCACCCATGCTGTGGGTGCACACGGAATTCCCATTGCGGAGTTATACCTGCCTGTGACTATTTATAAAAAAACCCTGTCTGACTGGGGCATGCAGACACCTTGACAGAATGAATAGTGTGTGGCACATAGGTTCCCCATTGCTATGCCCACGTGTGCAGCTCCTGATGGCGGTCGCACAGGATTATATTTCTAATTGCTTCTGTACAGCATTGTGGGCTATCGCCCCGCCACTTTTAAAGAGGGTCGCTGCCTAGCCGTGCCAACCCTCTGCAGTGTGTGCCTGCGCTTCCTCCTCATGGCAGACGCACTTATAAATAGACATGAGGGTGGTGTGGCATGAGGGCAGCTGTGCGCTCTAGACACTGGGTCGTGCGGGGGGGGGGGGGGGGGTTGGGCAGCATGTAACCCAGGAGAAGTGGCAGCGGAGTGTCATGCAGGCAGTGATTGTGCTTTGTTGGAGGCAGTGTGGTGCTTAGCTAAGGTATGCATTGCTAATGAGGGTTTTTCAGAAGTAAAAATTGTTGGGAGGGGGGGGCACTCTTGCCGCTATTGTGGCTTAATAGTGGGACCTGGGAACTTGAGATGCAGCCCAACATGTAGCCCCTCGTCTGCCCTATCCGTTGCTGTGTCGTTCCCTTCACTTTCTTGAATTGCCCAGATTTTCACAAATGGAAACCTTAGCGAGCATCGGCGATATACAAAAATGCTCGAGTCGCCCATTGACTTCAATGGGGTTCGTTACTCGAAACGAACCCTCGAGCATCGCAAAAATTTTGTCCCGAGTAACGAGCACCCGAGCATTTTGGTGCTCGCTCATCTCTACTGGTCATCTTTTCAGACTAAATTTTTTCCCCAGATGGGTGAATGACTGAATTGGCTATATAAGTTGAACAGCTTTTTTTTACTGTACTTTACTGTTTATATACACTCTTTGTAAAAAAAAAAAACAAGCACCTAAAAGTGTGAGTTGTTGTTTTGCTACAAAATATTGCATGCATTGACATCGCAGGCAGATATGCAAATTGTTAGAATTGTGGAACAACTAAATAACAGTCCTGTCAACTTAAGCCTTAAAAGTTTTACCTATTGGCCTATAAAACAGCTCTCATAGGTACTTGTGTATATTGGAACTCTTTTTCCACTTGTGGGCGTTACACATCCACATTTTTATGCCAGACGGTTTTACACAAAGTTCTCTATGCAATATAAGATTTAACCAGCATTGAGCCAGAAAGGGTAAAAGGGCACGACAGTATCCAAGGTTGTGGAAACAAAGATCTGGTACCGTGTTAGCCAGTAGAGCAAAATGTGATTGTTCTCAGCAAGAGAAACGACGTAATCTTGTAGATATGATATCTTTTAATGGCTAACAAAAATACATGATGTAATAATAGCGAGCTTCCGAACCAACGCAGGGTTCTTCTTCAGGCTTATGGATTGGATCTGAAGAGGCATGCATATTTATACATACTTATAACATACATACTTATGACAAGGCACAGATATGGTTGTGATTGGTTCGCACTTAAAAGGAATTCTGCAACAGCAAACAAACTTTTTTTGTCTAGGCACTGATAGCGGAGTGAAAGTTTTATGGTCCCTAAATTACTGTTGGAGGGGGGAAAGTCAGCAGGCTTGAATTGCTACAAGAGATACACAAACATTTTTAGCTAAACACTGATAAGGGAGTGAAAGTTTATGGTCCCTGAATTACTGTTGATGGGGGTCTTATCTGTATAATAAAAAATGTCTCACACTTCCCATTCACGCATAAATCCTGGGGAATAATTTAACCCAGTATTCAGCGGGTCAAAGGTTGTTATCAATTTATATTCCCAAATTCTTCTGTGGTTTTGTGACTTGAAACCACCCTTCAATATCAAAACTCTCATATCTCCTATGTTATGTCCATGGTTAGAGAAGTGTTCGGCCACAGGCAATTCTCTTTTTCTGTGTTCAATCGTGTGGCGATGAGATCTCATCCTCGCTTCCAGTTTCTGTCCTGTTTCTCCAACATAAAGACCCCCAACAGGACATTTACTGCACATGATCAGGTACACAACATTGGACGAGGAACATGTAAATGTCCCTGGGATCTTATAGTTCTGCTGTGTGTTGGGGATCCGTATCCTGTCCGCAGTCAGTATATGTGAGCAGGTCTTACAGCTCCTTACATTACAGGGATAAGTTCCTTTTTGTGTGTCAGAGGGTAATGCACTCCTGATTATAAAGTTCCTCAAGTTAGGAGGTTGCCTGTAACACAGAAGCGGAGGGTCCGGGAATATGGTTTTCAGACGGTCATCCTTGTGTAGGGTATGGTGGAGTTTTCTTGCGGTTTTCCTTAGTACCTCTAGTTGCGGATTGTAGGTCACTACTAGAGGCACACGATTGTTTCTTTCCTTCTTGTATTGGAGTAGTTGATTTCTGGGTATCCTGGTGGCTCTGGTGATTTGGTCATCAATTGAGGTGGGATGGTAGCCCTGATTTATAAATGTTCTTTTAAGATGGTACAAATGTTCCTCTCTGTCTGTTGGGTTGGAGCAGATCCGGTTGTATCTGATGGCCTGGCTGTAGACAATGGACTTTTTGATGTGTTTAGGATGAAAACTGTCCCATCTGAGGTATGTGGGCCGATCAATCGGTTTTCGGTATAGGGATGTCTGTATTGAGTTGTTGTGTCCAAAAAGTTGATTTCTGTATGCTATGCGAGGAGCTTAATGTCAGTTTTATGGTGGGGTGGAATGCATTGAATCTTTCATGGAATTTTATTAATTCTTGTTTGGTGTGGGTCCAGATGATCATGATGTCATCAATGTAGCGGAAGTAGGCCAATGGTTTGCTGGGGCAAGAGGCCAGAAAGTCACTCTCCAGTTTTGCCATAAAAAGGTTGGCATATTGCGGTGCCATTTTACTGCCCATGGCAGTCCCCGTGAGTTGCAGGAATTTCTCTTTGCCAAAGGAGAAATAATTGTGTGTGAGAATGAATCTTGTGAGTTGTAGCACTGCATCAGAGGTGACCCCATTGGCCTCAAGGTGCGCCTGGCAGGCAGTCAGTCCATCCTCGTGTGGGATGTTGGAATACAAGGATTCCACATCCATAGTGGCCAGGATGGTGCCATTGGGGAGAGGACCTACGGTTGACAGTTTGTTCAGTAGGTCCGTGGTGGATAACATGTTATGGGGAGGAAATCAGTGTTGGTTTACAGCATATTGACTTACCATACTGTTCCAAAAAAACAGACTGTTGCAGAGAAGAAATATTACAATTAGGGATGAGCGAGCACCAAAATGCTCAGGTGCTATTTGCTCGAGTCGAACTTTCCGTGATGTTCGAGAGTTCGTTTCGAGTAACGAACCCCATTGTAGTCAATGGGCGACTCGAGCATTTTTGTATATCACCCATGCTCCGCTAAGGTTTTCATTTGTGAAAATCTGGAAAACCTACGAAAGTGATGGAAACGACACAGAAACGGTTAGGGCAGGTGGGGGGGGGGGGAGGGGCAACATGCAGGGCTGCATCTCAGGTTCCCAGGCCTCACTATTAAGCCACAATAGCGGCAAGAGTGCCCCCCTCCAACCCTAACAATTTTTACTTCGGACAAACCCTTATTAGCAAGGCACACCTTAGCTAAGCACCACACTACCTCCAACCAAGCACAATCACTGCCTGCGGGACACACCGCTGCCTCTTCTTCTGGGTCACATGCTGCCCAACCCCCCCGCACGACCCTGCATCAGTAGCGCACATAAAAGTGTCCCTGCGCAGCCTTCAGCTGCCCTCATGCCACATGCTGGATTCATAGCCACACCACCCTCATGTCTATTTATAAGTGCGTCTGCCATGAGGAGGAACTGGCGGCACACACTGCAGAGTGTTGGCAGGGCCAGGCAGCGACCCTCTTTGAAAGTGTGGGCGATTCTTTTACAATTATGGAATTGTTTGCGTACACTTTGTCGCTGAGAGCAGTATTGTAAAGCAAACTGCAGGGAGAAAAAAATTATACGGAAGGCTGCAAACAGGCCTAGCTGTGCAATAGTATAGTCCCTATACTATGTAGGTGCCTGGGGTTGGAGCCATGCTAGGGGTATTAAAGCTTTTGCTGCCGCTCTAAGGTGTGTGGTCAGATTGGTTTTTGAAGGTCTGTAGTCTGCCGATGGTCTAGATAAGAATACGTGTTCTGGAAGGAGATTGAATGAGCTCTTTACTACTTCTCGTATTTTAGCTTCAATCTGATTCCAGAGAGGTCTTATTAGCAGACAGGACCACCAAATATGCACCAGAGAGCCTATATGCTCATTACAATGCCAACATTTGTTTGAATTTGAGAGTTTGTAAGCAAAGAGCCATTCAAACGATTTATACGAGCGTGTCAGAAGTTTGTAGTGATTTTCTTGTAATCTGATGCATCTGGAATGGCCATGTGAGCTGCGTAAAATTGAATTCGCCTCTTTATCTGACAGTTGTATCTTGAGCTCCATTTCCCAAGATCTGATATATGCTGGTCTAGCTGTGTCTCTGTGTGAATTTTCTAACTGCAACTAATATAATAACAATTTACTGCGGTGGAGAGAATAGGGAAGGCTCCAGTGTTGGAAATGAATAACTCCTGTGGAATCTTGATAAATCATAGGGTGGGGCCATCACTACTCCTGGATTAGCAGTGGGTTGATGTGCTGTACTTAAGGATGGGGTCACTTGCACTACTACAGGGAGGAAGGGAGCTTGACAAGATATGATTAGTGACTTACCTCCTGTCATTTTCCTGGAAGTGGGCAGTTTGAAGTGACATGTACATACTGTACTGCTCTCTAATATCAGGGGGTAAAATTGTGCCAGCATTACTTTCTTTTCCCCAGCAAATCAGTTTTTCTATTAATTTCTGATTTGAACAAAATGATAAAACATTTTGGGAAAAACACACAACCTAAAAGTCCAGCGCTGGATGTCATTATTGCAAATATCTCCACCACCACCATGTATTTCCCTCTGGTGCTCAGATAAGCTGGGATCACGGAGATGCAGACACTGCAGAACAGCAGCATGCTGAAGGTGATGTATTTGGCTTCATTAAAACTGTCTGGTAATGTTCTTACCATGAAAGCCAGAACAAAGCTCACTGCTGCCAGGAGCCCCATATAACCCAACATGGAGTAGAAGCAGATATCCGAGCCTTCATTACACTGAATGATGATCTTCCCAGGATAAGACTGAGTGTCAAGGTCCTGGAATGGGGGAGAAATAGACAACCAGATAAAACAGATGACAACTTGTATAGAGGAACACAATAGCACTATGGTATAGGGTAGCTTGACATGCAACCATTTTCTCCAGGGGCTTCCAGGCTTGATGGACTTAAAAGCAACACAAACCATAACAGTCTTGGCAAGAAGTGAAGATATGGCTACTGAGAAAAAAATCCCAAAACTGGTTTTGCTTAATCTACAAGTTTCGTCACTGGGACAACCAAGAAACAAGAAGACAGAGAGGAAGCTGAGGATGATGCAGACCAGGAGGAGATAACTCAGGTTCCGGTTATTAGCTTTAACAATAGGAGTGTCCCGGTAGAAAATAAATATTCCAAATATGAAGCCAGTCACAAGACATCCGAAGACTGAAACACTGGAAAATGCAGAAGCAATTATATCATTTTGGTAAGAGATGAATTCCAGGACTTTGGGCACGCATTGATCTCTCTTCTCATTTGGCCATTCATCACTTTGGCATTTAATACAGTTCTCAGCATCTGTAGAAAAATTTCATAACAAATTAAATGTTACATCTATCTTTCTATCTATCTATCTATCTATCTATCTATCTATCTATCTATCTATCTATCTATCTATCTATCTATCTATCTATAATTGATCCATCCAATAGTGCTGAAACTACCACTGGAGTACAACCGCTTTGGGGTGCTGATTCCTTTGGTGAGAGTGTGGACCCCATTAACACTCTCAGAATGTGTTTCTGCTGTTAGCGGCCCCACAGAAAAATAATCAAAAAATATTTGTCACCTGATAACCTGTATGACAAGCTCAATCACCATATGCCCTAGTAGCATGTAGCAAGCCAGATTGCAATGTGGAGGAGCTAAATGTTCATGTGCAGCCACTCAACTCAATCCAGATTAGGGGAGGAGTGACTGCTGACAGGCATAGTCTGCACATATGAACTAATACCAAGGCTGCCAGCCAAATATACATGTGCCACATCATAAAGGAATACAAACCCTACTGGCATTGAAGTTTATCAAGTGATGAATTTTGGCTACTCTTTCTGTGAGTTATGTCTTTTTCCTCCTGTTCCCATGCCTACCATAACCATGCTGCATACAGCTGCAAAAGAAATTTAAATACATGATCTAATCCTTTGGCATAAGCTTTCCCAACATGACTTATTTCCTGGGCAACGTGAAAAGTTTTATTTGTTGCCCTTCAGCCTGTTTTCATGCTTTTTGTTGCATTTTTTAACCACAATTAAAAAAGTACTCTAAAAAACTGCATGCAGTATTCAAAAACTGTATGCATTTTTAAAAAAACTGCATTAGCTATAAAAAAAAAAGCACATGTGGTTTTAAATACTATCACATACAGGTTTTGAAAACATTTGGGATTTTACCAATTATGTCCTATAGAAAGAACAGCAATTTAAGGGATAGACTGATGAGATTAGGTAAAGGTGGTAGAAATTAAAAAAGGTACACATTCACTGTTTGACATCAAAATTAGGGAACTTTCACTGCCCTGCTGCCAGGAGGGTAAGTTTATTTGGGTAGAAGATTCACCTTTGAACAAAACAATGACGCTCAGCATGCAGCCAATACAACCCAGGAGTGGTTTAAGAACAACTCTATGAATGTCCTAAGGCCCCCTGTCCAGGGCACTGAGTCTGCAAATGGCTCCCATGTTTCTTCTGTGTGTCTCGGTAGCCAGGGGATTGTTTTATGTGTATGAACGTATAGAAACAATAAGCCTCTTGGTGTACATAATCCGCCAGCCATGGGCAATATTGCGGGTAAGGAAGACTGCAAAGGAAATAGTGGAACAAAGAGAAGGCAGGGGCGCAGTAGGTAAAGGATGTACTAAAGTGGGGTATCAGGGAACAGGAGCATTTGACCCCCAGCATTGGAATCGGAAAGTGGCACTAGAGAGCTTTGGAATCCCCTTACTAACCTCTATATAGGTACAACCTTTGGGTTTCAAGAAACCTAGGTAGAAGAGAACTAACTTTCAATAGTAGCTCATGGGGAAATCCTCTATTATAATAGAGGAAAAATAGAGTCAAGGAAGAGATAAGAGGGGCAGAAGTATAGTGCACCAAGAACAGACAATATGGGAAACATACAGGGCAAAAGTATGCCTATATGGAAAACAGCTAGAGAAATAGTAAAAGACAGAGAAGGCATGTTAGCTGTGGGGAGAGAAAGTAGTATGTTGTTGAGAAAAGCAAGTGTTTAGGATTTTGGGAAAATAGAGTCTTAGACCAGCAAGTTTGGGAAAGATTCAGAGATAGTCAGGAAGGTTGGACAAAATTATGTTGGACAGTTGGATTAGGGCTAGTAATAGATTATCAGAGAAAGGTAATTCCTTTATAGTCTGTGTCCCCTTATGACATGAAGCAAATTCATGCAGAATCTGTGGACAATTATGTGACAAACAACCACTGCTGTTTGTCTTGTATGTCTTGAAGTTATGTAATCTGATCTTTGTTGTACGTCTTAGTCTCCTTCATACAAATGTAAGAAATGTATACCCCACTCATAGAGATGAGCGAACTTACTTGGCCACGCCCCTTTTTCGCCCGAGCACCGCGATTTCGAGTACTTCTGTACTCGGGCGAAAAGATTCGGGGGGCGCCCTGGGTGAGTGGGGGGTTGCAGCGGGGAGTGGGGGGTAGAGGGAGAGAGAGAATGTTTTCACCCGAGTACTGAAGTACTCGAAAATCACAGTGCTCGATCGAGTAATTACTCGAAACGAGTAGGTTCGCTCATCTCTACCCACTCACATACTGTGGGGGCTATTAAGAATACAAAGATTTTTAAAAAAAAAAGCAGAAAAGGTGGGGCTGTCAGAGGCTCCAAGTGCATGCTTTTCTAAATGTGGTTAACCATTCCATGCAGTTAAACTAAAACAACTTTGTTTAATCTATGTTTTATATTCTATTCATATTTCTACTTGGACATTCAGATGGATATACCCCTTGTAATCACTAATGATTAATATTGTTTAAAGTTGTTTGAATATCGTGGCCGCTTTCTAATATATTTTGCCATTTTTGAAGCATGTAGCAGTGCTGAAATAGCTATTATGCTGTTTCACAAAGACATAAGTCAGAGTTATTTTGAAAAGGTGCAAGCTGTCATTCTGGTACTTCAGTCTGTATTAAAGGTCACAGAAAGAGAAGAAAACCAAGCGTGAATGGAATGAAACTTGTAATGAATTAAAAATAGAAAACATATAGGAATTTTAAGGTATATTCTTGCTGTTCTTTGTGTAAATGTCAGTCCTGTGATTGGTTCGACGTGTGTATAATTGTTGAATGGTGCTACTGTTGTACTTTCACTGTTGTACTCTCTCTGAGCTCTGTCTGACCCGTCTTTAGTCAGCTTTTCTGTGGAGGATTATATGGTTCTTATTATTTATATGAGAGAGACAAACTTGACCGTACGGATGGATGAGAGTTAATGACCAGTGTTCAGGCTGTGATGAATGTAAAATGCGTGATGCAGATATTAACTGGGAATAAAAGTTCCCCCTCCCTCTGCATAAGACTTTACTTATGTACATTATGAATGTGCAGATTGCAAAATTCAAATGAAAGCATGAAGAAGCATGCGAGCAGCCAGAATCAAATGGATGGCGCTAGATGATGTAAGAGTAAGTATTAATAATGAATTTGCTTAAAGGATATCACATTTCCAATGTGGATAGAGGGTTGTGGATTATTCTGCCCTGTTGTAACTCATGTTTTGGCCAAAACGCATAGGCTGACGGGCCGCGCCGAGGCCACACCGCTTCCGTCTGCGTTTTGGCCAAAATGCAGTACCAACACCCGCATTTTAATAGTATGCATTAGTACTTTTGTATGTAGTTTGCTAGTTGGTGGGGGAGCCCAAGATGTCAGCCAGTGTGGCCCACTTTAGAGATACAGGGCAACCCGCTGTTATATCAGCCAGGGTTGATATCCTGTATGGTGGGTCACCATCCATCTATGGCTGGCATCTTTGGTATCGTTCACATGTGCAGGCTATTAGTATATGCAGTCACTCCTCCCCAATCTGGGCTGGGTTGAGTGGGTGACTGCATATTAGCCTGCCAAGAACAATCTGCTCCTCCACATTATTGTCTGGCTGACTGCATATCTCCAGGGCTTACGGCCATTGCGCCTGCCCTACGGCGATTGTGCCGGTGGCGATTGTGCCTGCCTTATGGCGATCATGCCTATGGCGACCGTGTCTGCTTTGCAGACCTTCAGGTATTGTATTTTTGGCTTTTTCTGTGAATAATGTCTTTGTTTTTTCCCTCACCTCTGTGAGTTCCTGGTCCAGGTGCATCGCAGCCGACTGCTGCGGAATTAGGAGAAAGGAAAGTTTCTGGGGTCCCCAGCTTAATATCACAATTTTTGGGTCCACGTCATAGACCTTTATTACAAAATGAGCAGTGTGAGCAGGTCCTGTCGTAGATGGCAGAAAGTGCATCCAGCAATGTCTCCAGCAACCTGTCTTCTACGCCGTCCACTGCTGCAACTCTGAATCCTCTTGCTGCTGCTCCTCCTTCCTCCCAGCCTCCTCACTCCATGAAAATTACACATTCTGATAAGCAGGCAGACTCCCAGGAACTGTTTTTGAGCCCCTGTGCTGATTGGGAAAAAATGGTTCCTCTCCCTCCTGAGGAGTTTGTCGTGACCGATGCCCAACCTTTGGAAAGTCCCCGGGGTCCGGGTGATGAGGCTGTGGACTTCCGGCAACTGTCTCAAGAGCTTTCAGTGGGTGACAAGGTCAATGATGATGATGAGGCACAGTTGTCTATCAGTGAGGCAGTAGTAAGGGCAGTCAGTCAGAGGGAGGAGTGCACAGAGGATTCGGAGGAAGAGCCACTGGACAATGAGGTGACTGATCCCACCTGGTTTGATAAGCCAACAGAGTACAGGTCTTCAGAGTGGGAAGCAAGTGCAGCAGCAGGACAGGTTGGAAGAGGCAGTGGAGTGGCCAGAGGTAGGGGCAGAGCCAGAGCGAATAATCCCCCAACTGTTTCCCAAAGCACCCCCTCGTGCCAAGCCACCGTGCAGAGGCCAAGGTGCTCAAAGGTGTGGCAGTTTTTCACTGAGAGTGCGGACGATCAACGAACAGTGGTGTGCAGTCTTTGTCGCGCCAAGATCCGCAGGGGAACCACCACTACCAGCCTCACCACCACCAGCATACGCAGGCATATGATGGCCAAGCACCCCACAAGGTCGGACGAAGGCCGTTCACCGCCTCAGGGTTGCACCACTGCCTCTCCCCCTGTGCTCCAATCTGCCACTGAGATGCAACCCCCCTCTCAGGACACAGGCATGACCGTCTCTTGGCCTGCACCCACACCCTCACCTCCGCTGTCCTCGGCTCCATCCAGCAATGTCTCTCAGTGCAGCGTCCAGCTGTCACTAGCACAAGCGTTGGAGCGAAAGCGCAAATACACCGCCACGCACCCGCACGCTCAAGCTTTAAACGTGCACATTGCCAAATTGATCAGCCTGGAGATGCTGCCGTACAGGCTTGTGGAAACAGAGGCTTTCAAAAACATGATGGTGGCGGCGGCCCCGTGCTACTCGGTCCCCAGTCGCCACTATTTTTCACGGTGTGCCGTCCCAGCCCTGCACGACCACGTCTCCCGCAACATTGTACACACCCTCATCAACGCGGTTACTGGGAAGGTCCACTTAACAACAGACACGTGGGGAAAGCACAGGCGGGCAGGGCCACCATATCTCCCTGACTGCACATTGGGTGAATTTAGTGGAGGCTGGGACCAAGTCAGAGCCCGGTAACCGCTCACGTCCTACCCACCCCCGGAATAGAGGGCCCTAGCTCGTTGCTGGTATCTGTGGTGGTGTATGCCACCTCCACTAAACCTTCCCCCTCCTCCTACTCCTCCTCCAACGCAACCTCTACCTCGCAATTAAGATGTGTCAGCAGCACGTTGCCAGCAGTAGGTGTCGCGCGGTGCGGCAGCACAGCGGTGGGCAAGTGTCAGCAGGCCGTGCTGAAACTAATCAGCTTAGGAGAGAAGAGGCACACGGCCCACGAACTGTTGCAAGGTCTGACAGAGCAGACCGATCACTGGCTTTCGCCGCTGAGCCTCCAACCGGGCATGGTCGTGTGTGACAACGGCCGTAACCTGATGGCGGCTCTGCGGCTCGGCAGCCTCACGCACGTGCCATGCCTGGCCCACGTCTTTAATTTGGTGGTTCAAAGGTTTCTGAAAAACTACCCACACTTGTCAGACCTCCTTGGCAAGGTGTGCTGGGTCAGCGCACATTTCCGCAAGTCCAACACGGACGCTGCCACCCTGCGGACCCTGCAATATCAGTTTAATCTGCCAGTGCACCGACTGCTTTGCGACGTGTCCACACGGTGGAACTCTACGCTGCACATGTTGGCCAGGCTGTATGGGCAGCGTAGAGCTATAGTGGAATACCAACTCAAACATGGGCGGCGTAGTGGGAGTCAGCCTCCTCAATTCTTTACAGAGGTGTGGGCATGGATGGCAGATATCTGCCAGGTCTTTGGAAACTTTGAGGAGTCTACCCAGATGGTGAGCAGCGATGCTGCAATCATTAGCGTCACCATTCCTCTGCTATGCCTGTTGAGAAGTTCCCTGCACAGCATAAAGGCTGACGCTTTGCGGTCGAAACAGGAGACGGGGGAAGACAGCATGTCGCTGGATAGTCAGGGCACCCTCATGTTTATATCTCAGCATGTTTCGGAGGAGGAGGAGGAGGGGAGGTGCCTGAGGAGGAGGGGGAAGAGACAGCTTGGCCCACTGCAGAGGGTACCCATGCTGCTTGCCTGTCATCTGTTCAGCGGGTATGGCCTGTGGAGGAGGAGGAGGATACTGAAAGTGATCTTCCTAGTGAGGACAGCGATGTTGCGTACAGGTACCCTGGCACACATGGCTGACTTCATGTTAGGATGCCTTTCTCGTGACCCTCGCGTTAGACGCATTCTGGCCACTACGGATTACTGGGTGTACACACTGCTCGACCCACGGTATAAGGAGAACCTTTCCACTTTCATTCCCGAAGAGGAAAGGGGTTCGAGAGTGATGCAATTTCGAGGGCCAAGTAGCAGGGGAGGCACCAAGATCAGGCAGCATGTTCAGCGCAGGCAGGGGAACACTCTCCAAGGCCTTTGCCAGCTTTATGGCTCCCAAGCAAGACTGTGTCACCACTCCCCAGTTAAGGCTGTAAAAAGATGGTGAGGGAGTACGTAGCCGATCGTACAACTACTGGGTGTCAAAGCTGGACACGTGGCACGAACTCGCGCTGTATGCCCTGGAGGTGCTTGCTTGCCCTGCGGCTAGCATCTTGTCAGAGAGGGTGTTTACTGCAGCTGGGGGAATCATCACGGATAAGCGTACCCGCCTGTCAACTGACAGTGCCGACATGCTAACACTCATAAAGATGAACAAAGCCTGGATTTCCCCAGACTTCTCTTCTCCACCAGCGGTGAGCAGCGGAACCTAAAGATTCTTTTCGCTGCAACCGCAGACGCAAGCATTGTTCTCTATCACCGTAAAAAAAAGGGACATTTACCTTTGTCAATCTGTGTATGATATTAGTCCTCCTCCTCCTGAAACATCAAGTCATCACGCTGAACTGCCAATTTTTCTGCGGTCCAAAAGGCTCATATAACTTTTTTCAAACAATATTTCTACTTTTCTAACTAAAGCATTGAAACTTCAACATGAACCAATTTTTTTTAACAGGGCTGCCTCCAGGCTCTGTTACAAATTAAGCCACAGTAGGCTAAAAGATTAATGGGTTTCACCTGCCCTCTCGGTGGAGCAATTTTTCTGAGGTACATTTGTACTGTTGATACACTAATTTTTTGGGCCCTCGCCTTCACTGTAATCCAAGTAATTTTTCTGGCCTTCGCCTACACTCATGGTACACCAATGTGTCAGGGGTTGGCCTACACTCTTGCTACAGAAATGTAACTCGGGTCTGCCTGCCTATACTTCTGCCACAGTAATGCTACAGGGATCTGCCTATAGTGCTGCAACAGAAAAGTTACTTCGGTCTGCCTATACTTCTGCTCCTGAAATGTTACTGTGGTCTGTCTATACTGTTACTAGTAAAATGTTACTAATACTGGGCTCTGCCTATACTGCTGCTATGGAAATCTTACGGGGGTCTGTCTATACTGTTAAAACTGAAATGTTACTAATACTGGGCTCTGCCTATACTGCTGCTACTGAAATGTTACTGGGCTCTGCCTATACTGTAACTACAGAAATGTTACTGGGGTCTCCCTAGACTTCTGCAACATAACTGTTAGTGGGGTCAACTTATACCTTTGTTACCGGAATATTACAGGGGTCTGTGCATAGTATGGGTGCACTATGTTTTCCCATTGCAATGTTCTACGTATCTGGCCCTAAAAAAAAAAATCCAGACTGACTAGGACATGCAGTGTGGGCCGAAGCCAACCTGTATTTTATCTCACGTTACCGCAGCTATCCGGGGCACTGCATTGGGACAAACAAGAGGAGCGATGCAGCGCTAATGAGACGTTCACAGCTACGCTAGCATTGGAGTCCGCTATGGTCCCGCAATTGCTGAGGGTTTGTGCAGAGGCCTATGTCCTGGGTGCAGTGAAAGTCCGCTTCCTGCCTACGATTGCTGGCCGAGGCCTATGTCCCGGGGGAACTGCCACTGCGCCAGGTTGGGGCTGTGGAGCTTTTTCCTGGCTAATCCAGTCATTGTAGCCGGGAAAGAAAATGTAACTTATTTATTTAGCCAGCTTGGCCTTTCTGCAGGCAAGCGTATAATTTTTTCGGCCTACAGTGTGCGTTACAGTACCACTGTCAGCCTCCAAGTGCAGGCCAATAATTGCCTAATTTTTA
The DNA here is from genome assembly GCF_035609145.1 of Eleutherodactylus coqui. NCBI lineage: Eukaryota > Metazoa > Chordata > Amphibia > Anura > Eleutherodactylidae > Eleutherodactylus > Eleutherodactylus coqui. Next base: position 22,020,603 of record NC_089843.1, on the reverse strand, counting down.
ACAGCGCTCTGTGTCTGCTTTTTTCGAAATTCACCATGCTGAGGGGTAGGGGTAGGCCTAGAGGACGTGGACATGGACCCGGGCAAGGACGCGGAGGTCCAAGTGAGAGTGTGGCCACAATCCGAGTTCCTTGTCCAGGTCAATTACAGCCAGCTGCTGCGGGATTAGGAGAGAGGAAAGTTTCTGGGGTCCCCAACTTCATATCACAATTTTTGGGTCCACATGGTAGACCTTTATTCCAAAATGAGCTGTGTGAGCAGGTCCTGTCGTGGAGAGCAAAAAATGCATCCAGCGATGTATCGATCACCCAGTCTTCTACGCCATCCACTGCTGCAACTCTGAATCCTCTTGCTGCTGCTCCTCCTTCCTCCCAGCCTCCTCACACCATGAAAATGACACATTCTGATGAGCAGGCAGACTCCCAGGAACTGTTCTCAGGCCTTGATTGGGAAAAAATAGTTCCTCTCCCACCTGAGGAGTTTGTCTGGGTGATGAGGCTGGGGACTTCCGGCCAACTACTAAAATATGTGGGTGTCCAAGCAGGTCTCTCCAGTTTGTTGTTGATCTAAGAACTGATTGTGTATTCAGGGATCTACAATAACAATCAGTCTAACGTGATTTTGTACTCAACATTATCCATTATAACTATAGTTCCACCTTTATCAGAGAGTTTAATGACTGATTTATCCTCTACAAGATTGACCTATAGCAGTCTTGCAGCGATTGAATTATACCTACTGTATGTTATGGCGACTCTCTAGTTCCCGAGTTACAACCTTAATAATAATATCACCCATCAAGGCTATTCTGATGAGCAGGCAGACTCCGCTGTCCTCGGCCCCATCCAGCAATGTCTCTCAGAGCAGCAACCAGCTGCTTCCCACACAGACCATAGCGGGTCCTGGTCATGGTGTCTTGGCCTTGTAATGCCAACTCATCTAAACCCTCCCCCTCCTCCTCCTCCAACAATGAAAACATTCTTGGCAAATGCTTTCGCAGTGGTCCGTCTTGCGCTGGTCCAAGAATTTCACCTAAACCGGCACTATAGGAATGCCCCCCCTCTCCCTCTTAATCCTGGCCACAGTTCCGAAAACCAACTAAATACAACCGGGGTCATACTCGATTATCCCTAGCTGAAGCATTCAGCCGACCGGTAGAGCAATAGTGGCTTCTATCTTGTTGGGACTGATAATAATTACATATTTAAGTGTACAGCTGAGGTAGGAATAGAGCCGACCATAGAACACAGCATCCCTGCAGGGGTAGGGACAGAGGAGCAGCAGGCACATATCATTGGTGGAAGCAGGCCAGCTGAGATCCACATACTCCTGGACTGATTTTGGACTGATTGATGAGGCCTTTACTTGTGATCATCTTTGGTAATTCCTGACAAAGATGAGTGGTATAGCCAGAAACTTGCATTGCTAACACTTTGAAATGGTCAACAGAAAACATATGAATGAAGCCTTTCCATATTTCTGATTGAGATGAGGAGGAGTTCAGACTTTTAGTACCTAGAATATCCTTTTCATTGCTATCAAATGCCCCTCTTGTCTCCGAAAATACTAGCATTTCCACATAGCTGTTGTCGCTTCCACTTTTGTTCTGTGGCTTTACCTTTGTCCATTGGCTATTATTCGTATCTGAAGGTTTGATTTTGCCCATGGAGGCAAAATTCAAGGTGGAGGCGCGGAACCGAGCCTGACCCTGGGCCCGCTAACGTGCTTCCCACACAGACCATAGCTGTTCCTGGTCATGGTGTCTAGGGCTTGTAATGCCACCTCCTCCTCCTGCTTGGGGTCAGGGGATCAGCAATGCGCATCATGTATTTTCTCTCGTGTTACCACAGTTATCGGAGAAACTTGTTTGGGCCAAAGGAGAGGAGCATAACTGCATTAATGTTACAGGGGTCTGCATATACTTTAGCTGCAGAAATGTTACAGGGGTCTGCCAATACTGCTGTTACATAAATGTTTGTGGGGTCTGCGTATACTTCTGCAACTAAAATGTTACTGGGGTCTGTCTATACTGTTAGTACTGAAATGTACCTAATACTGGGCTCTGCCTATACTGCTCCTACGTGAAAGTTACTGGGGTCTGTCTATACTGTTACTACTAAAATGTTACTAATACTGGGCTATGCCTATACTGCTGCTACTGAAATGTTACTGGGGTCTGTCTATACTGTTACTACTGAAATGTTAAAAGTACTCGGCTCTGCCTTTACTGCTGCTACTGAAATGTTACTGGGCTCTGCCTACACTGCTGCAACTGAAATGTTCTTGGGGTCTGTATATATTGTTACTACTGAAATGTTACTAATACTGGGCTCTGCCTATACTGCTGCTACTGAAATGTTACAGGACTCTGCCTATACGCCTGCACCTGAAATGTTACTAGGGTCTGTCTATACTGTTACTACTGAAATGTTACTAATACTGAGCTCTGCCTATACTGCTGCAAATGAAATGTTACTGTGGTCTGTCTATACTGTTACTACTGAAATGTTACTAATACTGGGCTATGCCTATACTGCTGCTACTGAAATGTTATTGGGCTCTGCCTATACTGCTGCAACTGAAATGTTACGGGGTTTAGTCTATTCTGTTACTACTGAAATGTTATTAATACAGGGCTATGCTTATACTCCTGTTACGGATATGTTATTGGGGTCTGTCTATACTGTTACTAATGAAATGTTACTAATACTGGGCTATGCCTATACTGCTGCTACTGAAATGTTACTGGGCTCTGTCTATACTGCTGCAACTGAAATGTTACTGAGGTCTGTCTATACTGTTACTACTAAAATGTTACTGGGCTCTGCCTATACTGCTGCTACAGAAATGTTACTGGGCTCTGTCTATACTGTTACTACTAAAATGTTAGTGGGCTCTGCCTTTACTGCTGCTACGGAAATGTTAATGGGGTCTGTCTATACTGTTACTGCTGAAATGTTACTAATACTGGGCTCTGCCTTTACTGCTGCTACTGAAGTGTTACTGGGCTCTGCCTATACTGCTGCTACGGAAATGTTACTGGAGTCTGTCTATACTGTTACTACTGAAATGTTACTAATACTGGGCTCTGCCTTTACTGCTGCCACTGAAATGTTACTGGGCTCTGCCTATACTGCTGCAACTGAAATGTTACTGGTGTCTGTCTATACTGTTATTACTGAAATGTTACTAATACTGGGCTCTGCCTATACTGCTGCTACTGAAATGTTACTGGGCTCTGCCTATACTGCTGCAACTGAAATGCTACTGGGGTCTGTCTATACTGTTACTACTAAAATGTTAGAAATACTGCCTGGGCTCTGCCTATACTGCTGCAACTGAAATGTTACAGGGGCCTGTCTATACTGTTACTACTCAAAAGTTTCAAATACTGCCTGGGCTCTGCCTATACTGCTGCAACTGAAATGTTACTGGGGTCAATCTATACTGTTACTACTGAAATGTTACTGGGCTCTGCCTAAACTGCTGCAACTGAAATGTTACTGGGGTCTGTCTATACTGTTACTACTGAAATGTTACAGGGCTCTGCCTATACTGCTGCTATGGAAAAGTTACTGGGGTCTGTCTATACTGTAACTACTGAAATGTTACTGGGCTCTGCCTATACTGCTGCAACTGAAATGTTACTGGGGGCTGTCTATACTGTTACTGCTGAAATGTTACTGGGCTCTGCCTATACTGCTGCAACTGAAAGGTTACAGGGCTCTGCCTATACTGCTGCTACTAAAATGTTACAGGAGTCTGTCTATACTGCTGCAACTGAAATGTTACTAATACTGAGCTATGCCTATACTGCTGCTCCTGAAATGTTACTGGGCCCTGCCTATACTGCTGCAACTGAAATGTTACGGGGGTCAGTCTATTCTGTTATTACTGAAATGTTAATAATACAGGACTATGCCTATACTGCTACTACGGAAAGGTTACTGGGGTCTGTCTATACTGTTACTACTGAAATGTTACTAATACTGGGCTCTGCCTATACTGCTGCAACTGAAATGCTACTGGGGTCTGTCTATTCTGTTACTACTAAAATGTTAGACATACTGCCTGGGCTCTGCCTATACTGCTGCAACTGAAATGTTACAGGGGTCTGTCTATACTGTTACTACTCAAAAGTTTCAAATACTGCCTGGGCTCTGCCTATACTGCTGCAACTGAAATGTTACTGGGGTCAATCTATACTGTTACTACTGAAATGTTACTGGGCTCTGCCTAAACTGCTGCAACTGAAATGTTACTGGGGTCTGTCTATATTGTTACTACTGAAATGTTACTAATACTGGGCTCTGCCTATACTGCTGCTACTGAAATGTTACAGGGCTCTGCCTATACTGCTGCTATGGAAAAGTTACTGGGGTCTGTCTATACTGTAACTACTGAAATGTTACTGGGCTCTGCCTATACTGCTGCAACTGAAATGTTACTGGGGGCTGTCTATACTGTTACTGCTGAAATGTTACTGGGCTCTGCCTATACTGCTGCAACTGAAAGGTTACAGGGCTCTGCCTATACTGCTGCTACTAAAATGTTACAGGAGTCTGTCTATACTGCTGCAACTGAAATGTTACTAATACTGAGCTATGCCTATACTGCTGCTCCTGAAATGTTACTGGGCCCTGCCTATACTGCTGCAACTGAAATGTTACGGGGGTCAGTCTATTCTGTTATTACTGAAATGTTAATAATACAGGACTATGCCTATACTGCTACTACGGAAAGGTTACTGGGGTCTGTCTATACTGTTACTACTGAAATGTTACTAATAGTGTTCTCTGCCTTTACTATTGCCACTGAAATGTTACTGGTGTCTGTCTATACTGTTATTACTGAAATGTTACTAATACTGGGCTCTGCCTATACTGCTGCTAGAGAAATGTTACTGGGCTCTGCCTATACTGCTGCTACTGAAATGTTACTGGGCTCTGCCTCTACTGCTGCAACTGAAATGTTACGGTGGACAGTCTATTCACTTATTACTGAAATGTTACTAATACAGGGCTATGCTATACTGCTACTACGGAAATGTTACTAGGGTCTGTCTATACTGTTACTACTGAAATGTTACTAATACTGGGCTATGCCTATACCGCTGTTACTGAAATGTTACTGGACTCTGCCTATACTGCTGCAACTGAAATGTTACTGGGGTCTGTCTATATTGTTACTACTGAAATGTTACTGGGCTCTGCCTATACTACTGCTACGGAAATGTTACTGGGGTTTGCCTATACTGTTACTACTGAAATGTTCCTGGGCTCTGCCTAAACTGCTGCTACGAAAATGTTAATGGGGTCTGTCTATACTGTTACTACTGAAATGTTACTAATACTGGGCTCTGCCTTTACTGCTGCTACTGAAATGTTACTGGGTTCTGCCTATACTGCTGCTACGGAAATGTTACTGGGGTCTGTCTATACTGTTACTACTGAAATGTTACTAATAGTGTTCTCTGCCTTTACTGGTGCCACTGAAATGTTACTGGTGTCTGTCTATACTGTTATTACTGAAATGTTACTAATACTGGGCTCTGCCTATACTGCTGCTAGTGAAATGTTACTGGGCTCTGCCTATACTGCTGCTGCTGAAATGTTACTTGGCTCAGCCTATACTGCTGCAACTGAAATGTTACGGGGGACAGTCTATTCAGTTATTACTGAAATGTTACTAATACAGGGCTATGCCTATACTGCTACTACGGAAATGTAACTGGGGTCTGTCTATACTGTTACTACTGAATTGTTACTAATACTGGGCTATGCCTATACCGCTGTTACTGAAATGTTACTGGACTCTGCCTATACTGCTGCAACTGAAATGTTACTGGGGTCTGTCTATATTGTTACTACTGAAATGTTACTGGGCTCTGCCTATACTGCTGCTACGGAAATGTTACTGGGGTTTGTCTATACTGTTACTACTGAAATGTTCCTGGGCTCTGCCTAAACTGCTGCTGCGAAAATGTTAATGGGGTCTGTCTATACTGTTACTACTGAAATGTTACTAATACTGGGCTCTGCCTTTACTGCTGCTACTGAAATGTTACTGGGTTCTGCCTATACTGCTGCTACGGAAATGTTACTGGGGTCTGTCTATACTGTTACTACTGAAATGTTACTAATAGTGTTCTCTGCCTTTACTGGTGCCACTGAAATGTTACTGGTGTCTGTCTATACTGTTATTACTGAAATGTTACTAATACTGGGCTCTGCCTATACTGCTGCTACTGAAATGTTACTGGGCTCTGCCTATACTGCTGCAACTGAAATGTTACTGGGTCTGTCTATACTGTCACTACTGAAATGTTGCTAATACTGGGCTTTGCCTATACTGCTGCTGTGGAAAAGTTACTGGGGTCTGTCTATACTGTAACTACTGAAATGTTACTGGGCTCTGCCTATACTGCTGCAACTAAAATATTACTGGGGTCAGTCTATACTGTTACCACTGAAATGTTTCAAACACTGCCTGGGCTCTGCCTATACTGCTGCAACTGAAATGTTACTGGGGTCTGTCCATACTGTTACTACTGAAATGTTACTAATACTGGGCTCTGCCTATGCTGTGGGTGCACACAGACTCCCCATAGCGGAGTTGTGCCTGCCTGTGACTATTAAATTTAAAAAAAAGCAGTCTGTCTCGGGCATGCAGTGTGAGCTGAAGCCCACCTGTATTTTATCTGACGTTAGCTCAGCTGTCCGGGGCACTGCAATGGGATTTTCTAATGCACCGTCGGTGGCTTCCTGGGATCCACGCATGCTGTGGGTGCACACAGACTTCCCATTGCGGAGTTGTACCTGCCTGTGACTATTAAAAAAACCCAGTCTGACTCGGGCATGCAGTGTGGGCCAAAAGCCAACCTGTATTTGATCTCACGTTAGATCAGCTATCGGGGGCACTGCAATGGGATTTATTAATGTACCGTCGGTGGCTTCCTGGGACCCACCCATGCTGTGGATGCACATAGACTTCCCAGAGCGGAGTTGTACCTGCCTGTGACTATTATTGAAAATAACCCAATCTGACTCGGGCATGCAGTGTGTATTTTGGCCGACGTTAGCTCAGCTGTCCGGGGCTCTGCAATGGGATTTATTTATGTACCGTCGGTGGCTTCCTGGGACCCACCCATGCTGTCGGTCCACACAGACTTCGAAGAGCGGCGTTGTACCAGCACGTGACTATTAATGAAAAAAAAACAGTCTGACTCGGGCATGCAGTGTGGGCCGAAGCCAACCTGCATTTTATCTCACGTTACCGCAGCTATCCGGGGCACTACATTGGGACAAACAAGAGGAGTGATATAGCGCTAATGAGACGTTCACAGCTACGCTAGCATTGGAGTCCGCTATGGTCCCGCAATTGCTGAGGGTTTGTGCAGAGGCCTATGTCCTGGGTGCAGTGAAAGTCCGCTTCCTGCCTACGATTGCTGAAGCTGTTGGCCGAGGCCTATGTCCCAGGGGAACTGCAACTGTGCCAGGTTGGGGCTGTGGAGCTTTTTCCTGGCTAATCCTGTCATTGGAGCGGTGAAAGGAAAGGTATCGGATTTACTGAGCCCGTCACATATGAACTAGCATCTAAGTCCGTTTCATGCCCGCGTTCGCTGACAGTGTGGGCTGAGGCCTATGTCCCGGGGGAAGTGCAAGTATGCCAGGTTGGGGCTGTGGAGCTTTTTCCTGCTAATCCAGTCATTGGAGAGGTGAATCGAAAGGTAACTGATTTAATGAGCCCGTCGCAGATGAACTAGCATCGAAGTCCGCTTCATGCCTACGATTGCTGAAGCTGTGGGCCGAGGACTATGTCATCTGCGCGGTGCAAGTCTGCCATGTTTAACCGCTCTGATTTATTTATTGTTCATGTCTTGGGTTGCCTAGGACCCACCTATGCTGTTGGTGCACACTTAGTTCTCATCGCGGTGTTTGACCTGTCTGGCACAAAGACACTGACTGACTTGGGTAGGGGACAGAGTGCAGATGGCTTTCCCCTTGCGGTGTCAATTGAGCTATGCGACACCTAGACAGAATGGATACTGTGTGGCACATGGATTCCCCGTAGCTATGTAACTCATGCCCACGTTTGCAGCTCCTGACGGAGGTGGCACAGGATTGGAATGAAGATCGAACGTCAATTTCTCATTGATTCTCTACAGCATTGTGGGCTATCGCCCCGTCCCTTTTAAAGAGGGTCGCTACCTGGCCCTGGCAACCCTCTGCAGTGTGTGCCTCTGGTTCCTCCTCATGGCAGACGCACTTATAAATAGACATAAGGGTGGTGTGGCTATGCAGCCAACGTGTGGCATGAGGGCAGCTGAAGGCTGCGCAGGGAAACTTTTGTGTGAGCTGCGGACTCAGGGTTGTGCGGGGGGAGGGGGGCAGCATGTAACCCAGGAGAAGAGGCAGCGGTGTGTCCCGCAGGCAGTGCTTGTGGTTGGTTGAAGGTAGTGTGGTGCTTAGCTAAGGTGTGCCTTGCTAGTGAGGGTTTGTCCGAAGTTAAAATTGCTAGGGGGGGGGGCTCACCTCTAGTCCTCACCCCTCATGACATCCAGAGCATACTCACACAAGTGCAACCCAAGCACTTATCTCTGGCTTGTCAGATCCGGCTACAATGTGCCCTTCTCATGCCTCCTACCATCTCTTTTCAACAGTTCACTACCTACAACCCAGCTACTCTTCTTCCAATCAAGTAAACCGGTTCAAATGGCGGAGGGGGAGGCATAGGTAATCTAGGTATTGCAGATCAGCTATTTTTAAATTCTTTGTAGAGAAATTCTGATTTATTTATGTAACAAAAAACTGCACTTACTAAATCCCCACTTGACAATGCATATTTTGAACTTTTTGTAGATGGCTTGAGGTACCAGGGTAAGGATTGATGACTCCACACCGGATATGCAGTGGTCATACAACATGATGTCCTAAAAACAGAAGCTCTGCCTCCACATGTTTTAGCACAAGAAGCGGAACTGAAAGCCCTGACTGAGGCATGTAGAGTGGCAAAAAGTAATACGGCAAACACACTGATTCTTGGTATGCATCTGGCATTGCTTCTGAAAGTTTCTAACTTCATCAGGACAGCCAATTAATAATGGTGCAGCAGTGCAGAGTCTCATGGAAGCCCTCCTGTTACCAGACAAAGTAGGGGTCCTCAGGCTTAAAGCACACACCAAAGCCGACACTGGAGAAGCAAGAGGCAACGGTCTAGTGGACTTCACAACAAAGGCATCGGCCCTCAAGCCATGGAAGAAAGAAAAAAACAAGGTGCTGACATCACAACTCGGAGACAAAAACTTGGACATTAATAAAAATCAGTACATTGATATGGTAGGCACTTTACAGTTACAAGCCAGCAAGGAAGAAAAGTATAAATGGACTAAAATAGGAGCGACAGAACAGGACGGTGCATGGGGAGCAAGCAATAGAGCTTGCCTACCATAGTTCCTGCATCCCATGATGGCCCAGCTGATGCATGGAAAGATGCACCTATCAAAGGCAGCAATGATGTTGAAGATTGAACAAGGATTGGTGGCTCCTGGAGTTTCTGTAGCTACTGCATCATATGTCCAATTTTGCATGATCTATGCCTTAAGCAACCCTGGATAGAAGGTAATGGTGCCAAAAAAGAACTTGCCTAGACCACTCTACCCATTTCAGAGATTGCAAATTGACTACATTCAGCTCCCACCAGTTGGGAAGTATGAATATGTGGTTGTTATTGTTGATGTCTTTCCAGGCTGGAGATCTATCCTGTTACCAAGGTAACCAAGCAGGTAACTGCAAAGAAGCTCATGAATGAGGTAATCTGCAGGTACAGGGTACCGGTAGTGATGAAGTCAGACAGAGGTACACACTTCACAGGTGAAATAATGCAACACATCATGTCTGCTCTGGGTGTATCCCAGGCCTTTCACACACCCTACCATTCAGAGTAGTGGGAAAGTAGAAAGGATGAATGGTGCCCGGAAATTAAAAATACAAAAGGCAATGGAGGAGACAGGCAAAACTTGGACTGAATGTCATCCATTAGCCCTTTTCTCAGTTAGGTACATACTTAATTGGAAAATAGGATTGTCTCCCTATGAAATGTTGTTTGGCAGTGTGCCAGGACTGGGCCTATACTTTCCACAACAACTGCAGTCACAGTTTGGGGCACTGACTGAGTATGTACAGTCCTTAAGGAAACATCTGAAAGTAACACACGACCAAGTGTTCTCTTCTATTCCAGATCCTAATCTTTGAAGGTACACATGACTTGCAGCCTGGACATTGGGTTGTCATCCGGAGACAGGTGAGCAGAGTGCTGGAACCTAGATTTGATGATATATATATATATATATATATATATATATATATATATATATATATATATATATATATTGTAGCAGTGCAGGGGGAAACACACCAGGCCACGACCAAATGCTGAGCGTGTTGTTTTTATTCAGACTTGATGAACAAAACAAAAAGTACTGGCATTCTCCAGATAACAGAAAGTTCAAGGAAAGTCCTTTTAAATAAGCAGTCCAGCAATAGTAACACAAAAGTCTTTGTAAACTCCAATAGGGCAAAGTAAAGCAAACCTTCCCAGCAGCGTGGTGCAGTGCTCACAGAGGACACACCTCCTTCACACTGCAACCTGCACCCATTTATGCACCTCACCTGTCTGGGCCAGGTGGAACTGAGTACTGGAGTGAGAGACGGACCGGGTTTACCTCACAGATGCTAGTAGCCTCTGCGATATGTACAGTCCGGTTCACACTTTACCTCTCACTCCACTACAATATATATATATATATATATATATATATATATATATATATATATATGTATATATATATATATATATATATATATATATAATTAGTTCCTATCATCGGGAAGCACATACATTAGTCCTGATATCCCATATGAGACAAACTTATGCCAGAGGCAACAATGGTGAAATATGTTAGAGTTTATATTGAAGAACAACTACTTTGCATATAATAATCAATTATATTTGCAAACTAGCAGAACGGCGATGGAGAGCAAGTTCACCCCATTGTTTGCCAATCTTTATATGGGGTACTACAAAAAAGAAGCATTAAAGGACCCTAGAATCATATTCCATGGTAGATTTATTGACTATATCATAATAATCTGGGAAGGGAGAGAGAGTGACCTCAAAATGTTTATTCACGGGTTAAATAAAAACACCATGAACCTACATTATGCAGACACTATAGAAAAGGATACAATCACCTTTTTGGAGATTTACTATTGGCACACAATAATAGTTCAGTGAATACCATTAAGCACTTAAAAAACATAGACAAAAACAGTTTTTTGGACTACAACAGTTGTCATTAAAAGAGTTGGAAAATCAACATTCTGCATAGCCCACTGAAATGAATAAAAAGGAATTGCAGCCATAAAGAAGATTTTATTACTCAGGCTGAGATCATAAGAAAATTCTTTTAGAGAAAAACACTACCCTGTAGAATTGATTGAGGATGCTTATAAATAGGCTAGAGAATGAAAACCAGGAAGCAACAAACGATGCAGAAAGTAATAAGAACAAGAAGCATAAAGGGAAAACAACTCATAGCAAAAAAGGAAAAGAAGACCACAAAGAGGAAAGAAGTGCATTTTTGACCAAATATAGTAATAATAGTGGTGATATGAAAATAATTTTAAAAGAGAATTGAGAGATATTAAAACGAGATCCCTTCTTTGAAGAAACAATTAATGCAGACCCCAAAATAATCTTCAAGAGGAACAAAACTTTACAAAATATAATAGCTCCACCCAATCCTAAAAAAAAGAGGACAATCATTAAAATTAGCAACACAATAGGGAACAATCAACCCACAGGGGTATATAAATGTAATAAAAAAAGATGCAAGAGCTGTCCACTGATAATGCACAAAAGAAAAGAAATCCAACACGGGGAAGAAAGAATACCTATTAAGCAGAGGATGACCTGTGATACTGGAAACGTCATATATATGCTGGAATGTTCGCACTGCAAAAAATATGTGGATCACACAGTGAATAAATTACGCACCCACGTCAACAAGCATTGAATGAACATTAAAAATTACTTTCTTCATCATAGTGTGTCCAGCCACACAACTGTGATTTTAGAAAACTCAATATTGTTCTATTGGAACATTTTACATCTAGATCCATTGCAGAACTGAGATGAAAATACATGTATTGGATATTCTGCTTGAAGTCCCTAATTCCCCATGAAATAAATGAAGTACTAGAAAAAATATAGGCAAAAATAGGCAACTCACAGAATAGTTTTATTGATAAAGAATTTTATAAAGTAGTTTAATTACATGCTAGGCACTTGTAATATATACCGTAGATATTTTATTTATTTTTTAGTAACAATTTTTATATAAAATACCATTTTCTTATTTTAATATTACCATCCATTTGTGATTATGCATGTTTTATTATATGTGTAATATGCATGTTTAGGATGATTTTATGTAGGTATTTAAAGTCATTTTCAGACTATTTAATTAGATTAGATATCAAATTCTGGTTTCAGCAAGCAAAGAGAATGTCTCTGTCAACAGGAGGCATGCTCAATTTAGTTTCTAGTAAAGATGGAATGTACATTGCGTTCCAGTCCCTGGTCACATGTCATATCCACGCAGAAGTGGGTATTCCGCTCCCCGAGAATGGTGTCACGGTGTGCCGAGCCGTACCTGGGACGGACGCCACAAATGTGAGTTACTCTGAATGTATTTAAGCATGTGCATTCTGATTTTATGTATTGCTTAAAAAAGGTATATGTGCTAATGCCAAAATGCGTCACAATAAGCTTAGGGATACAAACTAATCTATGGATTATTGCTTGGCCGGATGCAATAATATTTCCCCTTAATCTGCACAGAGCGCAGGGTTCGTTTTTTTTTTCTTTAAACCTGTATCCTGTAGGAATGGATGAGAATGCTGATCACATCCTGGACAAGCCCTAGTACCTTAATCGAATTTTGGGAGGAAAGATGCTTTGTCATTAAATGTACCGTGGTTATAAACAGTCCAGCGTAAAAAAAAAAAACTGTGTAAAAGTCGGCAATTGTTTTCAATGCATAGGAAAAACAGTTCCAACCAAGTATGGGCAGTGCAATCTCGCAATCACCGCTTGAAATATAGGCACAGTTTGTAGCGAAATCCCCACGCTCCCGAACACAGAAGGATCTGTTGTGGACTTCTTAGTCCGTAATTTCAATTTTATTATGCAACGCGTTTTGGCAAATGAAACTTTGACTTACGATACATATGATACATAAATACATAAAGCACATCTATATATAGAGAGAGATTTTATAATCCACTTACATTCCCTTTGCTCATGGTGAACGCCGTTGTGGAAGCAATCATGGCATCATAAAGTCGGAAGTAATTCCTGCTTATGTGACCTAATACGTCTTTGCTTTTTCCAATGGAACGCACCTTGCGTACTATTTACAAGTTCATTCCTAAAAAATTGTTATTTACTTTAACGGAGTATTCGCTGATGTGTAATGCGTCGCTTTGCTTTCTGATGGAACACAACTCACTTTCCATTTCCAATTTCATTAATAAAAAAAACATTCTTCACTATAGCGGAATATGCTTTGCTATAGTGAGTGCAGTGAGAAACCTTTGTTACACTTACTCCTTCATAGAAAATTGATAAAATTTTAAACTCTATGGTTCTCTTATAAATAAAAAATGCATAAATATGTCAGTTAATTATAAAACCATTAAAATCTAAAAATCATACATGAATCATATTATAATAAAAAAATTTCATAATTAAAAGCTTTCTTTCTAAAATCCATTATCTATCATGATTATTCATTTCTTTTCCCATTTATATGTGTTACCTATATCTCACAATCAATATTATTGTAGATCATGGTTAGATGAGATTAGGTATTGTGTCTTGTATATATGTGCAATCTTATGGCAATTAAAATTTCTCCAGTATTTCATTCAACCCTAACAGGGTTAAATTCTTTATCCAATACATTTCTGTCTTTCTAAGCTGGCTGATAGATTTTGTACAGACACGTTCGAGGTGTTACAAAAGGATGTTCTGCCCAACAATTACGAGATTCCATAAAATGACAGGATACGCTGTGTTTAATGAATCCACTTCTAATATTGAATTTATGGTTCGCAATGCGTGATCTTAGTGCATTTTTAGTTCTACCTACGTATTTCTTTCCACATTTACATTCTAATTAGAGATGAGCGAGCACCAAAATGCTCGGGTGCTCGTTACTCGGGGCGAAATTTTCGCGATGCTCGAGGGTTCGTTTCGAGTAACGAACCCCATTGAAGTCAATGGGCGACCCGAGCATTTTTGTATATCGCCGATGCTCGCTAAGGTTTCCATTTGTGAAAATCTGTGCAATTCAAGAAAGTGATGGGAACGACACAGCAACAGATAGGGCAGGCGAGGGGCTACATGTTGGGCTGCATCTCAAGTTCCCAGGTCCCTCTATTAAGCCACAATAGCGGCAAGAGTGCCCCCCCCTCCCAACAATTTTTACTTCTGAAAAACTCTCATTAGCAATGCATACCTTAGCTAAGCACCACACTACCTCCAACAAAGCACAATCACTGCCTGCATGACACTCCGCTGCCACTTCTCCTGGGTTACATGCTGCCCAACTCCCCCCCGCACGACCCAGTGTCCACAGCGCACACCAAAGTGTCCCTGCGCAGCCTTCAGCTGCCCTCATGCCACACCACCCTCATGTCTATTTATAAGTGTGTCTGCCATGAGGAGGAACCGCAGGCACACACTGCAGAGGGTTGGCACGGCTAGGCAGCGACCCTCTTTAAAAGGGGCGGGGCGATAGCCCACAATGCTGTACAGAAGCAATGAGAAATATAATCCTGTGCCACCGCCATCAGGAGCTGCACACGTGGGCATAGCAATGGGGAACCTATGTGCCACACACTATTCATTCTGTCAAGGTGTCTGCATGCCCCAGTCAGACCGCGGTTTTTTATAAATAGTCACAGGCAGGTATAACTCCGCAATGGGAATTCCGTGTGCACCCACAGCATGGGTGGCTCCCTGGAACCCACCAGCTGTACATAAATGTATCCTATTGCAGTGCCCTGGACAGCAGAGCTAACATCAGAATAAATGCAGGTGGGCTTCGGCCCACATTGCATGCCCCAGTCAGACTGGGGTTCTTTAGAAGTGGACACATGCAGTTACAACTCCGTGTGGACCGACAGCATGGGTGGCTCCCTGGAACCCACCGGCAGTACATAAATATATCCCATTGCAGTGCCCAGCACAGCTGAGGTAATGTCATGTTTAATGCAGGTGGGCTTCGGCCCACACTGCATGCCCAGTCAGACTGGGGTTCTTTAGAAGTGGACACATGCAGTTACAACTCCGTGTGGACCGACAGCATGGGTGGGTCCCAGGAAGCCACCAGCGGTACATAAATATATCCCATTGCAGTGCCCTGGACAGCAAAGCTAAGGTCAGGTTTAATGCAGGTGGGCTTCGGCCCACACTGCATGCCCAGTCAGACTGGGGTTCTTTAGAAGTGGACACATGCAGTTACAACTCCGTGTGGACCGACAGCATGGGTGGGTCCCAGGAAGCCACCGGCGGTACATAAATATATCCCATTGCAGTGCCCAGCACAGCTGAGGTAATGTCATGTTTAATGCAGGTGGGCTTGGGCCCACACTGCATGCCCCAGTCAGACTGGGGTTCTTTAGAAGTGGACACATGCAGTTACAACTCCGTGTGGACCGACAGCATGGGTGGGTCACAGGAAGCCAACAGCGGTACATAAATATATCCCATTGCAGTGCCCTGGACAGCAAAGCTAACGTCAGGTTTAATGCAGGTGGGCTTCGGCCCACACTGCATGCCCCAGTCAGAAGGGGGTTCTTTAGAAGTGGACACATGCAGTTACAACTCCGTGTGGACCGACAGCATGGGTGGGTCCCAGGAAGCCACCGGCGGTACATAAATATATCCCATTACAGTGCCCTGGACAGCAAAGCTAACGTCAGGTTTAATGCAGGTGGGCTTTGGCCCACACTGCATGGCCCAGTCAGACTGGGGTTCTTTAGAAGTGGACACATGCAGTTACAACTCCGTGTGGACCGACAGCATGGGTGGCTCCCTGGAACCCACCGGCGGTACATAAAAATATCCCATTGCAGTGCCCAGCACAGCTGAGGTAATGTCAGGTTTAATGCAGGTGGGCTAAAAATTAATAGGATTACACTGTAGGCGAGGGCCCAAAAAAATTGCTGTACCAACAGTACTAATGTACCTCAGAAAAATTGCCCATGCCCAACCAAGAGGGCAGGTGAAACCCATTAATCGCTTTGGTTAATGTGGCTTAATTTGTAACTAGGCCTGTAGGCAGCCCAGTTAAAATAAAAATTGGTTCAGGTGCAAGTTTCAACGCTTTAATGAGCATTGAAACGTATAAAAATTGTTTACAAAAATTATATGACTGAGCCTTGTGGGCCTAAGAAAAATTGCCCGTTCGGCGTGATTACGTGAGGTTTCAGGAGGAGGAGCAGGAGGAGGAGGATGAATGTAATACACAGATTGATGAAGCTAAAAGGTCCACGTTTTTGATGGTGATAGAGAACAATGCTTCCATCCGCGGTTGCAGCCTATGTATTGTTTAGGTATCGCTGCTGTCCGCTGGTGGAGAAGAGAAGTCTGGGGGAATCCAGGCTTTGTTCATCTTTATGAGTGTAAGCCTGTCGGCACTGTCGGTTGACAGGCGGGTACGCTTATCCGTGATGATTCCCCCAGCCGCACTAAACACCCTCTCTGACAAGACGCTAGCCGCAGGACAAGCAAGCACCTCCAGGGCATACAGCGCGAGTTCAGGCCACGTGTCCAGCTTCGACACCCAGTAGTTGTAGGGGGCAGAGGCGTCACGGAGGACGGTCGTGTGATCGGCTACGTACTCCCTCACCATCCTTTTACAGTGCTCCCGCCGACTCAGCCTTGACTGGGGAGCGGTAACACAGTCTTGCTGGGGAGCCAGAAAGCTGTCAAAGGCCTTATAGAGTGTTCCCCTGCCTGTGCTGTACATGCTGCCTGATCTCCGCGCCTCCCCTGCTACCTGGCCCTCGGAACTGCGCCTTCGGCCACTACCGCTGTCGTATGGGAATTTTACCATCAGTTTGTCCGCCAGGGTCCTGTGGTATAGCAACACTCTCGAACCCCTTTCCTCTTCGGGTATGAGAGTGGAAAGGTTCTCCTTATACCGTGGGTTGAGCAGTGTGTACACCCAGTAATCCGTAGTGGCCAGAATGCGTGTAACGCGAGGGTCACGAGAAAGGCATCCTAACATGAAGTCAGCCATGTGTGCCAGGGTACCTGTACGCAACACATGGCTGACCTCACTAGGAAGATCACTTTCAGGATCCTCCTCCTCCTCCTCAGGCCATACACGCTGAAAGGATGACAGGCCAGCAGCATGTCTACCCTCACCAGTGGGCCAAGCTGTGTCTTCCCCCTCCTCCTCATCTTCCTCCTCCTCCTCCTCCTCACCGCGCTGAGATATAGACAGGAGGGTGCTCTGACTATCCAGCGACATACTGTCTTCCCCCGGCTCTGTTTCCGAGTGCAAAGCATCTGCCTTTATGCTTTGCAGGGAACTTCTCAAGAGGCATAGCAGAGGAATGGTGACGCTAATGATTGCAGCATCGCCACTCACCACCTGGGTAGACTCCTCAAAGTTTCCAAGGACCTGGCAGATGTCTGCCAACCAGGCCCACTCTTCTGAAAATAATTGAGGAGGCTGACTCCCACTGCGCCGCCCATGTTGGAGTTGGTATTCCACTATAGCTCTACGCTGCTCATAGAGCCTGGCCAACATGTGGAGCGTAGAGTTCCACCGTGTGGGCACGTCGCACAGCAGTCGGTGCACTGGCAGATTAAACCGATGTTGCAGGGTGCGCAGGGTGGCAGCGTCCGTGTGGGACTTGCGGAAATGTGCGCAGAGCCGGCGCACCTTTCCGAGCAGGTCTGACAAGCGAGGGTAGCTTTTCAGAAAGCGCTGAACCACCAAATTAAAGACGTGGGCCAGGCATGGCACGTGTGTGAGGCTGCCGAGCTGCAGAGCCGCCACCAGGTTACGGCCGTTGTCACACACGACCATGCCCGGTTGGAGGCTCAGCGGTGCAAGCCAGCGGTCGCTCTGCTCTGTCAGACCCTGCAGCAGTTCGTGGGCCGTGTGCCTCTTATCTCCTAAGCTGAGTAGTTTCAGCACGGCCTGCTGACGCTTGCCCACCGCTGTGCTGCCACGCCGCGCGACACCGACTGCTGGCGACGTGCTGCTGCTGACACATCTTGATTGCGAGACAGAGGTTGCGGAGGAAGAGGAGGAGGGTGGTTTAGTGGAGGAAGCATACACCGCCGTAGATACCACCACCGAGCTGTGGCCCGCAATTCTGGGGGTGGGTAGGACGTGAGCGGTCCCAGGCTCTGACTCTATCCCAGCCTCCACTAAATTCACCCAATGTGCCGTCAGGGAGATATAGTGGCCCTGCCCGCCTGTGCTTGTCCACGTGTCCGTTGTTAAGTGGACCTTGGCAGTAACCGCGTTGGTGAGGGCGTCTACAATGTTGCGGGAGACGTGGTCGTGCAGGGCTGGGACGGCACATCGGGAAAAGTAGTGGCGACTGGGAACTGAGTAGCGCGGGGCCACCGCCGCCATCATACTTTTAAAGGACTCCGTTTCCACAACCCTATACGGCAGCATCTCTAGGCTGATAAATTTTGCTATGTGCACGTTTAACGCTTGAGTGTGCAGGTGCGTTTGCGCTCAAACACTTGCGCTAGCGACGGCTGGACGCTGCGCTGAGAGGCATTGGTGGATGGGGCCGAGGACAGCGGAGGTGAGGGTGTGGGTGCAGGCCAGGAGACGGTAGTGCCTGTGTCCTCAGAGCGGGGTTGGATCTCAGTGGCAGGTTGGGGCACAGGGGGAGAGGCAGCGGTGCAAACCGGAGGCGGTGAACGGCCTTCGTCCCACCTTGTGGGGTGCTTGGCCATCATATGTCTGCGCATGCTGGTGGTGGTGAGGCTGCTGGTGGTGGCTCCCCGGCTGATCTTGGCGCGACAAAGGTTGCACACCAGTGTTCGTCGGTCGTCTGCACTCTCAGTGAAAAACTGCCAGACCTTTGAGCACCTCGGCCTCTGCAGGGTGGCATGGCGTGAGGGGGCGCTTTGGGAAACAGTTGGTGGATTATTCGGTCTGGCCCTGCCTCTACCCCTGGCCACCGCACTGCCTCTTGCAACCTGCCCTGCTGCTGCCCTTGCCTCCCCCTCTGAAGACCTGTCCTCAGTAGGCGTAGCAAACCAGGTGGGGTCAGTCACCTCATCGTCCTGCTGCTCTTCCCCAGAATCCTCGGTGCGCTCCTCCCTCGGACTTAATGCCTTTACTACTACCTCACTGATAGACAACTGTGTCTCATCGTCATCGGCCTCCTCACCCACTGAAAGGTCTTGAGACAGTTGCCGGAAGTCCCCAGCCTCATCCCCCGGACCCCGGGAACTTTGCAATGGTTGGGCATCAGTCACGATAAACTGCTCTGGTGGGAGAGGAACAACTGCTGCCCAATCTGAGCAGGGGCCCGAGAACAGTTCCTGGGAGTCTGCCCGCTCCTCAGAATGTCTCATTTTCATGGAGTGAGGAGGCTGGGAGGAAGGAGGAGCAGCAGCCAGAGGATTCTGAGTTGCAGCAGTGGACGGCGCAGAACTCTGGGTGGACGATAGGTTGCTGGAAGCACTTTCTGCAATCCACGACAGGACCTGCTCACACTGCTCATTTTCTAATAAGGGTCTACCGCGTGGACCCATTAAATGTGCTATGAATGTGGGGACGCCAGAAACGTGCCTCTCTCCTAATCCCGCAGCAGTCGGCTGCGATACACCTGGATCAGGAGCTCGGCCTGTGCCCACACCCGGACTAGGGCCTCCGCGTCCTCGGCCGCGCCCACGTCCTCTAGGGCTGCCCCTACCCCTCAGCATGGTGTATTACCAGGAATGCAGAAACACAACACTGCAATTTAATGTGCCGCTTATTGGCCTGTGGTTGGAGGCTGACTTTGCTTACGGAACGCCAGGAAATAATTTTGCGCAAGCCTGCTGTAACACTTAGCTGGCTGCGTATTTATTTGGAGAACTACTACCCCCAGCAGACACAGACCCAGAACACTGAGCAGAGTGACAGGCAGGCCAAATAGTTTTTTTTCAAATATTTTTTTCAAAAGGACCACTGCGTATATTCAATCTATATATGTCTTCTGGCCCTGCCTACACAATTCTGTCCCTGATGTGTGTGTCACGGAACTGCAGTGTTGCACTGTTATTAACTGCAACAGACCGGTGATTTCAGAGCCAGGAAATAATTTTGCGCAAGCCTGCTGTAACACTTAGCTGGCTGCGTATTTATTTTGAGAACTACAACCCGCAGCAGACACAGACCCAGAACACTGAGCAGAGTGACAGGCAGGCCAAATAGTTTTTTTTCAAATATTTTTTTCAAAAGGACCACTGCGTATATTCAATCTATATATGTCTTCTGGCCCTGCCTACACAATTCTGTCCCTGATGTGTGTGTCACGGAACTGCAGTGTTGCACTGTTATTAAGTGCAACAGAGCGGTGATTTCAGAGCCAGGAAATAATTTTGCGCAAGCCTGCTGTAACACTTAGCTGGCTGCGTATTTATTTGGAGAACTACTACCCCCAGCAGACACAGACCCAGAACACTGAGCAGAGTGACAGGCAGGCCAAATAGTTTTTTTTCAAATATTTTTTTCAAAAGGACCACTGCGTATATTCAATCTATATATGTCTTCTGGCCCTGCCTACACAATTCTGTCCCTGATGTGTGTGTCACGGAACTGCAGTGTTGCACTGTTATTAACTGCAACAGACCGGTGATTTCAGAGCCAGGAAATAATTTTGCGCAAGCCTGCTGTAACACTTAGCTGGCTGCGTATTTATTTTGAGAACTACAACCCGCAGCAGACACAGACCCAGAACACTGAGCAGAGTGACAGGCAGGCCAAATAGTTTTTTTTCAAATATTTTTTTCAAAAGGACCACTGCGTATATTCAATCTATATATGTCTTCTGGCCCTGCCTACACAATTCTGTCCCTGATGTGTGTGTCACGGAACTGCAGTGTTGCACTGTTATTAAGTGCAACAGAGCGGTGATTTCAGAGCCAGGAAATAATTTTGCGCAAGCCTGCTGTAACACTTAGCTGGCTGCGTATTTATTTGGAGAACTACTACCCCCAGCAGACACAGACCCAGAACACTGAGCAGAGTGACAGGCAGGCCAAATAGTTTTTTTTCAAATATTTTTTTCAAAAGGACCACTGCGTATATTCAATCTATATATGTCTTCTGGCCCTGCCTACACAATTCTGTCCCTGATGTGTGTGTCACGGAACTGCAGTGTTGCACTGTTATTAACTGCAACAGACCGGTGATTTCAGAGCCAGGAAATAATTTTGCGCAAGCCTGCTGTAACACTTAGCTGGCTGCGTATTTATTTTGAGAACTACAACCCGCAGCAGACACAGACCCAGAACACTGAGCAGAGTGAAAGGCAGGCCAAATAGTTTTTTTTCAAATATTTTTTTCTAAAGGACCACTGCGTATATTCAATCAATAATATATGTCTTCTGGCCCTGCCTACACAATTCTATCCCTGTAGTATTACTGCAGGGCGCAATGCTCTGCACGGCGGATATACCAAAAAAAAAAAAAAAAGTGCAACACTGCTAAAAGCAGCCTCCACACTACTGCACACTGTTAGATGTGGCCCTAAGAAGGACCGTTGGGGTTCTTGAAGCCTACACGAACTCCTAACACTCTCCCTGCCTAACCACCACTTCTGTCCCTGTAGTATTACTGCAGGGCGCAATGCTCTGCACGACCGATATAGCAAAAAAAAAAATGTGCAACACTGCTAAAAGCAGCCTCCACAGTACTGCACACTGTTAGATGTGGCCCTAAGAAGGACCGTTGGGGTTCTTGAAGCCTACACTAACTCCTAACGCTCTCCCTACAGCAGCTCCAACACTATAGCACTGTCCCTCAGCTAACTCACAACGCATCTGAGGCGAGCCGCGGGAGGGGCCGATTTTTATACTCGGGTGACACCTGATCTCCCCAGCCACTCACTGCAGGGGGGTGGTATAGGGCTTGAACGACACAGGGGGAAGTTGTAATGCCTTCCCTGTCTTTCAATTGGCCAGAAAAGCGCGCTAACGTCTCAGAGATGAAAGTGAAAGTAACTCGAACATCGCGTGGTACTCGTTACGAGTAACGAGCATCTCGAACACGCTAATACTCGAGCGAGTATCAAGCTCGGACGAGTACGTTCGCTCATCTCTAGTCTTCTTTTTTCTATGAGTAATTTTCCCTTTATGCTTCTTGTTATTACTTTCTGCATCAATTGTTGCTTCCTGGTTTTCATTCTCTAGCCTTTTTATAAGCATTCTCGACCAATTTTACATGGTAGTGTTTTTCTCTAAAACAATTTTTATGATCACTGCCTGAGTGATAAAATCTTCTTTATGCATGTAATTTGTGTCAGTTGGCTATACGGAATGTTGTTTTTCCAACTTTTTAAATGACAACTGTTGTAGTAAAAAAAAACTGTTTTTGTCTATGTTTTTTTTTAAGTGCTTAATAGTATTTACTGAAGTACTATTGTGTGACAATAGTAAATCTAAAAAGACGATTTTATCCTTATCAGAGATGAGCGAGCACAGTCGTCCGAGCTTGATGCTCGTTCGAGCATTAGGGTACTGGAGATGCTCGTTACTCGAGACGAACACCGCGCGGTACTCAAGTCAATTCCATTTCCTTCCCTGCATGTTTAGCGCCATTTTCCAGCCAATAGACATGCGGGGAAGGCATTACCACTTCCTGCTGTGACGTGCCAGCCCTCCCCCCTACCTCCCCTCCCACAGTAGTGAATGGCTGGCGAGATCAGGTGACCGCCGAGTACTTAAACTGGTCCCGCCCGCGGCTTGCCTCAGAAGCATGCTGGCAGAGGTAAGGGAAAGTGCTGCTGCTGATATAGGGAAAGTGTTAGAGTAGGATCCTCTCTTCAAGAGCCCCAAGGGTCCTTCTTAGGGCTACATCTGACCGTGTGCATTATAGTTGTGGCTTGCTGAGAGTAGTAGTGCATCAATTTTTGTATTACGCATCTAGGGCCTAGGCCTGTTCCCAGCCTTTCAGTAATAGCGTTCTCTGCCTGAAATGCCGTACAACCAGCTTTCACCGTGAAATTGCTCTCTAATATTTCCTAGCCTACTGCAAACGACTTCAGTTATACCGTTCTGTGTCTGCAGTGCATAAAACAGAGTGTTGGGGCACGGCCACTTCTATAGGGAAGGTTATACACTATACAGTCCTGATCCTCCATGCAAGAACCTCAACGCTCCTTCTTGGGGCTACATCTGACCCTGTGCATTATAGTTGTGGCTTGCTGGGAGTAGTAGTGCATCAATTTTTGTATTACACATCTAGGGCCTAGGACTGTTCCCAGCCTTTCAGTAATAGCGATCTCAGGCTGCAGTGCCGTACAAACAGCTCTCAGCATGAAACCGCTCTCTTACAATTCCTATCTACAAGTCTCTGTGTGCGGTGAATAAAGCCACAGTTGCCAGTGCTGTACAGTAAGGTAATTTATTTGGGCCCTGCTCTATTTTTAATCCGCTATGATGGGGAGTAGAGGTAATGGTCGAGGACACGGACATCCAAGGGAGGGTATGGGCACAGGCCAAGTTCCTGGGCATGGTGAATCACATCCGGCTGCTGCGGGATTAGGAGAGAGGCAAGTTCCTGGGCTCCCCAGCTTCATATCACAATTTACAGGACCACGTGGTAGACCTTTATTACAAACAGAGCAGTGTGAGCAGGTCCTGTCATGGATGGCAGAAAACGCCTCCGGCAATGTATCGACCACCCAGTCTTCTACGCAGTTCACTACTCTTGGCCTAGGGACTGCAACTCTGAATCCTTTGGCTGCTCCTCCTTCCTCCCAGCCTCATCACTCCATGAAAATGACATATTCTGAGCAGGCAAACTCCCAGGAACTGTTCTCGGGTCCCCGCGACGAGTGGGAAAAAATGGTTCCTCTCTCACCTAAGGAGTTTGTCGTGACCGATGCCCAACCTTTGGAAAGTTCCTGGAGTCCAAATGATTAGGCTGGGGACTTCTGGCAACTGTCTCAAGAGCTTTTTGTGGATGAGGATGATGTTGTCTGCCACTACCAGCATGCGCAAACATATGATGACCAACCACCCCACAAGGTGGGACAAAGGCCATTCCCCACCTCCGGGTTACACCACTGCCTCTTCTTCTGTGCCCCAACCTGACACACAGATCCAATCCCCCTCCCAGGACACCTCCCGTCCTGCACCCAGACCTATGGAATCAATGTTATCTGTAAAGCTGAGGTTGTATTCATTTTAGTTTAGATTATGGATTAATTCTATTAGTTCGTTTTCATTCCCAATCCCAGATTATAATTATATATATCTATATATATAAAGCTGAAAGCCCTCACTGACTCACTCACTCACTGACTGACTCGCCAAACGTTCTCCAACTTCCCGATATCGTAGAAACATGAATTTTGGCACGAGCATAGATTATCTCCAAAATAGGAAAAGTAATTGGGTCCCAACTCGATTATTCAATTCTAGCGCAAAAGAATTGGCGTAGAAATTTTACGTACATAATTTAAATCTGTCACTTCCCAATGCCTTAGAAACTTAATATTTGGCACGAGCATTGATTATGTCATAAATAGGAAAAGTTAATGGGTCCCAACTCGATTATTCAATTCTATGCGCAAAAGAATTAGCGTCCAAATTTTACGTACGGAATCTAATTTTCTCACTTTCCGGTGTCATAGAAATGGGAAATTTGGCACGAGCATTGATTATGTCATAAATAGGAAAAGCTAATGGGTCCCAACTTGATTATTCAATTCTATGCGCAAAAGAATTAGCGTCCAAATTTTACGTGCGGAATGTAATTTTTTCACTTTCCGGTGTCATAGAAACGGGAAATTTGGCACGAGCATTGATTATGTCATAAATAGGAAAAGCTAATGGGTCCCAACTCGATTATTCAATTCTAGCGCAAAAGAATTGGCGTTGAAACTTTACGTACGGAATGTAATTTTTTCACTTTCCGGTGTCATAGAAACGGGAAATTTGGCACGAGCATTGATTATGTCATAATTAGGAAAAGCTAATGGGTCCCAACTCGATTATTCAATTCTAGCGCAAAAGAATTGGCGTCCAAATTTTACGTGCGGAAGGTAATTTTTTCACTTTCCGGTGTCATAGAAACGGGAAATTTGGCACGAGCATTGATTATGTTATAAATAGGAAAAGCTCATGGGTCCCAACTCGATTATTCAATTCTAAGCGCAAAAGAATTAGTGTCCAAATTTTACGTATGTAATCTAATTCTCTCACTTCCTGATGTCATTTTATATAAAGGAAGCGTTGCATGGTTGCCTCCACGTGGTGTTTCCTGGGTAACGCAGAGAACTATGCAAAATGGTGAACATATTTTTTTCCCTCAGTATCTCTAAAGTAACCACGACTTCATAAGATTTTCCGTGTGAACACCAGATAAACACCAGTACCAAATTAACTCGGGCGAAGCCGGGTATACCAGCTAGTCTATATATATAAAGCTGAAAGCCCTCACTGACTCACTGACTCACTGACTGACTCGCCAAAAGTTCTCCAACTTCCCAATGTCGTAGAAACATGAATTTTGGCACAAGCATAGTTTATCTCCAAAATAGGAAAAGTAATTGGGTCCCAACTCGATTATTCAATTCTAGCGCAAAAGAATTGGCGTCAAAATTTAACGTGCATAATCTAAATCTCTCACTTCTCAATGTCATAGAAACTTGAAATTTGGCACAAGCATTGAATACGTCAGAAATAGGAAAAGTTCATAGGTCCCAATTCGATTATTCAATTGTAAGCGCAAAAGAATAAGCGCCCAAATTTTACGTACAGAATCTAATTTTCTCGCTTCCCAATGTCATAGAAACTTGAAATTTGGCAAGAGCATTGATTATGTCATAAATAGGAAAAGTTAATAGGTCCCAACTCGATTATTCAATTTTAGGTGCAAAAGAATTAGCGTCCAAATTTTACGTATGGAATCGAATTCTCTCGCTTCCCAATGTAATAGAAACTTGAAATTTGGCACGAGCATTGATTATGTCATAAATAAGATATTGAGAATGCTGAGGTAAAATAAAAGCTGTGCTCTGATTGGTTGCTATATATTATACCGCTGAGGTAAAATGAATGCTGCGCTGTGATTGGTTGCTATTTTTTATATTGCTGAGGTAGAATAAAAGTTGCGCTGTGATTGGTTGTTATTTCTCTTACTGCTGACGTAACATGAAAGCTGCACTGTGATTGGTTGTTATATTTTATACTGCTGAGGTAACATATAAGCTGCGCTGTGATTGGTTGTTATATTTTATACTGCTGAGGTAACATATAAGCTGCGCTGTGATTGGGTGTTATCTATATATATAAAATTGAATGTATATCTGTGTGTCTGTGTGTGTGTCTGTGTGCGTGTCTGTTTGTCCTTTAGGGTAACCACCCACTAGCGTTTTTTTTACTGCGAAATTCACAGTGTTTTTTTTTTTTCTGCAGGGGTCTTTGGGCTATGGGAGTTGTAAAGCTAAAATTGCGATTGCGCAAAATCGCGATTTCACGGTAAAACGCGATTTTGCGCGATCGCGATTTTAACATTACAAGTCCCATAGACCCCCTGTAGAAAAAAAAAACGCAGTGAATTTCGCAGTAAAAAAAAACGCTAGTGGGTAGGAGCCCTTATGCGCTACTACACCATTCATCCGATCGCAATGAAACTTTGTGAAGTTGTTAAGTGCACTCCTGGGAAGATTATAGGCATAGTACAAATATTCTATGATAAATGGCACGTGCGTGAGCGTCGTCGACGGTTACGACCCCCGCGTGTAGATCGTTCGATTTCCATCATTGCCACTAATTCTCTCACTTCCCGATGTCGTAGAAACATGAAATTTGGCACGAGCATTGACTATGTCATAAATAGGAAAAGGTAATGGGTCCCAACTCGATTATTCAATTCTATGTGCAAAAGAATTAGCGTCCAAATTTTACGTACGGAATCTAATTTTCTCGCTTCCCAATGTCATAAAAACTCGAAATTTGGCACGAGCATTGATTATGTCATAAATAGGAAAAGTTAATAGGTCCCAACTCGATTATTCAATTTTAAGCGCAAAAGAATTAGCGTCCAAATTTTACGTACGGAATCTAATTCTCTCGCTTCCCGATGTAATAGAAACTTGAAATTTGGCATAAGCACTGATTATGTCATAAATAGGAAAAGTTAATGGGTCCCAACTCGATTATTTAATTCTATGCGCCAAAGAATTAGCGTCCAAATTTTACGTACGGAATCTAATTTTCTCACTTCCCAATGTCATAGAAACTTGAAATTTGGCACAAGCATTGATTATGTCATAAATAGGAAAAGTTAATGGGTCGCAACTCGATTATTTAATTCTAAGCGCAAAAGAATTGGCGTACAAATTTTACGTACGGAATCTAATTTTCTCGCTTCCCAATGTCATAGAAAATTGAAATTTGGCGCAAGTATTGATTATGTCATAAATAGGAAAAGTTAATGGGTCCCAACTCGATTATTCAATTCTAAGCGGAAAAGAATTAGCGCCCAAATTTTACGTACGGAATCTAATTTTCTCGCTTCCCAATGTCATAGAAACTTGAAATTTGGCACGAGCATTGATTATGTCAAAAATAGGAAAAGTTAATGGGTCACAACTCGATTATTCAATCCTAAGCGCAAAATAATTAGCGTCCAAATTTTATGTACGGAATCTAGCGTCCAAATTTTACGTACGGAATCTAATTTTCTCGCTTCCCAATGTCACAAAAACTCGAAATTTGGCACGAGCATTGATTATGTCATACATAGGAAAAGTTAATGGGTCCCAACTCGATTATTCAATTTTAAGCGCAAAATAATTAGCTTCCAAATTTTACATACGGAATCGAATTCTCTCGCTTTCCAATGTCATAGAAACAGGAAATTTGGCACGAGCATTGATTATGTCATAAATAGGAAAAG
The DNA here is from genome assembly GCF_035609145.1 of Eleutherodactylus coqui. Lineage (NCBI taxonomy): Eukaryota > Metazoa > Chordata > Amphibia > Anura > Eleutherodactylidae > Eleutherodactylus > Eleutherodactylus coqui. The sequence continues at coordinate 21,992,370 of NC_089843.1, read as the reverse complement.
TTAATAGGTCCCACCTTGATTATTCAATTCTATGCGCAAAAGATTTAGTGTTCAAATTTTACGTACAGAAACTAATACTCTCTCTTCACGGTGTCATAGAAACTCGAAATTTGGCACAAGCATTGATTATGTCATAAATAGGAAAAGCTAATGGGTCCCAACTCCATTATTCAATTCTATGCGCAAAAGAATTAGTGTCCAAATTTTACGTACGTAATCTAATTTTCTCACCTCCCAATATCATAGAAACTTGAAATTGGGCACGAGCATTGATTATGTCAAAAATAGGAAAAGTTAATGGGTCCCAACTCAATTATTCAATTCTAAGCGCAAAGAATTAGCCTCAAAATTTTACGTACGGAATCTAATTCTCTCGCTTCCCAAAGTAATAGAAACTTGAAATTTGGCACGAGCATTGATTATGTCATAAATAGGAAAAGGTAATGGGCCCCAGGTCGATTATTCAATTCTAAGCGCCAAAGAATTAGCATCCAAATTTTACGTACGGAATCTAATTTTCTCACCTCCCAATGTCATAGAACCTTGAAATTTGGCACAAGCATTGATTATGTCATAAATAGGAAAAGTTAATGGGTCCCAGCTCGATTATTCAATTCTAAGCGCAAAAGAATTAGCGTTCAGATTTTACGTACGGAATCTAATTCTCTCACTTCCCAATGTAATAGAAACTTGAAATTTGGCACGAGCATTCATTATGTCATAAATAGGAAAAGTTAATGGGCCCCAACTCGATTATTTAATTCTAAGCGCCAAAGAATTAGCGTCCAAATTTTACGTACGGAATCTAATTTTCTCAGCTCCCAATGTCATAGAAACTTGAAATTTGGCACGAGCATTGATTATGTCAAAAATAGGAAAAGTTAATGGGTCCCAACTCGATTATTCAATTCTAAGCGCCAAAGAATTAGCGTCCAAATTTTACGTACGGAATCTAATTTTCTCGCTTCCCAATGTCATAGAAAATTGAAATTTGGCACGAGCATTGATTATGTCAAAAATAGAAAAAGTTAATGGGTCCCAACTCGATTATTCATTTCTAAGCGCAAAATAATTAGCGTCCAAATTTTACGTACGGAATCTAATTCTCTCACTTCCTGATGTCATCTATATATATATATATATATATATATATATATATATATATATATATATATATATATAAAGGAATGTATGTCTGTCTGTCTGTCCTTTTTGCGCTACTACAACATTCATCTAATCGCCATGAAACTTTGGGAAGTTGTTGAGTACACTCCTGGGAAGATTACTGGCATAGTACACCTATCCTGCGAGCATCGTCGACAGTTATGCCCCCCAGACAAAGATCGTTTGATTTTCATTTCAAGCACGAAAGCAAAAGGCATTACGAGCAACAGGATGCGTGTTCAGCTACAAAATGATGCATCCGCCGAACGTTTCGCAAGACAATTGCTGGATATTGAGAATGCTGAGGTAAAATAAAAGCTGTGCTGTGATTAGTTCCTATTTCTTATACTGCTGAGGCAACATGAAAGCTGTGCTGTGATTGGTTGCTATTTATTATACTGCTGAGGCAGAATAAAAGTTGCGCTGATTGGTTGTTATTTCTCTTACTGCTGACGTAACATGAAAGCTGTGCTGTGATTGGTTGTTATATTTTATACTGCTGAGGTAACATGAAAGCTGCGCTCTGATTGGGTGTTATATATTATAAAGCTGAGGTAACATGTAAGCTGCGCTGCGATTGGTTGTTATATATTATACCACTGAGGTAACATAAAAAAGCTGCGCTGTGATTGGTTGTTATCTAGATATATAAAAACGAATGTATGTCTGTCTGTCTGTCTTCGCAGCAACGCGCGACGGGTAAGCTAGTCTATATATATAAAATTGAATGTATTTCTGTGTGCGTGTCTGTCTGTCTGTCTGTTTGTCCTTTATGCGCTACTACACCATTCATCCGATCGCCATGAAACGTTGGGAAGTTGTTGAGTACACTCCTGGGAAGATTATAGGCATAGTACATTTATGCTACGATAAATGGCGTGCGTGCGTGCGTCGTCGACAGTTACGACCCCCCCACGTAGATCGTTCGATTTCCATCATTGCCACTAATTCTCTCACTTCCCGATGTTGTAGAAACACGAAATTTGTCACGAGCATTGATTATGTCATAAATAGGAAAAACTAATGGGTCCCAACTCGATTATTCAATTCTAAGCGCAAAAGAATTAGCGTCCAAATTTTACGTGCGGAATCTAATTTTCTCGCTTCCCAATGTCATAGAAACTTGAGATTTGGCACGAGCATTGATTATGTCATAAATAGGAAAAGCTAATGGGTCCCAACTCGATTATTCAATTGTAAGCGCCAAAGAATTAGCGTCCAAATTTTACGTACAGAATGTAATTTTCTCACTTTCCGGTGTCATAGAAATGTGAAATTTGGCACGAACATTGATTATGTCATAAATAGGAAAAGCTAATGGGTCCCAACTCGATTATTCAATTCTATGCGCCAGAGAATTAGCGTCCAAATTTTGCGTACGGAATGTAATTTTCTCACATAGAAACTTGAAATTTGGCACGAGCATTGATTATGTCATAAATAGGAAAAGTTAATGGGAAGTTGCTGAGTACACTCCTGGGAAGATTACTGGCATAGTACATCTATCCTACGATAGGTGGTGCGCGTGCGAGCATCGTCGACAGTTATGCCCCCCAGACAAAGATCATTTGATTTCCATCTGAAGCAGAAAAGCAAAAGGCATTACGAGCAACGGGATGCGTGTTTAACTACAAAATGATGCATCCGCCGACCGTTTCGCAAGACAATTGCTGGATATTGAGAATGCTGAGGTAAAATGAAAGCTGTGCTGTGATTGGTTGCTATATATTATACCGCTGAGGTAAAATGAATGCTGCGCTGTAATTCGTTGCTATTTTTTATATTGCTGAGGCAGATTAAAAGTTGCGCTGTGATTGGTTGTTATTTCTCTTACTGCTGACGTAACATAAAAGCTGCACTGTGATTGGTTGTTATATTTTATACTGCTGAGGTAACATATAAGCTGCGCTGTTATTGGGTGTTATATATTATAAAGCTGAGGTAACATGAAAGCTGCGCTGTGATTGGTTGTTATATATTATACTGCTGAGGTAACCTAAAAAAGCTGCGCTGTGATTGGTTGTTATCTAGATATATAAAAACGAATGTATGTCTGTCTGTCTTCGCAGCAACGCGCGACGGGTAAGCTAGGACAATTGCTGCATATTGAGAATGCTGAGGTAAAATTAAAGCTGTGCTGTGATTGGTTGCTATTTCTTATACTGCTGAGGTAAAATGAAAGCTGTGCTGTAATTGGTTGCTATTTCTTATACTGCTGAGGTAACATGAAAGCTGTGCTGTGATTGGTTGCTACTTCTTATATTACTGAGGTTACATGAAAGCTGTGCTGTGATTGGTTGCTATATATTATACCGCTGAGGTAAAATGAAAGCTGTGCTTGGTTGTTATATATTATACTGCTGAGGTAACATGAAAGTTCTGCTGTGATTGGTTGCTATATATTATACTGCTGAGGTAACATGAAAGCTGTGCTGTGATTGGTTGCTATATATTATACCGCTGAGGTAAAATGAATGCTGCGCTGTAATTCATTGCTATTTTTTATATTGCTGAGGCAGAATAAAAATTGCGCTGTGATTGGTTGTTATTTCTCTTACTGCTGACGTAACATAAAAGCTGCACTGTGATTGGTTGTTATATTTTATACTGCTGAGGTAACATATAAGCTGCGCTGTTATTGGGTGTTATATATTATAAAGCTGAGGTAACATGAAAGCTGCGCTGTGATTGGTTGTTATATATTATACTGCTGAGGTAACCTAAAAAAGCTGCGCTGTGATTGGTTGTTATCTAGATATATAAAAACGAATGTATGTCTGTCTGTCTTCGCAGCAACGCGCGACGGGTAAGCTAGGACAATTGCTGCATATTGAGAATGCTGAGGTAAAATTAAAGCTGTGCTGTGATTGGTTGCTATTTCTTATACTGCTGAGGTAACATGAAAGCTGTGCTGTGATTGGTTGCTACTTCTTATATTACTGAGGTTACATGAAAGCTGTGCTGTGATTGGTTGCTATATATTATACCGCTGAGGTAAAATGAAAGCTGTGCTTGGTTGTTATATATTATACTGCTGAGGTAACATGAAAGTTCTGCTGTGATTGGTTGCTATATATTATACTGCTGAGGTAACATGAAAGCTGTGCTGTGATTGGTTGCTATATATTATACCGCTGAGGTAAAATGAAAGCTGTGCTTGGTTGCTATATATTATACTGCTGAGGTAACATGAAAGCTGTGCTGTGATTGGTTGCTATATATTATACTGCTCAGGTAACATGAAAGTTCTGCTGTGATTGGTTGCTATATATTATACCGCTGAGGTAAAATGAATGCTGCACTGTGATTGGTTGCTATTTTTTATATTGCTGAGGCAGAATAATGTAGATCATTCGATTTCCATCATTGCCACTAATTCTCTCACTTCCCAATGTAATAGAAACGTGAAATTTGGCACGAGCATTGATTATGTCATAGATAGGAAAATCTAATAGGTCCCAACTCGATTATTTAATTCTAAGCGCCAAAGAATTAGCGTCCAAATTTTACGTACGGAATCTAATTCTCTCACTTCCTGATGTCATCTATATATATAAAAATGAATGCCTGCCTGTCTGTCCTTTATGCATTATTTCATCATTCATCCAATCGCCATGAAACTTTGGGAAGTTGTTGAGTACACTCCTGGGAAGATTACTGGCATAGTACAACTATCCTACGATAGGTGCCGCGCGTACGAGCATCGTCGACAGTTATGCCCCCCAGACAAAGATCGTTTGATTTTCATTTCAAGCACGAAAGCAAAAGGCATTACGAGCAACGGGATGAGTGTTCAACCACAAAATGATGCATCCGCCGACCGTTTCTCAAAACAATTGCTGGATATTGAGAATGCTGAGGTAAAATGAAAGCTGCGCTGTGATTGGTTGTTATTTCTTATACTGCTGAGGTATAATGAAAGCTGTGCTGTGATTGGTTGCTATATATTGTTCTGCTGAGGCAACATGAAAGCTGTGCTGTGATTGGTTGATACTTATATTACTCAGGTTACATGAAAGCTGTGCTGTGATTGGTTGATACTTCTACTACTGGGGTTACATGAAAGCTGTGCCGTGATTGGTTGCTATATATTATACTGCTGAGGTAAAATGAATGCTGCGCTGTGATTGGTTGCTATTTTGTTATATTGCTGAGGCAGAATAAAAGTTACGCTGTGATTGGCTGTTATTTCTCTTTCTGCTGAGGTAACATGAAAGCTGCGCTGTGATTGGGTGTTATATATTGTACTACTGAGGTAACATGAAAGCTGCGCTGTGATTGGGTGTTATATATTATAAAGCTGAGGTAACATGTAAGCTGCGCTGCGATTGGTTGTTATTTATATATATATAAACGAATGTATGTATGTCTGTCTTCGCAGCAACGCGCGACGGGTAAGCTAGTATTTTTATAAATCTCTTGTGAAATATTATGTTTATCCTTGAAACTATTCTCTTCAAATTCTCCTACATATAAATTAGCGTAAATGGGTGCGAATTTTGTCCCTATCGCCGTTCCTCGTTTCTGTTTATAAAATTTTTTGTCGAATGTGAAGTAATTGTTTTCCAAGATGAATAAGATGGACTCGATGATAAATTGAATTTGTTGATGTGGCATTAATGGATCTATGGATAGATGGTTCCTAATTGTTGAAATGCCTTTATTATGGGGAATACTGGAGTATAATGCCTCTACATCTAACGAACACAAAAGAGGAGAGTCACAGCATTCAATATCCCTAATGAGTTCTAATAGATGGCCTGTGTCTTTAAGGAACGTGGGCAGTCCTTGGGTGTATTTTTGAAGTTGTTTATCGGTGTATTCAGACAGATGGTTGGTGATGGAATATATACCGGAAATAATGTGTCCACCTGGGGGGCTGTTCACATTTGTATGTACTTTTGGTAAATGGTGGAAATAAGGTATTTCTGGTTCAAGTTGTAGAATATATTTCCCTTCGATTTTTGTTATGCCTTTTTTCTCTATCCCTTTCTCTATCAATTCCGTTAGGGATTTCTGGTGAAAATAAGATGTTTCAGGTCACCACTTGAATTCATGCAAGTAAACTGTATTGTAAAGTTAGTAATGTGAAATTGGACAACAAAAGGTTAAAATATTTGTGTAAAATAGAATGGCCAAAGTTATTATCAACTTGGCCCCAAGAATGCAGCCTTGATTTTGAATTGTTTGGAAAAGTCGGTATATGCTTCAGTACATTGAATTGATGAATATTGTTAAAATGAAAGCATTATGTATTAAGATATGCAACGGAATCTCTCATAACGATGACTGAAAGTTGCGAAAAAGCTGCACCCAAAATATTGCATCTCCCTTAGAGTCGAGGAGGAACCACTACCTTCTTACGGTAGTCTCTATGGCCAGAGGTAAAACAAAGAAAGGGGGAGGGGTTAGGTTATGATACTGGGACTTGAAGTTCTATGATTAAATGCCACAAATAATAATTCAGCTGGCTGATTATATCCGTGCCTCTAACAAGAGGAAGCTTGTAACCTGATACCCTGGTATGTGATCTAGCCGTGGTGTTTCTGTGTACTTGCGCTCTGAAAAAAAAAAGGGATTTGGTACCGCGTTAGCCAGTAGAGAAAACAGTGATTTATTCTGGAGGTCTGGGCATATGTAGTATGAATACGCAATGTTCTTTGTGTTATGCATTCCCTTGTGTGTTGGTGTGCTGTATATCCCCTTATACTAGTTCCAATCTTTTGAACTGGAATCAACACCCATTGTGTAAAGCCCATACAATGTGTAACCCCTTTAGACCCCTCCCAATCTAGAAACAATGTATGGTTAACTCATCGTTTGTGGCAAAGGTTGCTAGTGATAGCAGAAGAAAGTTATAGCCACACAATGGTGGGGAACAAAGGACTGTTAAACAATCAAAAAGATGGCAGACATTTTGGCTGCAGCAAGCCAACCGAGACAGCCTCACCACTTCTATACAATGCCTGAAACAACCCACCTCTATCATACATACAGAAGAGTTTCCGCTAACACTGCCTCCTTGCTGGAGACCAATGCAGAAGGTGCAGGAAGCATGGTCACACTGGAGTAGAGATTGCCCCCTCACTTCCTCTGCTCATGCAGGAAGAGAAAGCAGAAGGGGCCAGGCCCAAAAGGGCCGCTACCAGAGATGAGTACATGGCAGAGCCACTCAGGCCCGCACTCATAATCTCTACCTTGTTTTGCTCCTGTCGATCCCTGTATGATGATAATGCTGAATGAGGTGGATCAGGTTTCTATCTGCTGGGCCCCCAGGAACCTATGGTCGTAATAAATAAATGGGGTCATTTTGTGGATTTCATGGTTGCTACCGGAGCTGAACATTCAGTCATAATCTGACAACTACTACCTTTTTTTTTTTTTTTTATTAAATCAGTTTTTATTAAAGTTTTGACAGATAGACAGAAAAATCAAAAGATATAACATGTATCAATCATACATACATAGGAATGGAGAGTACACCTGCCAGTATTATAATTTCATACTCAGCTATACGATCTGCAATTGGCATTATGAGATCAAAATGTAACCCTACTAGAGGAGTATTAAGGATAAAATCGAGCATCAACTATCAAACTCTTCTCCTCCAGTTTAACTCTCTTACCCAACAGCTGGTAATATAACGCAAAATCACCACCTGTAGATTGTGAGGGGGGAGGGGGGGGGTAGGAAGAAGGGGGGAGGAGAATGCGGTAGGGACGAAGGGGTCAGGGAGATGGATATGCCGAGGTGGCCTCTTGGTACAGAGGGGGGGAGGGGGGGATATGAGAAGAGCACCCCCCTCTCATCAGTCTCTTCAGTCCCACAACGCCAGGGGCCGAATCTCACGCCATGGCGCCCATGTTACGATAAACTTGTCATAAGAATTGTTGGACCAGCTATGTAGTTCTTCTAATGAGTATAAATTGTCTACACTATCTCTCCATTGACTCAACGTAGGGGGAGTATTTTGTAGCCATAGACGGGGAATTAGGGATTTAGCAGCGTCCAGGAGCAAAGCAATCAGTTTATTCCTGGTGGGGTGGAAATGCGTATGTGGTCTCCATAACAGGACTAAGTCAGGGGAGATTGAGATCTTTGGGTTAATCTTCTGGATGATTTCGTCCACGCCCTTCCAGAAGGGGGCCAGCAAAGGACAAGACCACCAGATGTGGAGGAACGTCCCTTCGTCTTTCTTACATCTCCAGCATACTTTCTGGGTGGAGAGTTTGTGGTCATATAACCACTGAGGGGTCCGATACCATCTTACCAGCAGTTTATAATGTGCCTCTTGGGCCATAACGCAAGGGGACAGACCGAATGAAGTACTTAGGATGGACTTAGTTTCTTCTGTACTTAGGTGAATCCCCAGTTCCTTCTCCCATGAGGTGAGAAAGGCTGGTTTATAGGGCTGTTCTGGGGAGATAAAATTCCTGCGGAGAAAAGTAATTCTCCTCTGAGATGCTTTGTTGTCTAACCAGGCCCTTTCAAAGGGTGTAGAAGGTCTAGTAGAATTGTATTTGCTGAGGTATGCTCTAAATGCGCCGGTCACCTGAGCTACCTCTAAGAAGGGGAAGTTCTGCTCCGGCTGCAGCTTTTGAAGAATGCTAATAGGGTCCAGATGGGCCAGCGGTTGCAGGTTTGCTATATGAAGTGACTTAAGTTTCCCCCACACCGGGGCAATGTCCTGACTCATTTGGGGATTCAGAATTTTGGGGATGGAAGACAGCGGGAGTATGGGTGAGGGAGATGGAGCCAACTCCCCTCTAAGCCTGTCCCATACCGCACAGGGCCCCCTGAGAAGCGGGTTGTAAGTCTTGGACTGGTAGCGCGATTTGACTGGGAACCATAGGTCCTCTGCCAGAGGAGGTCTGCTATACCCCTCTGCCAACCTCGTGAGTATCCCATCCCCCTCCGCGTGAGCTAGGTCCCACCAATATTGTAGCTGGGAAGCTCTATAGTAGTCGTCTAGGTTGGGGAGGTCTATGCCTCCCTCCTTGCCCCTCCTGATCATTAGGCTGTGCGCCAATCTTGGTCTCCTCCGCCTCCACACAAAACACGAGAAGGACGAACGTAGCTCTTTAAAAAAGGTGGTGGGGAGGTGGATAGGGAGCATCCTAATCTTGTACAGAATAATAGGAAGGATATAGGTTTTTATGATGTTTTTTCTCCCAAACCATGACACAAATGGGATGTCATAATTTTTGAGAAGATGCTTGACCCGGTCAATAAGAGGGGCGAAGTTTGCTTTATATAGATCTTCGGCTTTCCTGGTCAATCTGATACCCAGATACTCTAGGTATGTGGTTGACCATGCCCATGGCGAGTTGGCTCTCAGCTGGTCGTACTGCTTGGATGGAATGGAAATATTTAGAGCTGTCGACTTTGAAAAGTTAATTTTAAAGTTTGATAATCTGCCAAACTCCTCTAGAAGTTCTAAGAGCCTGGGCAAACTCTTCAGGGGGTCAGTAACCAAGAATGCCACATCGTCCGCAAAGGCCGCCGCTGAGAGTTGTTGGCCCCCAATATTGAGGCCTTTCACCCCAGCGTCTTGTCTTATCCTCAGCAGTAGAGGTTCTAAAGACAAAATAAAGAGGGAGGGGGAGAGGGGGCACCCCTGCCGAGTGCCGTTTTTTATGTGGAAGGGAGGGGAGAGAAGCTCGTTTACTCTGAGTCTTGCATGCGGGCACGTGTAAAGCGAAAAAATTGCACGTATGAACTGCTCGGGAAAGTTAAAGTGGTGGAGCACCCTCTCCATATACAGCCAGTCAACCCTATCAAAAGCCTTTTCGGCATCCGTTCCTACTAGGGCAAGAGGGATATTGTGGTGTTGAGCATACCTGGCCGCATGGAGAAGTCTAAGACAATTATCTCTCCCCTCCCTACCTTTTATAAATCCCGCCTGTTCTCCCTCTATCAGGGAGGGTATAAAGGGTGCTAGTCTTTTTGCTAGCAATTTAGCCCACAATTTCATATCCAGATTAATCAAGGATATGGGGCGGTAGTTTCCACATAGCTCCGGGTTTTTGTTATCTTTGTGGATCAAGACGATGTGTGCCTCCTGGGCTTGTCTCGGCAGGGATGCTCCCCCCATCAGGTCATTATACAGGGTTGTTAACCTGGGTTTTAACTCTGAAAGGAATATTTTGTAATAGTGAAGGGGAAAACCGTCAGGGCCGGGGCTTTTATTAGGAGGGCTGGACGTTATCAGTTCCTCCACCTCAGTTTGTGTTATCTGACCAGTTAGAAAGGAAGCCTCCCTTGAATCGATTCTAGGCATTTTAATCCGCCGGAGAAAGCCGTCAATGAGGTCTGTGTGCTTTTCCGGGGGTGAAGTATCACCTTCTTTTTTTATGTTATATAGGTCCGAGTAGTACTTTCGGAATTCTTCCGCTATGTCCTTGGAGGCGGTCATAGATACTCCCGATGGGGTCTTAATGGCCCTGATCTGGTTCTTTGTGCGAGCTTTTTTAATTAGTGCTGACATAAGTCTGCTGCCTTTGTTGCCCTGGGCATAAACTTTATGTCTGAAATATAGTTGTTTTTTATTGAATTTAGAGTTCAATAAAAGTTTCAGGTTAGCTCTTACCTCAGACAGTTTATCTAGGTTTAGTTTAGTTTGCGACAATTTCGCTGTTAACTCTAGCTTAGCAATTTGTGAAAGCTTATCATCTATAGCCTTCTGTGTGCGTTTCTTGACCCGAGAACCCAGGTCAATCAACAGGCCTCGCATATAGGCCTTATGGGCCTCCCAGACAATCGGGGACTTAGACCCCTCAGAAGAGTTAAGAAGAAAGTACTCCTCTAGATGTTTAGACAGGTATTCTTTGTCCTCTATCTGATCTAGAAGAGATATATTTAGTGACCATCTCCACTCCCTAGCGCACGATTGTGGTAGACGAATCGTCACATGCACGGGGGCATGATCCGATATCGTCATAGTGTCTATGACGGCACTGATCAGCGACGTGAGGAGGGCGGAGGAGACCAAGATGTAATCCAACCTCTGGTATGTCGAATGTACCGAAGAGAGATAAGAGAAGTCCTTAGTGGAGGGGTTTAGAGAGCGCCACGAGTCTACCAAGCCGAGCTCCTGAATCTGTTTACCCAGTCTTCTCAGTTTGCCCTGCGAGACCCGCGACCGGCCAGACGAGGAATCTAAGGCGGGGTTGAAGGTGACATTAAAATCACCTGCTAGAATAATCTGTCCTACACTAAAATGTTTCAGAATTTCCAGCTGTTTTATCAGCCAGGGCACTTGCTCCGAATTGGGGGCATAGATATTAGCTAGGGTCATTTTGGTGTTGTTTAGTGTCCCTCTCAGGAAGAGAACTCTTCCCTCCTCGTCCCCAAATCGGGCCTCCTCTACGAAATTAATCGTTTTGTGTAAGAATATGGAGACCCCCTTGGAGGCCGACGAGGGGTGAGTATTATGAAAGGCACTGGGAAAGCGCTTCCCCGGAAGGGAGAAGGCTTTGCCTCCCTTGAAGTGGGTTTCTTGGAGAAAAAGAATTTTGGTATCATACCTTCTCAGTAGCAGCTCAAGATCATGACGTTTTGACGGAGAGTTGAGGCCCCTGACGTTGAAGGATGTGAGACGTAAACCACTCATTATAACGCACCTGAACTAAGGAGTGAACAGACAGAGATGTTAATTTTTACCAAGATGTCACTAGATTAGGGAGTATGAGCGTCCGCTATATATCTTCCTCGTGATCTCCCAGCACCCAAGCGGAGGGGGGCAGGCACCACAAGGTACGGAAAGGTTAGGGAAGAGAGGGAAGGTAAGGAGGTGGGGGAATGCAAACACTAGTTTTGTTTACAACAGAAAGGTCAGAGATTCCCTGCAAAGGAGAGTCTCTGCCCAGAAAGTGGATTAACTCCTAAGTCTATAACTACTAAGTTGTAGTTTAATAACCGAGGACGGTTTGTTGGACAACCCGGAAGAGTCGTAGGCTATTCCGGGAAATCCGAGCAAAGCTTTCTACCTGGACTTAACAGAACAGACGCCCATCCAGTCCCTACAGGGGGGGGACTAGTGGGCTATGCGCCCAGGGTGAAAGATACAATACAATATGTAAATGCAAATAAAACGGTAGCATATATTATAGATCATACTATATAACAAGTAAAAACGTGTGATGGGGCCAAAGTATGGAGGGATCTAAATGATCAATACTTGGATAGAAAACAGTCACCAGTTAATGAAGCAGAGTACCGGAGATTTGTAAAAGGAGTAGCCCCGTCGTCTCTCCTGGTTATCCCATGGAGGCGGGAGGAGCCGGTTCTGCGACTTCGAACTTCACTGGGTTGCGGAGATAGCTGGTAAATCTGGAGAATCTAGAAAAAAAGAAAAATAAGCAGAGAAACGAACAGAGGGACCAAGTCCTCCAGTGGGCGAGCAGCCCGGATGGAATAACGGCTGCTCCTAAGGACCGTTCGACTCTGTCGACCGGTAGAGTAAAGAGCATCGAAGCTGTAATTAAAGTTCTCACAGATCCTGACGTGGCTTCTTCTTTTTTCCCTTAGGGGATTTTGAACTCCCCGCTGACAGCCAGTCCCCTGGGTCCTCAAGCGGTTGGAATTGAAGAGGGTCAGGAATCGACTGCCAATTAGGGAGGTCAATTGGTTCAATATCGAGGAGCTCCCACAATTTTTGCATATCTTCCTGGGTGCGAATATTGAACTTCTTGCCTTGTATCGGGATGCTGATGCCAAAGGGGAATAACCAGGCATATCTTAAGTCTCTAGATTTGAGAACCTCCAGCAGTGGGCGTAGAGCACGTCGCTTGGCTAAGGTGGAGGGTGCTAGGTCTTGAAAGAGCCGAACCACAGAGTCCGTGTATTTTAATTCACCGTGTAATCTGGCAGCTTTCAGCACCGCGGCAGTGTCGGGGAACGCTAGCAGCTTGCAGACCACATCTCTGGGGAAATCAGAAGAGCTCGATGGGGGTCTGAGAGCTCGATGTATTCTCTCAATACAAATGCTAGACGCTCTTTCTTCCCCTAACAGGGTTGCAAAAAGTTCTTTGGCAATCTTCGGAAGGCATTCGTTAGCAAAGGATTCCGGAATCCCCTTTAGGCGCAAGTTATTGCGCCTATTCCTGTTCTCGAGATCTTCTTGGAGCAGAAGCGCCCTGTTAAGATATAAATGCTGCTCCTTAACTGCTTGCTCTAACTGTAGGGAGTGAGATACAATGGCGGCAGAAGAGGACTCCAAATCCTCCACTCTGTGTCCCAGATGTCTGAGCTCGTCTTTTATTTCAGCCAAATCTGAGCTGATGGGGCGCAGGGCTTGTGAAATCAGGTTAATCATGAAGCCCCTTGAAACTGACTCACCCTCTTCTCCTTCAGAGGGGGGTTCCCCCTCCTCCGCCTGATTGAGTGCAGGGGTGAGTGCACGTGCCGCCGCCATCTTGGACGCGGGCCGCGGTGAACGCGCCGTCCGCTCTTTGAAGAAACGTTGCACATCCACCTGTGTTTTGGCTGGTCGAGGGGTGTTCTGTAGATCTGTGTTCTTTTCCTTTACTGTCTTCCCCATTTTCTTATACTTCTACCGTTGTTAATGAGGGTACTGTGGGCGTCTGACTGAGGGAAGCGGCTTTAGGCCGACATCACCTTCGTTGCCCAGGCAACGTCACAGAAAAAATTGACTAACTGACAGAGAGTCTGAAAGAGAGTCTATATATTAAAAATTGAAGTGAGTTAGATCCTGCGTCACAGGATCCACAAAAATTAGAGCAGTGCTCTTGTATCTAGTCTCTGGGTCCCCTGGGGGTGTAAGCAGGCTGTTCCGGGATTGAGGTTTTAAGGGGTTAAAGGTACTCCCCTTGGAGCCTGTTCTTCTATCTTCCCCAGAGGGGGGGGGTGGAGTGGTGTGATGGAGAAGTTAGGCGGGAAGCTTCCCGCCAAGGAGGGAGAAGAAGGGGGGGGGGGCAGCTGGGGGGGGGGGGAATGGCGCGAAGGCAAAAGGCCCCTGAAATACTGCCTTCTCTTCTTACTTTAGTGGAGGGTAGCAACGGAGCAGGCTCCCCTCTTTATCCACCTCACACCCGATCGTCTCCCACCTCCGCTGACCCTCTCACCCGTCTCGGCGTCTGTTGCTGTAGCTCCGGAGGAGTCGGGAGCCTGCCGCTGCGGTGAGTGTTGCTCGTCTCTCTCTCCTATTCCTCTGTCCGCCCGGTGCGTTGGACTACTACCTTTTTCATGCAGAACAGCCCAGATTGTAGGGAGCTACTGGACAAGATGGGAAGCATCAATTTATTGTACCACAGCAATGCACCTTGGGAGGCAAATAAGTCACTCATCGATTCTTGTATCCACTGTCCAATACCAAAATTGGGATAGGATATGATGAGAAAATTACAGGCCCAAGTGTCCTTTGAACCAGATGCCTTTACAACTTGAAAAAGATGGTCCAAGTCCCACCTATATCCTCTCACTCACAGTGCCTCTCGAGGAAGAATGGAGATTGTTTGCTGTCTTTTATGAGCCAAATCTCTCAAGTCCCACCCCAGACCTAGTAATGAAGCTGCTAGGAGTATGGGCAGAAGATAATCCACCAGGACTAGCTCAGAATTGTATGACAGCTTCTGGCTGCTGCTTCTACAGTGACCTCGATTGCTACTGATCTCCAGTCTGTTGTGGCTATTTGCAACTTGTGTACCTCCCAGGTTCTCTAGAACCTACTCTCACACAGACCTCTGTTCCTGCTTGGTATGTCACATTCTGGTGTTAGGGTCGAGACAGGGTTAGTCAGTAGAGATCAGCGAGCACACTCGGCCAAGCTTGATGCTCGCTCGAGTATTAGGGTGTTCGAGATGCTCATTACTCGAGACGAGCACCACACGGTACTCGAGTCAATTCCATTTCTGTCCCTGCATGTTTAGCGTCATTTTTAGCCAATAAACATGCAGGGAAGGCATTACCACTTCCTCCTGTGACGTGCCAGCCCTATCCCACCCCCCTGCAGTGAGTGGCTGGTGAGATCAAGTGACCGCCGAGTACTTAAGGCGGTCCCGCCTGCGGCTCGCCTCAGACACACACTGGGAGAGCATAGGGAAAGTGCTGCTGCTGCTACAGGGAGAGTATTAGTGTAGGATCCTGTCTACAAGAACCTCAACGGTCCTTCTTAGGGCCACATCTGAACGTGTGCATTACTGTTGTGGCTGCTGGGAGCAGTTTTGCATCTCGGGCTGTGCAGGTTACTATAGCTATAGTGTTCTAAGTCTGCAGTCTGTAATACAGACTATAGTGCTGAAACAGGGACAGTGGTAGTGTAGGATCCTGTCTACAAGAACCCCAACGGTCCTTCTTAGGGCTACCTCTGACCGTCTGCATTTTACAGGTTGTCTGGTGGGAGTTGTAGTGCACCACTATTGCACAGCTAGCCCTTTTTGCAGCCTTTCGTATAATTTTTTTCTGGCTGCAGTTTGCGTTACAATACCCTGATCAGCGTCAAACTGTACGCCAATAATTCCATATTTTTTTACACCGGTCTGTGTCTGCAGTAAACTTAACGCACAGCGTACGGCCACAGCCACTGATGGAGAGAAAGTCATATACACACTATATAGCCTGTATTCTTTTTAAAAAAAATATAAAAAAAAAGCTCCTTCGTTGGGCTACCTCTGACCGTCTGAAATTTACAGGGTGTCTGGTGGAAGTTGCAGTGCATCACTATTGCACAGCTAGGCCTGTTTGCAGCCTTCCATATAATTTTTTTCTGCCTGAAGTTTGCGTTACATTACCGCTGTCAGCCTCAAACTGTACGCCAATAATTCCATAATTTTTTACACCGGTCTGTGTCTGCAGTGAACTTAACGCGCAGCGTACGGTCACAGTCACTGATAGAGGGAAAGTCATATACACGCTATATAGCCTGTATTCTTTTTTTTAAAAATTTTTAAAAAAAGCTCCTTCGTTGGTCTACCTCTGACCGTCTGAAATTTACCAGGTATCTGGTGGGAGTTGCAGTGCATCACTATTGCACAGCTAGGCCTGTTTGCAGCCTTCCGTATATTTTTTTTCTGCCTGCAGTTTGCGTTACATTACCGCTGTCAGCGTGAAACTGTACGCCAATAATTCTATAATTATTTACATCGGTCTGTGTCTGCAATGAACTTAACGCACAGCGTACGGCCACAGTCACTGATAGAGGGAAAGTCATATGCACGCTATATAGCCTGTATTCTTTTTAAAAAAAATAATAAAAAAAAAGCTCCTTCGTTGGACTACCTCTGACCGTCTCAAATTTACAGGGTGTCTGGTGGGAGTTGCAGTGCATCACTATTGCACAGCTAGGCCTGTTTGCTGCCTTCCGTGTTCTTTGTTTCTGCCTGAAGTTAGCCTTACAATGCCGCTGTCAGCGTGAAAGTGTACGCCAATAATTCCATAATTTTTTACACCGCTCTGTGTCTGCTCTATTCGTAATCCACCATGCTGAGGGGTAGGGGTAGGGCTCGAGGATGCGGACAAGGGCAAGGACGCGGAGGTCCGAGTGAGGGTGTGGGCACAGGCCGAGTTCCTGGTCCAGGTGAATCGCAGCCTGCTGCTGCGGGATTAGGAGAGAGGCAAGTTTGTAGAGTCCCCAGCTTCATATCACAATTTATGGGTCCACATGGTTGACCTTTATTACAAACAGAGCAGTGTGAGCAGGTCCTGTCGTGGATGGCAGAAAATGCATCCAGCAATGTATCGACCACCCAGTCTTCTACGCCGTCCACTGCTGCAGCTCTGAATCCTCTCGCTGCTGCTCCTCCTTCCTCCCAGCCTCTGGCCAGGGGTACATGCAGGGCCAGAGCGAAGAATCCCCCAACTGTTTCCCAAAGCACCCCCTCGTGCCAAGCTACCGTGCAGAGGCTTAGATGTTCAAAGGTGTGGATGTTTTTCAGTGACAGCGCGGACGACCGACGAACAGTGATGTGCAACCTGTGTCGTGCCAAGATCAGCCGGGGAGCCACAACTAACAGCCTCACCACCACCAGCATGCACAGGCATATGATGGCCAAGCACCTCACAAGGTGGGATGAAGGCCATTCACCGCCTCCGGGTCGCACCACTGCCTCTTCCCCTGTGCCCCAACCTGCCACTCAGATCCAACCCTCCTCTCAGGACACAGGCACGAGTGCCTCCCGGCCTGCACCCACACACTCACCTCCGCTGTCCTCGACCCCATCCAGCAATGTCTCTCAGCGCAGCATCCAGCTGTGGCTAGCGCAAGCGTTGGAGCGAAAGCGCAAATACGCCGCCACGCACCCGCACGCACAAGTTTTAAACGTGCACATTGCCAAATTAATCAGCCTGGAGATGCTGTCGTACAGGCTTGTGGAAATGGAGGCTTTCAAAAACATGGAGACAGCAGCAGTCCCGTGCTACTCGGTCCCCAGTCGCCACTATTTTTCCCGGTGTGCCGTCCCAGCCCTACACCAGCACGTCTCCCGCAACATAAATCGAGCCCTCACAACGCAGTTACTGGGAAGTTCCACTTAACGACAGACACGTGGACAAGTACTGGCAGGCAGGGCCACTATATTTTCCTGACGGCACATTGGGTGAATTTGGAGTCAGAGCCTGGGACCGCACGCGTCCTACCCACAATCAAAATAGCAGGTCCTTCCTCGGTTCTGGAATCTGCGGCGGTCTATGCCTCCTCTAAACCCTCCCCCTCCTCCTCCTCCTACACAACCTCTACCTCTCAATTAAGAAATGTGAGCAGCACGTCGCCAGCAGTTGGTGTGGCGCGGCGCGGCAGCACAGAGGTGGGCAAGCGTCAGCAGGCCATGCTGAAACTACTCAGGCTTGGTGACAGGAGGCACATGGCCCCCGAACTGTTGCAGGGTCTGACTGAGCAGACCGACCTCTGTCTTTCGCCGCTGAGCCTCCAACCGGGCATGGTCGTGTATGACAACGGCCGTAACCTGGTGGCGGCTCGGCAGCTTGGCAGCCTCACACATGTGCCATGCCTGGCCCACGTTTTCAATCTGGTGGTTCAGCGGTTTCTGAAAAACTACCCGCACTTATCTGACCTGCGCACATTTCCGCAAGTCCACCATGGACGCTGTCACCCTGAGGACCCTGCAACATTGGTTTAATCTGCCAGAGCAACGACTACTGTGCGACGTGCCCACACGGTGGAATTCTACGCTGCACATATTGGCCAGGCTCTATGAGCAGCATAGAGCAATAGTGGAACACCATCTCCAACATGGGCAGCGTAGTGGTCGTCAGCCTCCCCAATTCTTTACCGAGGAGTGGGCCTGGATGGCAGACATCTGCCAGGTCCTCGGAAACTTTGAGAAGTCTACCCACATGGTGAGCGGCGACGCTGCAATCATTAGCGTTACCATCCCGCTGCTATGCCTGCTGAGAACTTCGCTGCAAAGCATAAAGGCCGACGCTTTGCGGTTGGAACAAGAGACGGGGGATGACAGTATGTCGCTTGCTAGCCAGACCACCCTCATGTCTATATCTCAGCGCATTTTGGAGGAGGAGGAGGAGGAGGGGGAGGAGCAGGAGGAGAAGCAAAAGGAGTGGAAAGAGACAGCTGGGCACACTGCAGAGGGTACCCATGCTGCTTGCCTCTCATCTATTCAGTGTGTATGAGCTGTGGAGGAGGAAAAGGAGGAGGAAGAGAAAGTCATCTTGCTAGCAAGGAGAGCCATGTCTTGCGTACTGGCACCCTGGCACACATGGCTGACTTCATGTTAGGCTGCCTTTCTCATGACCCTTGCATTAGATGCATTCTGGCCAACACGGATTACTGGGTGCACACCCTTCTCGACCCATGGTACAAGGAGAACCTTTCCACTCTCATTCTAGAAGAGGAAAGGGGTACGAGAGTGATGCAATACCACAGGGCCCTGGTGGACAAAGTGATGCTAAACTTCCCATCTGACAGCGCTAGCGGCAGAAGGCGCAATCCGAGGGCCAAGTAGCAGGGGAGGCGCGGAGATCAGGCAGCATCTTCAGCGCAGGCAGGGGAACACTCTCCCAGGCCTTTGCCAGCTTTATGGCTCCCCAGTAAGACTGCGTCACTACTCCCCAGTCAAGGCTGAGTCAGAGGGAGCACTGTAAAAAGATGGTGAGGGAGTACATAGCCGATCGTACCACTATCCTCCGTGAGTCCTCTGCTCCATACAACTATTGGGTGTCAAAGCTGGACACGTGGCACGAACTTGCTCTGTATGCCCTGGAGATGCTGGCTTGCCCTGCCGCTAGTGTCTTGTCAGAGAGGGTGTTTAGTGCAGCTGGGGGAATTATCACGGATAAGCGTACCCGCCTGTCAACTGCCAGTGCCGACATGCTTACACTCATAAAGATGAAGAAAGACTGGATTTCCCCAGAGTTCTCCTCTCCACCGGCGGAGAGTAGCGGAACCTAAAGATTCTTTTCGCTGCAACCGCAGATAAAGGCATTCTTCTCTATCACCTAAAAAACAGGGCATTTAGCTTTGTCAATCTGTCTCTGATATTTGTCCTCTTCCTGCTACTCCTCCTCCAGAAACAACATGTCATCGCGCTGAACTGCCAATTTTTCTGTGGCCCAAAAGGCTGATCTAACAATGTCTTTACAATTTTTTTAAAGTTTCAAAAGTATTGATACTTTAACATGAACCAATGTTTTTCACAGGGCTGCCTCCAGGCTCTGTTACAAATACAGCGAGCTGTATCTTTCAAAAAATATTTATGGGTTTCACCTGCCCTCTCGGTTGATACATTTTTCATAGGTACACTTGTACTCTTGGTACACTAATTTTTCGGGCCCACGCCTACACTCTTATCCAACTAATTTTTCCGGCCTTCGCCTACGCTCATGGTACCCCAATGTTTCAGAGGTTGGCCTCTATTTTAACTACATAAATTTTACTGGGGTCTGCCTGCCTATACTTCTGCTACAAGATTGTTACTGGGGTCTGCCTATACTTCTGCCACGTAAATGTTACAGAGATCTGTCTATACTGCTGCTACAAAAATGTAACAGGGGTCAGCCTATACTGCTGCTACAAAAATGTTACTGGGGTGTGCCTATACTTCTGCCATGTAAATGTTACAGGGGTCTGCCTATACTTCTGCCACTTAAATGTTACAGGGGTCTGCCTATACTTCTACAACAGAAATGTTACTGGGGTTTGCCTATACTGCTGCCACGTAAATTTTACATGGGTCTGCCTATACTGCTGCCACATAAATGTTACAGGGGTCTGCCAATACTGCTGCTACAAAAATGTTACAAGGGTCTGCCTATACTTCTGCACCGTAAATGTTACAGGGTTCTGCCTATGCTTTTGTCACGTAAATGTTACAGGGGTCTGCCTATACTGCTGCTACATAAATGTTATTGGGGTCTGCCTATACTGCTGCTACAGAACTGATACTGGGGTCTGCCTATACTGCTGTTACATAAATGTTTCTGGCGTCTGCCTGTACTACTGACATGTAAATGTTACAGGGGTCTGCCTATACTGCTGCTACATAACTGTTACTGGGGTCTGCCTATACTGCTGCTACATAAATGCTACTGGGGTCTGCCTGTACTTCTGCCATGTAAATGTTACAGGGGTTTGCCTATACTGCTGCTACATAACAGTTACTGGGGTCTGCCTATACTTTTGCCACATAAATGTTACAGGGGTCTGCCTATACTGCTGCTCCATAAATGTTACATGGGTCTGCCTATACTTCTGCCATGTAAATGTTACAGGGGTCTGCCTATACTTCTACTACAGAAATGGTGCTGAGGTCTGCCTATACTGCTGCTATAGCACTGATACTGGCGTCTGCCTATACTGCTGCTACATAAATGTTACTGGGGTCTGCCTATACTTCTACAACAGAAATGGTGCTGGAGTCTGCCTATACTGCTGCTACATAAATGTTACAGAGGTCTGCCTATACTTCTGCCGCATAAATGTTACAGGGTTCTGCCTATACTGCTGCTCCATAAATGTTACAAGGATCTGCCTGTATTTCTACAGAAATTGTACTACTGGGGTCTGCCTATACTCCTGCTACCAAAATGTTACAGGGGTCTGCCTATACTTCTGCCACGTAAATGTTACAGGGGTCTGCCTGTACTTCTACTACAGAAATGGTACTGGGGTCTGCCTATACTACTGCAACTGAAATGTTACTGGGGTCTGCTTATACCTTTTCTACTGGAATGTTACAAGGGTCTGTTTATACTATGGGTGCACACAGACTTCCCATCGCGGTGTTTTACCTATATGGCCCAAAAACACTCACTGACTAGGGCATGAATTGTGGGCCGAGGCCAATATGTAATTTCTCTCATGTGACCAGAGTTATCTGTGAAACTCGTTTGGGCCACTGAAGAGGAGCGTTACTGCCCTAATGAGACGTTCACAGCTGTATAAGCATCGAAGTCCGCTCTATGCCCACGTTTACTGGGGGGGTTGCTGAAGCCTATGTCCCGGGGGAACTGCAACTGCGCTAGGTTGGGCCTGTGGAACTTTTTCCTGTCTAATCCAGTGATTGGAGCAGTGAAAGAAAACATAACTGATTTACTGAGCCCGTCGCAGATGAACTAGCATCGAAGTCTGCTGAGGGATATGGGCTGAGGCCTATGCCCTCGGCGCAGTGAAAGTGCGGTGATTTACCTGTCTGGCACAAAGTCACGGACTCACTTGGGTAGGGTGCAGAGTGCAGATGGCTTTTCCCATGCGGTGTCGATTGAGCTATCTGACACCAACAGAGAATGAATAGTGTGAGGGGACCCGGATTGCCCATTGCTATGTAACTCGCGGCACCTTGTGTACCACAGTGTGTTTGCTTGGAACCGAGCCGGACGAAGGGCCTGCTCACATACTTCCCACACAGGCTACAGTGGGTCCTGGTCATGGTTTCTTGGCCATGTAAGGCCACCTCCTCCTCCTACTTGGGTCAGGGGATCAGCACTGGGCATCATATATTTGCTCTCGTGTTACCACAGTTATCTGATACACTGGTTTGGGCCAAAGAAGAGGAGCGTTACTCCATTAATGAGACGTTCAATGCTGTGCTAGCATCGAAGTCTGCTTCATGCCCACGATTGCTGAGGGTGTGGGCTGAGGCCTATGTCCCGGGGGAACTGCAACTGCACCAGGTTGGGCCTGTGAAACTTTTTCCAGGCTAATTCAGTGATTGGAGCGGTGAAAGAAAACGTAACTGATTTACTGAGCCCGTCGCAGATGAACTAGCATCGAAGTCCGCTTCATGCCTGCGATTGCTGAGGGTGTGGGCTGAGGCCTATGTCCCGGGAAAACTGCAACTGCGCCAGATTGGGCCTGTGGAACTTTTTCGTGGCTAATCCAGTGATTGGAGCGGTGAAAGAAAACGTAACTGATTTACTGAGCCCGTCGCAGATGAACTAGCATCGAAGTCCGATTCATGCCCGCGATTGCTGAGGGATGTGGGCTGAGGCCTATGCCCTTGGCGCAGTGAAAGTCTGCCTTGTTGGGGCACTCTGATTTCTTCATGGTGCATGTCTTGGGTTGCCTAGGACCCACCTATGCCGTGGGTGCACACAGACTTCCCATAGCGGTGTTTTACCTGTCTGGCACAAAGACACTGACTTGGATAGGGGGCAGAGTGCAGATGGCTTTCCCCTTACGGTGTCGATTGAGCTATCTGACACCAACACAGCATGAATAGTGTGTGGGCACTATTCAAGGACACACCACTTGTAGCTCCTTATGTCAAATAGTACGCAGATAGTAGCAGCCTTATGGATAAAGGCATAGGCTATGTTGAATATGCAGTCGTCACCCTACAGACTACTACAAAAGCAGAACCACTACCCAGAGGAACTTCAGCTCAAAAAGCAGAACGTTTTGCAATTATCAGATGGCCTACAGCTGGCAGCTAGGGTGAAAGTCAATATCTTCACTGAAACAAAGTATGCCTTCCTCAGATGATTGCACTGGGTAAAACCATGGCAACCATTGCAAAAGAGCAGAAGAAAGCATAGCTACTTGTAGGTGACTTTTGCATAGCAATATTCAAACATGTCTGGATACTGCTGTGTACTTCTTTTTTTTTCAGGAGAAAAAGTCTGGGTGAAAAATTTGCACCAGAGACCACTGAAGCTAAGGTGGAAGGATCCATACACTGTTATGTCTAGCCCGACTGCTGTTAAAGTTGCTGAGATGGGACCATGAATCCACCATGCCACTGCCAAAGTGGCCTACTACACTAACTGTGCCTGCTTACCACACCCGACAAACTCCCTAAAGCTCACCTTAAAAACCTCCAGAAGTGCCTTGAACCAGACAAGGACCTTGTCTCCTCTTGGAAGCCCAGGAGGCAACAGAGACAGTGTTTTATTCACAGACAGTGGTTTTCGCACAGACAACAGGGACAGTGTTTTCTTCACAGACAGTGGTTTCTGCAGGGAGAACTACAGCTGCAAGACAACAAGAAGAATGAGGAACCTACTATAAACTGTGTTGTGGGAAATTATGTTATACAGGAAATTTGGACTTGTGCCAATAATTGTGATAAATGTATGCAAGAAGCTAAAATGGGTACACGCATCACGAGAACATTAGTATGCCATACTCACTGCATGGGTAAGGGGAGACAAGTAGGGGGTTACACATACAATAAGAGCACCTACTACAAGTGTGAACAAGGTTCACAGATCATATGCTATAATCCAGTATATTCTCCCTCTGATACATGGATAGACACTGATGGAGCATGGAAAAAACATGCTATACTGAAGTCTATGAGGGTTTAAACCCCTAAATTAGGATGATAGGCTATACGAGAGTGATAGCTATCAAAAGTGAGGGAAATGTGGTACGAGGACTTACAAGCTATTGTTTCTCTGTTACCAGCCCAAAGGCTGAAGCATATTAAATATATATTGTTTTGTTACTACATAAGTATAAACATAATTATAAGTATCTAACAAATGAAGTATAGCTGCTGTATACTAACTTCACCTTTTATTATGTTCCCCAAATATAAACATAAATGTTTGCGTATGCAGTCTGCTTTTACAATGTATCTAAATTTTCGCTATGTGATGTCGGTGGTAGTCAAGGAGACCGTGCAAGGCTGCACTAAGTGCCTGTCCGGGAATTCACTCACTCATTCTCTACCCAAGTCTCCTATATGGAGGGCTGAGGAGCGGTGTGTAAATTGGATGCTGGGCTGCAGCGATGATCCCCCTAGCTCACCCCTCAGTTCTGACTTCCACTGCTTGCTCTTTGCAACTGGTTTAAGAGACAAGATAAACCAATAAGTATTAGCTTCTAATAAGCCTGCCTACTAACTATTAAAGGTATGTCTATGATGTAATATTGAGATTTGAGAGCATTCTCTCCTCATTCTGTTTTGTGCTGGCACATTTTTTTTGTTCACTTCCAACGTCCCTGGGTATCGTATTGGATGTCGGATCACATATCACTTTCGAAGGGTGTCGTAGCAGTGCTGGCCCCATTGAAAGCAATGGGATAGCATCGTGGACCTCTGCCACAGCTGCGACATCTATGGCAGGGAACTCCTTCATACTCACGGTCCCAGCAGGGAATAAGGAATCTCCTGCCATAGCTGTCACAGCTGTTACAGGAGAGCACAATATACTCCCTTTGTTTTCAATGGGGCCAGCGCTGCTGCCTCTGGCCCTATTGAAAACAATGGGCAATTGCACAGAGTTTTCTTAGCACTCCAGGCTTGAGTGAAAACATCGCAATTAATTATGAAACCATTGAAAATCATTGGTTTCATAATCATGTGTTTTCACTCACTCTTGCATTGCAAGAAAGCCTATCGCTACTGTGTAGGAGACCTGAAAGAGAAACAACTTGTAATGTGCTGTGACATATGTTGGTGCTATATAAATGATAGAGATGAGCGAACGTACTCGGTAAAGCACTACTCGTCCGAGTAATGTGCTTTATCCGAGTACCTCCCCGCTCGTCCTGAAAGATTCGGGGAGCGCCGCTGCTGACAGGTGAGTTGCGGCGGGGAGCAGGGGAGAGCGGGCGGGAGAGAAGGAGAGAGAGATCTCCCCTCCGTTCCTCCCCGCTCTCCCCTGCAGCTCCCCGCTCCGCGGCGCTCCCCGAATCTTTCAGGACGAGCGGGGAGATACTTGGATAAAGCACATTACTCGGACGAGTAGTGCTTTACCGAGTACGTTCGCTCATCTCTAATAAATAATGACTATAAATACCTACAGGAGGATCTGCAAGCTTCAGTAACCTCTGCTTATGTGTCATGTGTTAGAGACAAACTGAAGAAGAATGGTGTTCATGGAAGGATACCATGAAGGAAGCCACTGCTCTCCAAAAGAACATTTCAGTCCATCTCTAGTTTGCCCAAGACTACCTGGATGCTTCACAATGCTTCTGGGAAAATGTTCTTTCCACAAGAAACAAAAGTGAAACTTTTGAGCAAAAATGCACAACACTGTTTGGGAGAAACCAACACCAAAGCCTCATCCAAAGCCTGGTGGAGGCAGCATCATGGTTTGTGGCTGCTCTGCTCCTCAGGGAATGGGCACCTTGTAATCATTAAGGGAACAATGAATTCTATAGTAGATCAGAACATCTTATAGGAGAATGTAAGGGCCTCTAGTTGAAGAGATGCTGGGTGATGTAACAAGACAATGAAATAAAGCACACAAGTAAAACAGCTGAAGAATGCTAAATAATAAGATGTATGTTTTGGAATTGCCAAATCAGAGTCATGATGTTAACCCCTTGTAGATAATGTGGCATCACCAGGAGAGAGTTGTGCATGCCGGACATCTCAGAAATAGTAATGAATTGAAATACATTTACTCCAGGACATGTTTAGTGGTGATTGCTGCTATAGGGGGATCTATATGTTATTGAAGGGAACCTGTCACCTCACTACAACACCATGTACTATGTTATGGTGCTGTTAGGGGATGTTACAGGGAGTCGGGTGAAGTATTGTTATACACACCCATTCCCTGGTTTCTGCCACTGACATCCATGCGGTGCAAAGAAATCTGACTCTTCAGGTTGCTGTCCGTGGCTCTCATAGGCATCTATAGGAGAGCGCACACGGCAGTCTGAAAAGAGATTTCAGGTCACTGTGGGACTTCAGTGGCAAGCAACACAGGAACCCGGGAGCAGGTGAGTATAAAAATATATCACCCACCTCCCTGTCACCTAACTGGATCAGGACTTACTTTCTGATGTTGTAGGGAAGGGACAGATTTGCTTTAAATTTGTAGGCTCACATATTTTTTCTCCATCCATTCTGGATGATTATTTAATGTGTCCAATAAAATATATGAATGGTAGAACATCTTTGTCTTTAGTTTAGTTTTACTATGTTTGTCTATAATTGGGATGGACATGACACATTTTATTAGTAGTGATTGCAGAAATTCAGGTAATTCCAAAGGGTTCACTTATTTTTTCCTTCATATGTACATCCTTTTGGTACATCACTGTCATCATCACCTACTGCTCATACTACCATATACCGGTTATATTGGATATCTCCCCTTCTGCACACGGGACGCAGTCATAGCAGCAGGCATGGATTGTTCGTCCTGTCTTTTTCCTGCTTCCAGGTGAACATTGGTCAGAGCAGCGGGATACTGGGATCTGTAGGAAAAGACCAGAACCTTTACTACAAAGATAAAACACACATGAATGATAAGAGGATGTAAACTATATAATGATGTTAACTCTTCTCACCTCCTTTGTGTGTTTCCATGTTATAGACTGCCGATTTATGTGAAGCTTTTCCCCACTGATGGCCCACGGAGTAAAATTTCCTACTTCAACCTCATATAAGGCCTCTTCTATGTAAAACCTGTTTATTATCTTATATGGATGTATGGCTTCCCCCTGCTCATTAAAGTAATGTGAAGGTCTCATTGGATCCGGTGAGGACTCCATCCTTTGTATGTAGCGCTGTAACTTCTGTCTGTAGTGTAAAAATCCACTTATTGAGTTTTCTCCATATTCATCTTTTATAAATAAGAACATTTCATGTAGAGCTTTTGCCAGAACTTCTACTGCAGTATACAGTCTTGTGGCGACCCCCGATGAGAGAACTTCCCTCAGAGTATCTGCATTACATTTATAAGTGTAGTTGTGTTCTTTATAAATGTTATAGTCTGATATAACAGAATCTGTATCATGATGCTTGACTATTTCATATAACAATGTCCAGTAAGACTGTTTTCGGTTCATTTCTACGAGTTTATTATATATTTTTAAAAAATCCTCCAGCCCTGGAAAAGGTGCTGAAAATTGCACTGCTAGACTTCCATTGTATACAAGTTTCCCTAGATTTAATAATTTTATAGAACTAGAGATCCAGGATGGAGAAAGGATGAGGGTGTTGTCTAAAATTATAAATGCGTAATATTGTATTAAACCAGCCATATAAGCAGAGTAGGTCCCGCACATTATAATGATGGAGACTTGTAGATTCTTTAGAGCTTGTAAAATCCTATTACCACTTTCCAGTGTAAGTTTTATGGTGAAGGCGGCACAGATCCCGCGCTCTCTCATGTACTTTGTTAGTATAAGCAGATCATTCTCTCCAGTTTCATCATCCGATACTATAATCCCAACCCAGGTCCAGCCAAAGTGCTCCAACAGTTCGGTGATCGCCATATTGTGGATGTGGATATTCTGGACCATTCGAAAAACATGAGGGTAGAGGAGTCTATCAGATAATGAGCGGTCGGAGGCTCCATAGCTGATCTGCAAATCACAGAAGAAAACTAAGATCATTTTGTACAGACTGTTCTCGGTCAGTTAGTTAATAGGATGTTCTCGGCGATCCAAAACTCCACACACAAAACCCATTCCATTAGGCTGTATTTAGATGTGCTACAAAAAGTTGTGCCGAGAGTCTCGGATGCAGATCACATCACATGGCACATGAACCCCCCATCTGTGCGCTGTGCGAGGTGACAGAAACCTATGGTTCCTTTTTGTGAATGCATTTCATGCACACAAAAAAAAACATGACATGATCTATTTTTGTGCGCATTTGTGCGCAAAGGTCCCCATAGGAGCCTGTAGGAGTGGGCAAATGTGCACATATTTACTATCGGGTATGCACACTGTGCACACTGTGCATACCTGCGAACACCTTCTTAGGCTGATTAGCCTTTTAAATAAGTACAGGGTTGATTTCTGCACGCATGTGAATGAGTGATGCCTGAACAAGCATATACAGTTTTTGTGCAGGCATGGACGCAAAAAGACTCCTTCACTGCACAAATATATTGTGCAGGAGCGCATGTTTTTTGCATTACGCTCATCTGCAGGAGCCCTTACTCATGATATCAGGGGACAAGAAGAGACAAAGGAGAAAGAATTTTGTTGTGACATTCTAATCTTCAACAAGACCTTCACTAAACTAGAATATCAATGTGAGCGACAGAACATGTGCCCCTTCTTGTTGTATCTTATAATTGGTGTGCTGTAAGGGGGTCTCACATATAGTGGATTCACTGCGGGATTCCACAGCAGAAGAGCAAATATGTCAAAAATCCAGTCAGCAAATCTGCACCTAAGGCTGGATTCAGACAAGAGAATTTGCAGGTGTATTTACTCATGAAATATTTGCGTGCTCAAGACGAAGAGAAAAGAACTCATTGATTTCAATTGATTTGTTGAACTGCACGAAAACAGGAAAAAAAAATCCTTAGTATGCTCTATTTTCCTGCATATTAGCGCAGGGGAAGAGCACATATTGGACTCCTTACAGTAATTGGCCATCTATGTGGCTAGGAGCATCGTTGTGCATGCAAAAAGTACAGTTACAAATGTGCAAATACACAACTCCCATTCTGCAGAAATACAGTGTAAATACACGTCTGCTTGTGCTAATCCAGCCTAAATGGTGCAGTTTTTGCAGTGGTCTTTCTTACAGATCTGTTGTGCATTGTAACTCTTGTATTTTAAGGGTTGAAATCTACAACATAAACAGACATGCGGCGGGTTTAAAATCCACGTTTTTCAAAAATGCTGCAGAATAGATGCAGAAATTTTCTACTGTAGGTGAAGAAAATTTTTAATATTACCTCCACATGGGTTGTACTGTGAGGCCGGGTAACACGGGGGTGATTTGTGGTGGAATGTCCACAGCAGGTATTTAGCTACAGATCAGGTGCAGGTTCTTAAGCGGCTTTATTGCATATTCCTGTGGGGGCTTCACCCCCTCTTTGGGGAGAAGTGGATCCCACAGTTGAAACGGCGATAAAATTGACATGCTGCGGAATTGGTTTTGTGCGGTTATTTCTACAACTTGTTGATGAGATTTTCAGAGTCTTATCCACTTTGCTGCTACTACACATGCTGCGGAATTTCCATTCAGGGGTTCAGCACAGAAATTCCATGGCAAATCCATCCCGTTTGAAACCCATCTAAATGCTGCAGAAAATCGACAGCTAAAGCCGCTCTGGGAATTCTGCAGCATTTACAGCCCATGTAAAGGCAGCCTAAGTCCAGCTTCATACGAGCCTAAGCGTATTTGTGTGCGCATAAG
The DNA here is from genome assembly GCF_035609145.1 of Eleutherodactylus coqui. NCBI lineage: Eukaryota > Metazoa > Chordata > Amphibia > Anura > Eleutherodactylidae > Eleutherodactylus > Eleutherodactylus coqui. Next base: position 21,962,710 of record NC_089843.1, on the reverse strand, counting down.
TGTTGCATATTTGCACGTGACTTATACGTCATCCGGGATCACCCGGAACACGTGACGATGTCACGGGATTATACATTTGACAGGTGGGTGGTTACCGGCTGGCGGCCACTCCCATGGAGGTCGCTGGTGCGCCGGCAGTGATGCGGGCACATTTGACAGGTGGGTGGTTACCAGCCAGCGGCCACTCCCCTTGAGGTCGCTTCATTCCAGTCAACGGTGCGCCCGCAGTCATGCGGATGCACACGTGATATTGACGTCACTAGGGATTCCCCGTAAGGAGTATCACACTAAATTTGGCGCTTTCTCCTCCCTCGTACACTCCCTCGACCCTCCCCTCCATACAAACGGGATTCGCTACAGCACATGTCATGTCTCAGGTAATCCCTATAAAATTGTATATTTTAATGTAGTATGTACACTTGAAAAAGGCCTCCAGGCCGAAACGCGTTGTGTACCTCGATTGCACGTAATAAAAATTGTGAAAACACCTCCGCTGCCGCTGGCTTTCATCCCCGTGCGACAAGCTAATCCTGGATTGGGAGGCGCCTGGGCTATAGGCGCCTCCACCGAGTAAGTTTCATCCGTTTTCATCTATACCTGTATGCATTACATTGGTGTGAGCGCTGAGGAGTTTTTCTCTTTTTGTCTTGCCATTATATTGTCTCCTTCACTCTGTGAATGGAGTATCCTCTGGCTGCCGTCTCATCAGTGATATGAGATCTCTTTGGAGCACCTATACATTCCTGGCTATATCTGAGAAGATTGACCTCCTACTATAGAATATTCTGCAGGACCACTACAGTGTTGACATCTTCGCAGTGAGCGCTCTTCCATACATATTCTATATTTACGGATTTCTATGGAGAATTCCGGTGATGTTTTACCTCAGGAGAAGCGCACCCTGTTGGACATTATAGAAGATGAATGGCTTGCCCTACCAGGGAAATTCCTATCATCTATTGAACAGACTCTTCCTGAGAAACCTGAAGAATCTGATGCAGTTAAATTATATTCATTCATGACATTTGATAAAGAATGGGACACTAACACGATCGATCATCTAACGTTCGACGAGTTTAATGATGTAACTGCTGATTCTAGATCATTGAAGCAGACACTTACAACATGCATCGATAAATTATGGCGCCATACTTTAGATTGGCTAATGCTATCCATATATCGGTTAAATAGTGTGGTACCTAGAGGTTTACGTATACCCATTAAATCGGCATTCCCTGATGATCCCAAATTTACAGGAGAATAGAACATCATGCTCGGTACTTTTGCAGATCTCTTTTTGGGTAAAATTATTGAAAAAAGCAAAGATCTCAGCGACACAATATTACAACGAACTCTATTCTTAAGCAAAAAAATTGAGCATGACATATCCATAGATGTTCTTAAATCTATACAATCTCTATATGAGACAATCTCTAAACGTAAGATTAAAAAATTACATAGAGATTTAAATGATAAAAAAGAAAAAAAGATCTTTGTGTGGGAATATTGCATTAAAAATAAAAATAAAAATACAATTCCTGCTCAAGACAAAGATATAACACCCATCCAAACAGGAGATGATCCAACGAAAGGTTTCACCCCTAAAGAGAAAATTGTATATTCAAATTATCCTAAGAAAAATAGATTCCAATCAAAAAAACCTCGTTCCGTTAGAAACCTATATACGGACAGGTATCCCTTGCATACCAACCAATGGGAACCACCTCAGTGGTCAAATAGATTCCCAAGTCGACTCCCCTTTACATACAGACCACCTTTATTACCGGATCCCCCCCCCAAAACCATTTCCTCCTCCATATAGACCACCTTTATTACCGGATCCGTTTCATAAATCCCCTCCATTTTTTCCATCTGTGAGTTACCCTCCAAAATTTCCTCCTCCATGTAGATCACCTCTACTACCGGATCCATTTAGACCCCCTCCACTTTTTCCATCTGTGAGACACCCCCCAAATTTTAACCACTCTCTGGGGAGAATGCCTATACAGTATCCAAAGAGTTTCCCAAGATTTGCTCACAATGAACAACGAGATATGGGACGTTCTTGGAAGAACGATTCCCCACATATTAGGCCATTATTGCCACATTTTAAGAGGAATTGGAAACCTCGTTATTATAACAGATCGATCCATCAGAATAAAAATAAAAATATGAAAGAAACACCAAAGACAACAAACACGGAACCAATATCTTCACGAGACATTGTGAATTTCGCACATAATGCGAATCACTCAGAAATTGAACCCACTGCCCCAAGTGGTACTAGGTCTGGGGATCCGAATATTGAACCTACAACTAACATAAATGTTAATTCAGAGAACACTCTTCTCCCTCCTGCACCTCCAGTACTTTTGGATACACCAGGAAGTCCAACAGATTTAATTAATTTTTTGGAAAATCCAGATACAAATAGAAGGGAATCCAATACACCTAACGATTTGAACCCTCGTCCTAACTCTGTCACAAGCATCCAATCCAAACTTTTTTTAGAGACAGATGTCTCTCGGTCGCCTTTGATCGAGAGACCCGAGAGACCTATGATCACCACAAGGATTACCCGGAGTGCACTTTCTGTCAATGTCAAGGGGAAAACCCCACAATACCCCGCGAAACCCATTTTGGTCAACAACATGCAAATACAAAAAATCACTCAATTTTATCAATCTCCGCACAGATCCCCAATTCCAAAAAGGTCAGAAGAAGGGGAAAATGAGGGGGTCGCCAAAAATCCAAAACAAACAAAACTCCCCAAAACATCGCGCAAAATCCAATCTCCGTTGATGAAACGATAAAAGCGGGTGTCTTTAACCTTTCAAAATATAAATTGGATTCAGCTGAAGTCAATATTCTTTTGAGAGGCCTTTCATTCAGCCCCTCGAGCGATCCAGACATATTTGAGTTATTTATAGATCTCAACTCCTACATTCGGAAACTCACACTAAAGAGGCATTTTAAACTCCACCCAGATTATAATAATAGGAACCCCACCAATCGTCCCATAGATAATCAACAAGATAATCATACAGGAACAGGATATTTATATACTAACTTAAAATTGCCGAGCACCTTCTATCCGGTGGAATCCAAAAGTCCACAAATAATAACGTTTTATAATGAAGTTTTATCTAGCTTCAAACAATTAGTCAATCAGATAAAATCCCAGAAAAACACCAAAAAGGATAATTTAACTAAACAACAATATAAACTCATCAATAAATTGGCAAATGAACAAGAAATAGTAATAAAATCAGCAGACAAAGGGGGGGGGGGGGTGGGGGGGGATTGTCCTTATGGACAAAAGGTATTATTTGGAAGAGTCATTACGGATTTTAGACAATAGTCAAAATTATAAACGTTTATCCACAGATCCCACCCCTGAATTGAGAGAAAAGCTATTCCAACTTGTGGATAAAGCATTTCAAGAAGGCTGTATCTCTAAAGATGAGCGAATTTTTCTATGCCCAAAACATCCAGAAATCCCGTATTTTTATTTTCTCCCTAAGATCCACAAATCCACTACACACCCTCCAGGCAGACCGATCATAGCCGGTATCAATTCTCTCACTAGCCACCTTTCACAGTATGTAGATAAACAACTACAACGTTTGGTCATTCAACTTCCTTCTTACTTAAAAGACACCTCACATATTTTACAACTTCTAGATGATATACAATGGAAAGAGTCATACGTCTTGATCACTCTAGACGTAAATGCCTTATATTCGAATATTCCACATATCCAAGGCATACAAGCGATTAAAGAACATCTAGATAAAGATTCCATTATTCCCTCTAAACAAAAACAATTTATTCTAGATGCTATATCTTTCATACTTTATAATAATTTTTTTACATTTAACAGTAAATTTTGTATCCAAACGCGCGGGACTGCGATGGGCACGAAATGCGCACCAGTCTATGCCAACCTATATATGGGCGCATTTGAACAGTCACTCACAAATTCCCATATCAAATTATATAGGAGATTTATAGATGACATCATCATGATATGGGACGGCACCACCGAAGAAGCCACAAGCTTCATTCAGAATATGAATGACAACACATGGAATTTAGAATTCACGGGCTCCATCAGCCACGAGAAAGCTACTTTTTTGGATCTAGATATTTATATACATGCAGGAAGAACCCATACCAAAACACATTTTAAAACTGTGGATGCGAACAGTTTCTTGGATTTTCGAAGTGATCATGCAAAACCATGGAAGTTAAATGTCCCATACGGACAATTTAAACGGATCAGAAGAAACTGCTCGACTATCCAAGAATATGAAAAACAATCAGAAATATTAGCGGAGAGATTTATGGATAAAAAATATCCCCAAACTCTAATTTCTAGTTCCTATAATAGGGCTAAATTAGAGAATAGGGATCTCCAGTTATTAAACCCAACCAGGACCTCAAATAAGAAAGAAATGGATTTGAATCGTGACTGCAATCTAATAACTCGATATAATTCGCACCATAGAGAACTCAAAAAAATAGTGAATAAACATTGGCACATTCTTCAATCTGATCCATTTTTAGCATCAGATATACCGCCACATCCTAAAATTATATTCAGAAGGAGTCGCACTTTAGCGAACTTATTAGCTCCCTCCCAACCACGACAATTTAGATCTAGGAAAGGCAAAAATCCATCTCATTCTTCCATACAGACAATAGGAGTTTATAGATGTGGCAGACCGACATGTAAATGTTGCCATAACATATGCCACAAACGAAAAGATATAGATGTAAACATGGATACTTCAGCATATCGCATTAACCAATTCTTAAATTGCGCCAGCAATTATGTCATATATATGATCGAATGTCCGTGCAAATTGAGATACATTGGGCGTACGGTAAATACCTTACGTTGTCGTCTCAATCAACATAGATCCAACATAAAAAACAGCTATCTCAAACATAGCGTATCAAAACATTTCTTCACACACCATTCATCAGACCCTACTCAACTTAAAATAACTCCAGTTGAACAAATAACAGAGGGGGAATTTTCTAAATTAAAAACAAAAGAAATGTTTTATATTTTTCATTTTAATACGCTTATACCGCATGGCTTGAATGAGACTTTGGAGAAATTTTAATATGATCATGCACTAAATTATAACTAATTTTATACAAATAGTCCAATTTTAATTAACATTATATTTTAATTATCTTAAAAAATGTAATCCTTTTTTTTTTTTCTCTCTCTTTCTATATATACATATATATATATATATATATATTTTTTTTTAACTAGGACACATGGTCCTCCCTTTTTTTTTTACCAATATATGATCTAATTTAAATTTCTTGAAGGTATGTATTTATAAGATGTGATGTATTATTAAGAGTGAACTATACTAATGAGTGGACTATTTTAATATTTTTCTTTTGATAAAAACAGTAATATAACCTTATACACTACGAAGACAATAGAATATATATGTAGTTATCCCATATACTGTGATCCCCTTAGAAGCACATTTTATTATGATGTATGTATGTGACATATATACCCTATGCAGATAAACAACATGATATAACATACAGTGCATTATAACATCAAGTTTTCAATTAGTTTTAAACGTCACGATAAGGATAAAAGATAGATTTCCTACAAGTCATACGTACCACGAGCGGCGTGTGGGGGAGGATCCCCCACGTAGGTGGGTTGCGTTGCTGCGTGTCGGATGACAGCTGGGCGGGTGCTGAACGGTAGCTACCCCCTCTGTGGGCATCCGACACGTACATACTGTGTACTTGTTGTGACGTAGACCTTGCACGTGACTTATACGTCATCCGGGATCACCCGGAACACGTGACGATGTCACGGGATTATACATTTGACAGGTGGGTGGTTACCGGCTGGCGGCCACTCCCATGGAGGTCGCTGGTGCGCCGGCAGTGATGCGGGCACATTTGACAGGTGGGTGGTTACCAGCCAGCGGCCACTCCCCTTGAGGTCGCTTCATTCCAGTCAACGGTGCGCCCGCAGTGATGCGGACGCACACGTGATATTGACGTCACTAGGGATTCCCCGTAAGGAGTATCACACTAAATTTGGCGCTTTCTCCTCCCTCGTACACTCCCCCGACCCTCCCCTCCATACAAACGGGATTCGCTACAGCACATGTCATGTCTCAGGTAATCCCTATAAAATTGTATATGTTAATGTAGTATGTACACTTGAAAAAGGCCTCCAGGCCGAAACGCGTTGTGTACCTCGATTGCACGTAATAAAAATTGTGAAAACACCTCCGCTGCCGCTGGCTTTCATCCCCGTGCGACAAGCTAATCCTGGATTGGGAGGCGCCTGGGCTATAGGCGCCTCCACCGAGTAAGTTTCATCCGTTTTCATCTATACCTGTATGCATTACATTGGTGTGAGCGCTGAGGAGTTTTTCTCTTTTTGTCTTGCCATTATATTTGTGGAATTAATAATGCTTTTTTGCACGTGCATCAATTTAAATCTTGCTGGTGAGGTGAGTAATGAGAGCTGGGGAAAGGGATCGGAGGAGGTGAGAGGGGAGAGAGGTAAGAGGGGAGAGGGTCGCTAGCGCAGGTGGTGGGGCAGGCAGCGGAAAGGAGCTTGGAGACTTCTTCCTCTGTCGTTGGTTCTAACGTAGAAAGTAAGTGCTGGAGGCACAATTCCGTAGTGTTTCATCTCCTAGCATATTGCACATGCATTTGTGTATCCACATTGGGGTCCACATATAACAGCTGCGCACAGTAATACATGTGGGGTCCATATATAACAGCTGCATACAGTAATACGTGTGAGATCCATATATAACAGCTGCACGCAGTAATATATGTGGGGTCCGTATATAACAGCTGCAGGCAATGGCTTTACTTTGGCCGCTCCATCCTTGTTCCCATATTTGTGTTAAATGTATTTATTTGAAATAAAAGAAAATGATATGTGAAAGAGTTAACTTCCCACATTACTGATACATATATCTATTTTGGTACACTAAGGCACTAAGGGGAGTTGGGAAATGTATCTGTCATGGCTATCTATATATGAAGATCTCATGTATAGGACCCAGCTACTGCTTACTATATAATGTGCTTGAGCAGGTGTCAGGGGGTCCGTTGGTGGGTGCTGCGGCTGTGTAACACACACAACAAGGACATGGACATACAACTGAAGGACAACAAGAGGCCTAGTTGGGGGGGGCGTGGCCAGCGACCAAGATGGACGGTCGCACTTGAGTGAAGCTCCCCAGGGGATCCCAATATCCTGCAAATATCCTGGCCGCTCTCCCTTGATTTGCCCACCGGATCAGGCACAAACGTTACCCTAACCCAGCTGCGGTTGCTGGCTCGTGCTGAAGAGCCTAGCTTTCTCCTGAACCCCCCTGCGCTGGACGAGCTCTGGCGGGAACGGCCGGCACGCCAACACCCTTTTGCCGCCGCCATTACTCTCAGGCCTGCGATCGGCACCCGACAGGCGCTTGCATCCCCCTGCCTCCGCTGAAGACAGGCGAACATCTCGCTCCCCGACCAAAGGAAGAGCACCAAGGGGACACCGAGAGAGACCGCGCACCAACACCCCTTCACCGCCGGCCCGGGACATACCCAACGCGGTGCTCCACGGCGGGACTCTGCCATCACTGGGTGAGTGCACCATTCATCGCCCGGCCCCGGAGAGCCCTGCGCCGGACGAGTGCGGCACCGGAACGGCGCCGCGCTAACACCCACTGCAACACTGCCGCGGCTGGTGGAAAAAGAACCCCGCCGGTCCTCCACTACTCACCTCCGCAGCCGATCGGAGGACGTTCCAAGCCCCCGCTTGATAACTGGCACCTGAGGCGAACCGGGGAGGCAGAACCACATATCGGCACCCCTTCACTGCCGTCTTCAGGTACGCCTGACACAGCGGGCTGCTCCCACTCCCTGCAGGAGCTAGCGTGCAACCGGCGCTGGACAGACCCCGCTGGACGGCTGCCACCTACTCCCCCCGATATCTTCTGCCGACCAGGGGACACCCCGCTCCAACATCCGCACCGCGGAAGAAGAGCGCACCACGCGCCACCACCCCTTCACCGCCGGCCTTGGGCGCATCATACGATTTTACCGGCGCGGAGGGAACGTCTTACCCCTCATCCAAACTTCGAGCTGATAGGCCGGAGAAACCGGAGGGTGACCGCAACATCCGCATCGAACACCCAACCGTGTGGGACTCTCGGGTGTAGAAACCCACGGCCCAGAAACTCACCCGGTGCGTCTTCTGGAAACCCCCCCGCACCCGCGGGACGTGGAGTGCCGGGACTGAACCCCAGCTCCGGGAGGAGCCGCCAAAAAGTAAGCAGACGACGGGGGAAGAGGGGATAACCAGGAAGGCCCTTGTCAAACCACATATAGTCACAGAAACCCCCCAGAGGACACTGACAGCCAACCGGTAATTATAGCCGATAGCACGGAGGACTACTACAGGCCCTTCATCAAAAAGGCAACGCAACCTGCGATATCTTCAAATAATTTGTTCTGCACCAACAAAGCAACATAGTTATACTCCTTACTTACCAGATACTATACGGCCAAACAAGCCCGACGCCACTAAAACTAAACGATTACCCGGGACTTTATTCCAAACTGGAAAGTAACCCCTAAGACCCATAAAGGAGAAACGCGAACGGTCCCATTAAATTAAACAAGACAACACGGTGGTGCTAGCGAGTGCCTTACTGACTACATAGAGTACATAACTACCCACCATGAGCACCCGCGCCAAAGGCGGCACCGCCGCAGAGCGACTTAAAGAATTCTCCCGCACTGAGGGAACTGAACAGACACCACGCTCGTCCCGGAGCGCACAGATCAGAGATAACGAAACCGACTCGGGGCAAAACCCAGAACCTACAATGCGCCAACTACTAGAAGCCATAAATACCTGCAAGTCCTCCCTTACTGGGAAAATAGATGAAGTTAAATCAGACGTCACCTTATTGCGACAAGATCTACAAAACATGAGGGGCAGGATGCACGAAATGGAAGACCGTATCTCGAAAGTAGAAGACACCCTACACCCGCTCCCAAAAGCAGTCCAAAAAGCCATGAGGCAAGCAGAATTCTGTCAATCCAAAGCAGACGATCTTGAGAACCGGCTACGTCGCAACAACGTTCGTATAATAGGTCTCCCAGAGAGAGCCGAAGGCTCTCAACCAGAATCCTTTGCAGAAAACTGGCTCAAAACCATGCTGGGAGACCTTTTCAACCTCCTTTACGGTAGAAAGAGCCCACCGTGTTCCGACCAAACCACCAATACCGGGCGCCCCACCGTGGCCATTTCTGGCAAGAATCCTGAACTGTAGAGACCGGGACACAATACTGCATCAGGCCAGACTGAAAGGTCCCCTCAAATATAATAACGCGGCGATCTCTATTTTCCCTGACTTTTCAGCGGACCTGAAGAAACAAAGAGCCTCTTTCATGGACATCAAAAGGAAACTCCGAGACAGAGGTATTCAATACTCCATGGCATACCCGGCCCGCCTACGGATCATGGCGAATGATAAAGTGATCTTTCTGCAGTCCCCAGCTGAAGCCATGGAGTGGCTCCGCATGCATCCGGTGTCGTCCGAGACAGAATAACCCGCACAGCAACGTAAAGATAACGTAAATTTCTTTAAAGTATACCCAGATTTATGATTCACTGGCTTATAGGCGATATTACAAGAAAAAAGAACATGTCAAGGAGCCGCACCCCTCCTTTAACAACAGGCGGGCTCTGAGGTACCAGCTGACAGTCCGGCAACCGCCATAGCGGTAATAGCCTAGGATCTGAAGTCCGGAATTAATCCCCTATAGGCCAGAAGAATATCCCCCCACTCACAACAACAGCTACTCTTAACCAGATTGTAGCTTACTTCTTTTTCTAAATCTAAATACCCGCGACATATTCATGTCAAGCGGAGTGTTAATTGTTAATTGTTTAAACTGTTATAAATGTGTACTAGTTGAGGTAAAAGCAAATCTGTGCTGGTATAATATTCCTTCCTTAACGCAAAAAGAAACACATCTCTACTATCCGAAACACCCGATTAAGCCACATATCATAATATTTTCTAATGTCACTGATATGCCTTAGTTGGAACGTGAGAGGTCTGGGCACTGCTAACTAACGCAAGGCAGTTTTCTCACACATCAAGCAATTTAATCCCCACATCGTGGGTCTGCAGGAGACTCATCTCACTGCAGATAAAGCAGACTCCCTCAAAAAACCCTGGGTACAATGGGCGAGCCACTCTTTCCACACCTCTCTCTCCAGAGGGGTCTCTATACTTATACACAAATCACTAAGATGGAACCCCATAAATATAAAAAGAGACCCTGACAGTAGATTCATGTTTGTATACGCCGAAATCGATTCTAAACCATATGTCATTATGTGCATTTACAACCCACCTCACAATAACCTCCACCTTTTACAGACGTCAATAACGTTCGCCCATCAGTTCCCCTCGGCATACGTTATCTGCATGGGAGATTTCAATAGGGTAATGAAGCCAAATAGAGACAGATTTCACCTGCCCCCTAAACCAAACACCCCAGTTAGTTCCCCAATGCAACAACTAGTCGAAAGTATAGGCTGGATAGACCTCTGGCGCTCAAAACACCCAGACACCCTTGAATATACATGTCACTCCACAGGCCAAAACACGCTGTCAAGAATCGATTACATACTATCTTCCCCGACCCTGGCACTCTATGCAGCAGAGGTAACACACTGCCCACGAGGCGCATCGGACCACAGCCCAGTACTATTAACCCTTAAATTCCCCAGCTGCAGACTCGCCCCCACCTGGAAAATACATCCATTTTGGCTCAAACTCCTAAAAACTAACGACCAAACCCCAATACATATTTCAATGTTTCTGGAGGCCCATGAGAGTAACACTCATTACGCCCTGAAGTGGGACACCTTTAAGGCATACCTTAGGGGAAGCCTCAAATCAGCCATCTCCTATATTAAAAAATCAACATCCCAAACCGATAAAGAACTTGAGACCCAAACATCAGAAGCCTAAAAAACGTACGTCGCCAACCCCACAGATTTTAATAAAACAAATTGGCTTGGCCTAGCCCGTTTATACAAAATTCAAATATACGAAAAAACCAAGCGTAAACTATTCTTCACGAAACAGCACTACTTTGAATTGGGTAACCAATCAAGCCATTTACTAGCGAACCTTATCAAACAGGAGAACCACGCAAATACGATCCTAAAAATCCAAAACGCGCAGGGCACAGAACTCACAGACGCACAATCTATAATAGCCCGCTTCAAAGAATACTACGCAGACCTCTATAGGTCATCCTCGGACAAATCTCTCCCTGATACCCTTAATTACCTACAGGACCTTAAATTTCCAACACTCTCAACCGAACAAATAGAACATTTGGAAGCCCCAATAACATTAGAGGAAATTCAACAAATGATTAAAGACATGGCACCTAATAAATCCCCAGGACCCGACGGCCTCCCAATAGAGATATATCGGAAATACAGTGACCAAATAATCCCACTCCTGCATGAAACCCTTCACCAGGCCCAACTGGAAAAATCCCTCCCCCCTTCCCTATAGGAAGCATCTATTATAGTCCTTTTAAAACCCGACAAAGACCCAACGGATTGCAACTCGTACCGCCCCATCTCATTAGTAAATGTAGACTATAAAATCCTCACCAAAATCCTAGCCACCAGGCTGAACCAAGTAATACTATCCATTATACACCCCGACCAAACTGGTTTCATGCCAGGCAAATCCACTACAATTAATATCCGTAAAGTACAAACGGTGATACAGTTGGGCAGGAAATACAACATGCCTTGGGCCCTCATCTCACTGGACATGAAAAAAGCATTTGACTCCTTGGAGTGGAGCTTTCTGGAAGCATGCTTAACCCGTTTCGGGTTTGGTCCCAATTTTAGACAGTGGATCAATATCATATACAAATCCCCAAAGGCTAATGTGATAGTGAACGGTGTCCCCTCGGCAGAGTTCCCACTCACGATAGGCACCCGCCAGGGGTGCCCATTATCCCCAGCTTTATTCGCCATAGCTATAGAAGCCTTGGCAATCCGGTTGAGATCTTCTGCTGACGTGACGGGCATCAGGTGGGGGGGGGGGGGAGCAGAAAGTAAGGTGAGCCTCTACGCGGACGATACCATTCTCTTTTTATCAAACCCGGATGTTTCCTTCTCCCAAGCTATGACCCACATAGACCAATTCTCCGGACTGTTTGTAAACTGGACCAAATCCACAATTCTGTACACTGAGCTCAACCCAAAAATTGACCCCCATGTCACCAAATATAATCTCGCAACAGTCTCTAAGTTCAGATACCTAGGGATAATCATGTTGCGCGAATACCATAATGCCATAGATGACAACATTATCCCCTTACAAGAAACATTAAGACACAAATTTAATAAATGGGCCAAACTACCGTTATCAGTAGCAGGCCGTATAAATCTAATCAAAATGGCGATACAACCTAAATGTTTGTAAATATTGCAACATATGCCACAGGTCCCCAAACGGCTCTTTCAATCCTTTAACTCCCTCATCACGTCATTCGTGTGGAACTCCACCCGCTCTAAACTAAGCCTCATGACACTACAAAGGCCAAAAGACCAAGCGGGGATGGCCCTCCCAGATCTTCGATTGTACTACCTGGCAGGACAATTGAGGAACATCCAACCATGGTTTTGCTCCAAAAAGATGCCCACTGCAGACAACTACTTGGCGGAACAAGTAAAAGGCAATAACCTACTAAATTATTTAGAATTCCCAGAATGCACAAACTCAGCCGAAGTATTACCCTTACATAAGCTGGCACTCAGTGTTTGGAGAGAAGTTAAAAAACTACAAAAGTTCCATGACGTGATGTCGGATCTCCCTCTTTGGGACAACCCTGGGCTGACAGCCTTGCTCTCCATCCCAGACACCCACTACTGGACCAACCTGGGAATTACCACGATAGGTGACATATATAAGGAGGGAACATTCCCTACATTCACTCAGATGTGTGAACAGCTCCAGACCCAGCATTTACAATTATTTAGGTTTTTTCAACTGAGACATGCGCTGAACACTCAATTCCCTCCGACCTCTACCCAAATCTCAAAATTCCCCACGATCGGCATACTAAAATCACAGCACCCCAAGGGTCTGATTTCAACCCTATATACACACCTACTCTCAGCAAAGCTAAACTCTAATGGAAAGCTTGTATTCCATCCCTAACACCTGAAGAATGGACAGAAATAGAGGAATCCCACTTAACAGTATCCCCTGCTATAAACAACAAATTGATTCAACTTTATATTATTCACCAATCATATATCACTCCTAGCCGTTTATTTAAAATGGGAAACACCCAGTCAAACTCCTGTCATAGGTGTAACCAACCGAACGCGGACTTTTGGCATCTAATTTGGAACTGCCCAGCTATTAAGACCTACTGGTCCAATGTATTACTTCGGATAAACCAACTACTAGCACCCCCTCACACTATAAACGCAGACCCCAAGATAATTTTGTTCGGAATATTGGAGGAGGAGCAATGGCCAAAATATACTTCTATATTTCTTAAAGAAGTACTTTTCCTAGCACGTAAAGAGATAGCCATGCATTGGATGGCCACGGACCCACCCTCAACCACACAATGGATTAAACTCGTAAACTCAATAATCCCATACGAAAAAATTATATACCAGAACAGAGGGTGCCCAAACAAACACCACAAGATCTGGGGCCCATGGCTCGAGTCCTACTCCACGTTGCCCGCAGACTAAACAGCATACCAACAGTAACAAAGACACGACCAGCACGGATTGCTTCAGGTTAATAGATTTATGTTTATTTAGTTTATATAAAATTCTAGACTTGCACAATACAAAGAATCCATCTTGTTAGATAAAAAATAATAAATATGCGAATAGAACATGAAGATACAGCTAAAGTAAACTTCAGCTGAAAATACTAAGTTGCAGATTTAAAGTACACTGTTTTCTTTAGTTTGGTAAAATCCATAAACTGCGTAAACAAATGTATGTACGACATAAGACTGAATTCCAACATCCTACATTTCTCCTTTCTGTATCGTATAATATATGTGACAAATAAAGTGAAGTTAAAAAAAAAAACAAGAGGCCTAGTTTTTCTCAGATTACACAACTGCAGCTACAGTCACACGAGCGAGCGCAATATCAAGCCAGGAACCTGATTTTTCGCGCCGACGCAAAGTGTTTTTGATTCAAAAATGTCATCACTTCTGGGAAATTGCGATTGTCAAGCAGGTGTTTCATGGGCATCTAAGGATTGCAAGTGCTTCCTATTGATTTCAGTGGGAAGCATCATATCACACTTGTATGCACATCACATGGCAACCCAGATGAGACATAACGGTGTGAGAAGCTGGTGCGTTCTTATAGGGAAGTATGGAAATTATACATTCATTTGTTGAAAAGAGTAAGTTGCAGTAGAAGTTTGTGCCCAGCGACACATCAGATGGAGAGACTCTCTGGTTTAGTTTAGATGCAAATTGTGAACTGCAAAATAAGGTAATAGATGCAAAATATGTCAGTTAGTAAAGAAGAGAAAGTGAGAAAGATTTAGTATTTGGTGCAAGTACTTCATAGGTTTGTGTCAGACAGATCCACAGGTGATGTTACCAGTGATCGTCCAGTCAGATCCAGAGATGTGGGAGGATTCAGTCACTGATTCTGCTGATTGTGAAGATGTAGGAGAGAATATAGATGATGTGGAAACGAAGTAGGATGATGGGAAACACGTATATGTGATCTTTACGGAGGGCGATCGCCTTGTCTACACACAATTCAGAATCAGACTTTAGAAAGCAGGAAAAACAACTTCAAATTTAAAATTGCAAAAGCAACTAATAAATTTATGTAGGGAGGGGGGGGGGGAGTGCAGCATGGCTCACTGATGGTTGGGTGAGTAGCATTTCAGCAGAGCTCCCAATAACCCTGTCACACACCAGCATACCAGACATCTGAGGACCAGACCTCACTCTGCAGTAAGGAACCTATCACCCCATGACAGCCTCCTTGTATCGATAGGGGGAAGACAGAGCAGTTCTCAGCAATCCCTCTTAAGACCCGCCCAGCAGCTGAGCAGAATTCATCATGGCGTCAGCGGAGGGATACAGCAGCTTTTCCCATTTCGGGGACATTAGTTCTCCCTGCTGTGCCACTACTTGATGTGGCTGACCAGTAGGCAAGGAAAATACATACAGTCCAGGCAGCAGGAGATGAAGTAAAAGCATGAATACTTTGTTCCTCCATAATAAAAGAAACACCAGCGACGTTTCGACCTGTCAATGGGTCTTAACCAATACCTCTATATCTACAGTTGCTGACCAGGAGGCAGGCAGTACAGGCTCTGTTCCTGGATCTTCATCCAGCCTGCTGTGCACTTCAACTCCAGCTCCTCTGACTCTACCCCCACGTTCCCTGGTTAATCCACAGTCTCCAGAGGGTGAGCCTGCTTCGATCTCCCACACAAACAGAGATAGCCTGGGTAGGTACTTATCCTTCCCTGCTTCCTATTCCAGATACAATGAGGATCCCATCAAGGCCCAATATCCCCATAACATGTTCCTCATTCATCGCTGACCCCAACTAGAAAGGATGACTGGGATTGAAAATCCCATATGCGGGCATTACCACTAAAAGGGAGATTGATGGCCTGTTCCAGAGACTGGAAGACTCTCATTAGAAGGATATTGCTGCCTTACCTTCAGATATTCAACATATGGGACAGAGTTTAGTGACAGAAGAGGAAACACAAGATGCATATAGGGATACAACACTCAGGAATTCAATCCAGCATGGTGTTAGTAAATAAAATTGTGAATAAAATGTATGCAACGTTTCAACCAGTAAAACACCGGTCTTTCACAAAGAACGGTGTTTTACTTGTCGAAACGTCGCAAGCATTTTATGGAGGAAGAATAAAGTTTTACAATTTTATTTACTGACACGATGCCGGATTGAGTACCTGACTGCCTCCCCCTTATATGTATCTTATTATTAATACTGAGGGCTGAGGAGTCTAAAGCCATATAGTACGGAGCAAGCACCTTTGATGATTGCTTCACCACAGAATGGACCTACTTGGTGTGCCACTGACAACGCCTATTTCAGTGGAGGAGACACAGTAAACATAATGAATACTTTAGACTCTCATAGACAGGCTATACAAGAATATTAGAGATGAGCGAGCATACTCGTCCGAGCTTGATGCTCGTTCGAGTATTAGGGTGCTCAAGATGCTCGTTACTCGAGACGAGCACCACGCGGTACTCGTCTCCATTAAACGAGCACTGACCATTGAATTCAATGGAGCCGGCAATACAGCCGGCTTTATTGAAAGCAATGGGCTGCCGGCGTACGCGGGATGAATTGTCGGGAAGGGGTTAAATATATAAGCCCTTCCCTGCAATTCATCTAGAAATGTGTAAAAATAAAAAATATATATATACTCACCTGGTCCCGGCAGAACGATGTTAGCCCATTGAATTCAATGGAGCCGGCAATACAGCCGACTCCATTGAAAGCAATGGGCTGCCGGCGATCGCGGGATGAATTGTCGGGAAGGGGTTAAATATATAAGCCCTTCCCTGCAATTCATCCAGAAATGTGTAAAAATAAAAAATATATATATACTTACCTGGTCCCGGCAGACGGAGTTCAGCGCGGCAGGCTGCAGTTCTCCTGAACTGCTCTAAACAGCTGTGAGTAGTATTCAGCAGCCGGGGATTTAAAATCCCCGCCTGCTGAATGAGCTGCCTCTGATTGGCTCAGGGGCAGCTCTCAGCTGTCCCTGCGCTGAGCCAATCAGAGGCAGCCCTCACTCACCCATTCATGAATTCATGAATGGGTGTGAGTGAGGGATGCCTCTGATTGGTCAGGCTGTGACCAATCAGAGGCATCTCATTCAGCAGGCGGGGATTTTAAATCCCCGGCTGCTGAATACTACTCACAGCTGTTCAGAGCAGTTCAGGAGAACTGCAGCCTGCCACGCTGAACTCCGTCTGCCGGGACCAGGTAAGTATATATATATTTTTTATTTTTACACATTTCTGGATGAATTGCAGGGAAGGGCTTATATATTTAACCCCTTCCCGACAATTCATCCCGCGATCGCCGGCAGCCCATTGCTTTCAATGGAGTCGGCTGTCTTGCCGGCTCCATTGAATTCAATGGGCTACCATCGTTCTTCTCTGCCACAGCTGTTACAGCTATGGCACAGGAGAACGATCTTTACGCTGACAGTGGGGGGGGGGGGGGGGGTCTCACTCTTGCCGCTATTGTGGCTTAATAGTGGGACCTGGGAACTTGAGATGCAGCCCAAAATGTAGCTCCTCGCCTGCCCTATTCGTTTCTGTGTCGTTTCCATCACTTTCTTGTGTTTTGCAGATTTTCACAAATGAAAACCTTAGCGAGCATCGGCGATATACAAAAATGCTCGAGTCACCCATTGACTTCAATGGGGTTCGTTACTCGAAACGAACTCTCGAGCATCACTGAAAGTTCGACTCGAGTAACGAGCACCCGAGCATTTTGGTACTCGCTCATCTCTAAAGAATATGCTTTACAAGTTCCTGACTTATTCATGCATTTGGATGACTTGGAAAACCACCATCGGAGAAATCACCTATGTTTCAGGTGACTCAGTGAAGAAGTTGGGACTTTTTAGCTAGAATCATGACAAACTGATAGAACTTCATAGGATTCATAGTATTTTGGGTCCCTAGCTCTCTGACTTCTCTTCCCCATATATAAATAAACAGATGCGTGCTCCAATCAATGGACAATAAATCAAAATTTGTAATGAGAGAAGATGGGACTTCCCTGGTGGGGAGCACCCATCAGATGACAGGCAATCACACCACCAGTCCAAGGGGGCCTTAAATATTATCCAATATACAGATCCCTAATCCATAGGGAGAGCATCTGAAGGGAGAACACGCAGGAGAAGATACCTCAGTCATAATACACAATGAGAGATGTAGTAAAAATCCACTCTTCATGGTGATTGGATAGTGAAAAACATTAGTGATAGTAGAACTTACTTTTTAGAGGAGTCTTGTGCTAGATAGGACTCCTCTTAGTCTGGTTTGGTGCTCAATGAGCCAGATGAACTCTTGGAAAATTTCAGTCACACCTTTTATACATAAATGGCAGGATATTTATAAAGGCAAAAAACAAAAACAATTGTCAGTAATATGCAACGTGTTTCAAAGGTAATATGTGATGAAGCCTTCTTTATCAAGCTTAAGGAGTTACATTCAAAGGTGTTTTACATAGCAGCAGTGATGATGGCACAAATGGCTATGGAAGGAGAGAAGGGGAGAGGATGGGAAGAGGGAGGCAACGGGGGAGACTATGTGGGTCCATCTATAGATCGTTTATGGGGGGTCCTATTGGGTGATGGGATGGCCGCTTTACACTGTCTGGGGAATCCCTTTCATTTGATGTTTTCGCAGCACGAGTCATGTGACCACGTACCTCACCTGGCATCATGGGCACGTGACCACCACTGCGCCATCACGGTGTGTGGCCTCGTCAGAAATGTTGAAATCTGAGGTGCGCAGCTTGCAGGTCACATGAAGACAGTCTTGGGGGTAACCATGTGACTGCATCATAGAACACTAGTCACATGACACCTCCCAGACGAGTACTACTGCTGTCCCTGGTTACTAGGGACGCTCAAAGAAGAGGATGGGAGACAGGCATCCCAATATTTAAAGCATTTGCAACGATAAAATGATATTGAATTTGTATTGTAATATGCTGGAAGGTTGAAGATAGTTAGTGATTAGAGATGAGCAAATGTACTCGTCCGAGCGTGATGCTCGTTCGAGCAGTAGGGTGCTCGAGATGCTCGTTACTCGAGATGAGCACCATGCGGTACTTGAGTCAATTCCATTTCCTTCCCTGCATGTTTAGCGCCATTTTCTGGCCAATAGACATGCAGGGAAGGCATTACAACTTTCTCCTGTGACGTTCCAGCCCTATCCCACCCCCCTGCAGTGAGTGGCTGGTGAGATCAAGTGACCACTGAGTATTTAAAGCGGTTCCGCCCGTGGCTCGCCTCAGACACATGCTGGCAGAGATCAAGGACAGTGCTACTGCTGCTATAAGGAGAGTGTTAGGCTACAGTTATTGTCTTCAAGAACCCCAACGGTCCTTCTTAGGGCCACATCTGACCGTGTGCATTACTGTTGTGGCTGCTGGGAGCAGTTTTGCACCAATTTTTTTTTTTCATCTCAGGCTGTGCAGGCTATAGCGTTCTCAGTCTGCAGTCTATTATGCAGAGTATAGGGGTAGTACTGGTGAGGCAGGGACAGTGGTAGTGTAGAATCCTGTCTACAAGAACCCCAACGGTACTTCTTAGGACCTGTGAGCGTGTGCATTTTATTGCCTGCCTGCTGGGAGTTGTAGTGCCTCACTATTACCCAGCTAGGCCTTTTTGCAGCCTTGCGTATAATTTTTTTCGGACTGCAGTTTGCGTTACATAACCGCTGTCAGCCTCCGACTGGACTCCAATAATTGCATAATTTTTTACACCGCTCTGTGTGTGCCGTCAACTTCACGCACAGCGTGCGGCGACAGCCACTGATAGAAGGAAAGTCATATACATGCTATATAGGCTGTATTCTTTTTCAAAAAAATATAAATAAAAGCTCCTTCGTTGGGCTACCCCTGACCATCTGAAATTTACTGGGTGTCTGGTGGGAGTTTTAGTGCATCACTATTGCACAGCTAGGCCTGTTTGCAGCCTTCCTTATTCTTTGTTTCTGCCTGGAGTTAGCGTTACATAACCGCTGTCAGCGTGAAAGTGTACGCCAATAATTCCATACTTATTTACACCGCTCTGTGTCTGCCGTCAACTTCACGCATAGTGTACGGCGACTGCCACTGATAGAGGGAAAGTCATATACACGCTATATAGGCTGTATTCTTTTTCAAAAAAATTTAAATAAAAGCTCTTTCGTTGGGCTACCCCTGACTGTCTGAAATTTACTGGGTGTCTGGTGGGAGTTGTAGTGAATCACTATTGCACGGCTCGGCCTGTTTGCAGCCTTCCTCATTCTTTGTTTCTGCCTGGAGTTACCGTTACATAACCGCTGTCAGCGTGAAAGTGTACGCCAATAATTCCATAATTATTCACACCGCTCTGTGTCTGCCGTCAACTTCACGCACAGTGTACGGCGACAGCCACTGATAGAGGGAAAGTCATATACACACTATATCGGCTGTATTCTTTAAAAAAAAAAATATAAATAAAAGCTCATTCGTTGGGCTACCTATGACCGTGTGTATTTTACTGCCTGGATGCTGGGAGTTGTAGTGAATCACTATTGCACGACTAGGCCTGTTTGAAGCCGTCCTTATTCTTTGTTTCCGCCTGGAGTTAGCTTTACATAACCGCTGTCAGCGAAAGTGTACGCCAATAATTCCATAATTATTCACACCGCTCTGTGTCTGCTCTATTCATAATACACCATGCTGAGGGGTAGGGGTAGGGCTAGAGGACGTGGACGCGGGAGAGGACGTGGAGGTCCAAGTGAGGGTGTGTGCACAGGCCGAGTTCCTGGTCCAGGTGAATCATAGCCGGCTGCTGCGGGATTAGGAGACAGGTAAGTTTCTGGGGTCCCTAGCTTCATATCACAATTTATGGCTCCACGTGGTAGACCTTTATTACAAATAGAGCAGTGTGAGAAGGTGCTGTCGTGGATGGCAGAAAATGCATCCAGCAATGTATCGACCACCCAGTCTTCTACGCAGTCCACTGCTGCAACTCTGAATCCTCTGGCTGCTGCTCGTCCTTCATCCCAGCCTCCTCACTCCATGAAAATGACACATTCTGATGAGCAGGCAGACTACCAGAAACTGTTCTCGGGGCCCTGCCTTGAGTGGGAAAAAATGGTTCCTCTCTCACACGAGGAGTTTGTTGTGACCGATGCCCAACCATGGGAAAGTTCCTGGGGTCCGGGGGATGAGGCTGGGGACTTCTGGCAAGTGTCTCAAGAGCTTTCAGTGGGTGAGGAGGATGATGATGATGATGAGACACAGTTGTCTGTCAGTGAGGTAGTAGTAAGGGCAGTAAGTCTGAGGGAGGAGCGCACAGAGGATTCGGAGGAAGAGCAGCTGGACGATGAGGTAACTGACCCCATCTGGTTTGCTAAGCCAACTGAGGACAGGTCTTCAGAGGGGGAGGCAAGTGCAGCAGCAGGACAAGTTGGGAGAGGCAGTGGGGTGGCCAGGGGTACAGGCAGGGCCAGAGCGAAGAATCTGCCAACTGTTTCCCAAAGCACCCCCTCGCGCCAAGCCTCCGTGCAGAGGGCTAGGTGTTCAAAGGTGTGGATGTTTTTCAGTGAGAGCGCGGACGACCGACAAACAGTGGTGTGCAACCTGTGTCGCACCAAGATCAGCCGGGGAGCCACCACTACCAGCCTCACCACCACCAGCATGCGCAGGCATATGATGGCCAAGCACCCCACAAGGTGGGACAAAGGCCGTTCACCACCTCTGGGTCACACCACTGCCTCTTCCCCTGTGCGCCAACCTGCCACTCCGATCCAATCCCCCTCTCAGGATACAGGCACGAGGGCCTCCCGGCTTGCACCCATCCAGCAATGTCTGTCAGCACAGCGTCCAGCTGTCGCTAGCGCAAGCACAAATACGCTGCCAGGCACCCGCACGCACAAGTTTTAAACGTGCACATTGCCAAATAAATAAGACTGGAGATGCTGCCGTACAGGCTTGTGGAAACGAAAGCTTTCAGAAACATGATAGCGGTGGCGGTCCCGCGCTACTTGGTCCCCAGTCGCCACTATTTTTCCTCGTGTGCCATCCCAGCCCTACACCAGCACGTCTCCCGCAACATCAATCGTGCCCTCACCAACGAGGTTACTGGGAAGATCCACTTAACAACGGACACGTGGAGAAGTACTGCCGGGCAGGGCCACTATATCTCCCTGACGGCACATTGGGTGAATTTGGTGGAGGCTGGAACCGAGTCAGAGCCTGGGACCGCTCACGTTCTACCCACACGCAGAATAGCGGGTCCTACCTCGGTGCTGGTATCTGCGGCGGTCTATGCCACCTCCTCTAAACCCTCCCCCTCCTCCTCCTCCTACGCAACCTCTACCTCTCAATTAAGAAATGTGAGCAGCACGTCGCCAGCAGTCGGTGTGGCGCGGCACTGCAGCACAGCGGTGGGCAAGTGTCAGCAGGCCGTGCTGAAACTACTCAGCTTAGGTGACATGAGGCACATTGCCCCCGAACTGTTGCAGGGTCTGACAGAGCAGACCGACCTCTGGCTTTCGCCACTGAGCCTCCAACCGGGCCTGGTCGTGTGTGACAACGGCCGTAACCTGGTTGCGGCTCTGCAGCTCGGCAGCCTCACACATGTGCTATGCCTGGCCCACGTCTTCAATCTGGTGGTTCAGTGGTTTCTGAAAAACTACCCGCACTTATCTGACCTGCTCGGCAAGGTGCGCCACGTCTGCGCACATTTCCGCAAGTCCACCACGGACGCTGCCACCCTGAGGACCCTGCAACATCAGTTTAATCTGCCAGTGCACCGACTGCTATGCGACGTGCCCACACGGTGGAATTCTACGCTACACATGTTGGCCAGGCTCTATGAGCAGCGCAGAGCAATAGTGGAGTACCAACTCCAACATGGACGACGTAGTGGTAGTCATCCTCCCCAATTCTTTACCGAGGAGTGGGCCTGGATGGCAGACATCTGCCAGATCCTCGGAAACTTTGAGGAGTCTACCCAGATGGTGAGTGGCGACGCTGCAATCATTTGTGTTACCATCCCGCTGCTATGCCTGCTGAGAAGTTCGCTGCAAGGCATAAAGGCCGATGCTTTGCGGTTGGAACAGGAGACGGGGGATGACAGTATGTCGCTTGATAGTTAGACCATCCTCATGTCTATATCTCAGCGCGTTTTGGAGCAGGAGGAGGGGGAAGAGACAGCTGGGCACACTGCAGAGGGTACCCATGCTGCTTGCCTCTCATCTGTTAAGTGTGTATGGGCTGCGGAGGAGGAGGATCCTGAAAGTCATCTTGCTAGCAAGGACAGCCATGTCTTGCGTACTGGTGCCCTGGCACACATGGCTGACTTCATGTTAGGCTGCCTTTCTCGTGACCCTCGCGTTAGACGCATTCTGGCCAACACGGATTACTGGGTGTACACTCTTTTCGACCCACGTTACAAGGAGAACCTTTCCACTCTCATTCCCGAAGAGGAAAGGGGTACGAGAGTGATGCAATACCACAGGGCCCTGGTGGACAAAGTGATGCTAAACTTCCCATCTGACAGCGCTAGCGGCAGAAGGCACAGTTCCGAGGGCCAAGTAGCAGGGGAGGCGCGAAGATCAGGCAGCATGTTCAGCGCAGGCAGGGAAACACTTTCCAAGGCCTTTGCCTGCTTTATGGCTTCCCAGCAAGACTGCTCACCACTCCCCAGTCAAGGCTGAGTTGGAGGGAGCACTGTAAAAAGATGGTGAGGGATTATGTAGCCGATCGTACCACCATCCTCCGTGATGCCTCTGCTCCGTACAACTATTGGGTGTCAAAGCTGGACACATGGCACCAACTTGCGCTGTATGCCCTGGAGGTGCTGGCTTGCCCTGCCGCTAGCGTCTTGTCAGAGAGGGTGTTTAGTGCAGCTGGGGGAATCATTACGGACAAACGTACCCACCTGTCAACTGACAGTGCTGACATGCTTACACTCATAAAGATGAACAAAGCCTGGATTTCCCCAGACTTCTCTTCTCCACCGGCGGAGAACAACGGAACCTAAAGATTCTTTTTGCTGCAACCGCAGAGAAAAGCACTCTTTTTAATCACCAGAACTTGCACTGTATGCCCTGGAGGTGCTGGCTTGCCCTGCCGCTAGCGTCTTGTCAGAGAGGGTGTTTAGTGCAGCTGGGGGAATTATTACGGACAAACGTACCCACCTGTCAACTGACAGTGCTGACATGCTTACACTCATAAAGATGAACAAAGCCTGGATTTCCCCAGACTTCTCTTCTCCACCGGCGGAGAGCAACGGAACCTAAAGATTCTTTTTGCTGCAACCGCAGAGAAAAGCACTCTTCTTAATCACCAGAAAAACGGGGCATTTAGCTTTGTCAATCTGTCTCTGATATTACTCCTCCTCCTGCTACTCCTCCTCCAGAAACAACATGTCATCGCGCTGAACTGTCAATTTTTCTGCGGCCCAAAAGGCTTATCTGACAATGTTTTTACAATTTTTAAAAGTTTCAAAAGTATTGATACTTTAACATGAACCATTTTTTTCAATAGGGCTGCCTCCAGGTTCTGTTACAAATTAAGCAACAGCGACCTGTATCTTCCAAAAAATATTTGAGTTTCACCTGCCCTCTCAGTTGATAAATTTTTCAGAGGTACACTACTTCTCCTGGTACACTAATTTTCGGGCCCACGTCTACACTCATGGTACGCCAATGTTTCAGAGGTCGGCCTACATTATTACTACAGAACTTTTTACTTGGGTCTGCCTGCCTATACTTCTGCTACAAGATTGTTGCTGGGGTCTGCCTATACTTCTGCTATAGAAATGTTACAGGGGTCTGCCTATACTGCGGCTACAAAAATGTTACAGGGGTCAGCTTATACTTCTGCCACGTAAATGTTACAGGGGTCTGCCTATACTGCTGCCACTTAAATGTTACAGGGGTCTGCCTATACTTCTGCTACAAGAATGCTACTGGGGTCTGCCAATACTTCTGCCATGTAAATGTTACAGGGGTCTGCCTATACTGTTGCTCCATAAATGTTACAGGGGTCAGCCCATACTTCTGCCACGTAAATGTTACAGGGGTCTGCCTATACTTCTACTACAGAAAAGGTGATGGGGTCTGCCTATACTGCTGCTACAGAACTGATACTGGGGTCTGACTATACTGCTGCTACATTAATGTTACTGGGGTCTGCCTATACTTCAGCCACGTAAATGTTGCAGGGGTCTGCCTATACTGCTGCTACATAAATGTTACTGGGGTCTGCCTATACCTCTACAACAGAAATGGTGCTGGGGTCTGCCTATACTGCTGCTGCAGAACAGATACTGGGGTCTGCCTATACTGCTGCTACATAAATGTTACTGGGGTCTGCCTATAGTTCTGCTATATAAATGTTACAGGGGTCTGCCTACACTTCTGCCACGTAAATGTTACAGGGGTCTGCCTATACTTCTACTACAGAAAAGGTGCTGGGGTATGCCTATACTGCTGCTACAGAACTGATACTGGGCTTTGACTATACTGCTGCTACATTAATGTTACTGGGGTCTGCCTATACTTCAGCCACGTAAATGTTACAGGGGTCTGTCTATACTGCTGCTACATAAATGTTACTGATGTCTGCCTATACTTCTACAACAGAAATGGTGCTGGGGTCTGCCTATACTGCTGCTGCAGAACAGATACTGGGGTCTGCCTATACTGCTGCTACATAAATCTTACTGGGGTCTTCCTATAGTTCTGCCACGTAAATGTTACAGGGGTCTGCCTATACTGCTGCTACATAAATGTTGCCGGGGTCAGCCTATACTTCTACAACAGAAATGGTGCTGGGGTCTGCCTTACTGCTGCTACAGAAATGATACTGGGGTCTGCCTATACTGCTGCTACATAACTGTTACTGGGGTCTGCCTATACTACTGATACATAAATGTTACAGGGGTCTGCCTATACTGCTGCTCCATGAATGTTTCAGGGGTCTGCCAATACTTCTGCCACGTAAATGTTACAGGGTTCTGCCTATACTGCTACCAAAAAGTTACAGGGGTCAGCTTATACTGCTGCCACGTAAATGTTACAGGGGTCTGCCTATCCTTCTACTACAGAAATGCTGCTGGGGTCTGCCTATACTGCTGCTACATAAATGTTACTGGGATCTGCCTATAGTTCTGCCACGTAAATGTTACAGGGGTCTGCCTATACTGCTGCTACATAAATGTTACTGGGGTCTGCCTATATTTCTACAACAGAAATGGTGGTAGGGTCTGCCTATACTGCTGCTACACAAATTATACTGGGGTTTGCCTGTACTGCTGCTACATAACTGTTACTGGGGTCTGCCTATACTTCTGCCACGTAAAAGTTACCGTGGTCTGCCTATACTGCTGCTCCATGAATGTTACAGGGGGTCTGCCAATACTTCTGCCACGTAAATGTTACTGGGATCTGCCTATAATGCTGCGACTTAAATGTTACAGGGGTCTGCCTATACTGCTACCAAAAAGTTACAGGGGTCAGCTTATACTGCTGCCACAGAAATGTTACAGGGGTCTGCCTATCCTTCTACTACAGAAATTCTGCTTGGGTCTGCCTGTACTGCTGCTACATAAATGTTACTGGGATCTGGCTATAGTTCTGCCACATAAATGTTACAGGGGTCTGCCTATACTGCTGCTACATAAATGTTACTGGGGTCTGCCTATACTTCTACAACAGAAATGGTGGTGGGGTCTGCCTATACTGCTGCTACAGAAATTATACTGGGGTTTGCCTATACTGCTGCTACATAACTGTTACTGGGGTCTGCCTATACTACTGCTACAAAAATGTTACAGGGGGTCTGCCTATACTTCTAATACAGAAATGGGGCTGGGGTCTTCCTATACTGGTGCTCCATGAATGTTACAGGGGTCTGCCAATACTTCTGCGACATAAATGTTATAGGGGTCTGCCTATACTCCTGCTACAGAAATGTTACAGGGGTCTGCCTATACTGCTGCCGCTTAAATGTTACAGGGGTCTGCCTATACTTCTGCTACAAGAATGTTACTGGGGTCTGCCTATACTTCTGCCATGTAAATGTTACAGGGGTCTGTCTATACTGCTGCTCCATAAATGTTACAGGGGTCTGCCTATACTTCTACAGAAATGGTACTACTGGGGTCTGCCTATACTCCTGCTACCGAAATGTTACAGGAGTCTGCCTATACTTCTACTAAAGAAATGGTACTGGGGTCTGCCTATACTACTGCAACCGAAATGTTACTGGGATCTGATTATACCTTTTCTACTGGAATGTTACAGGGGTCTGTTTATACTATGGGTGCACACAGACTTCCCATTGCGGTGTTTTACCAATCTGGCCCAAAAACACTCACTGACTAGGGCATGAATTGTGCGCTGAGGCCAATATGTATTTTCTCTCATGTTACCAGAGTTATCTGTGAAACTCGTTTGGACCACTGAAGAGGAGTGTTATTGCCTTAATGAGACGTTCACAGCTGTACTAGCATCGGAGTCTGCTCTATGCCCGCGTTTGCTGAGGGTGTGTGCAGTGGCCTATGTCCTCGGCGGAGTGAAAGTCTGCCATGTTTGGGCACTGTAATTTCTTCATGTTTATTACTTTCTTTTGGTTCCTTCTGCTCGCCTATGCTGTGGGTGCACAAAGACTTCCCATAGTGGTGTCTGGCACAAAGTCACGGACTGACTTGGGTAGGGGGAAGAGTGCAGATGCCTTTCACCTTGCGGTGTCGATTGACCTATCTGACACCAACACAGAATGAATAGTGTGAGGGGACCCGGATTGCCCATTGCTATGTAACTCGCGGCACCTTGGGTACCACAGTGTGTTTGCTGGAACCAAGCCGTACCAAGGGCCTGCTCACATACTTTCCACACAGGCTACAGTGGGTCCTGGTCATGCTTTTTTGGCCTTGTAAGGCCACCTCCTCCTCCTGCTTGGGGTCAGGGGATAAGCACTGGGCATCATGTATTTGCTCTCGTGTTACCACAATTATCTGATGCGATGGTTTGGGCCAAAGAAGAGGAGTGTTACTGCATTAATGAGATGTTCAATACTGTGTTAGCATCGAAGTCCGCTTCATGCCCGAGATTGCTGAGGATGTGGGCTGAGGCCTATGTCCCGGGGGAACTGCAACTGTGCCAGGTTGGGCTTGTGGAACTTTTCCTGACTAATCCAGTCATTGGAGCAGTGAAAGAAAACGTAAGTGATTTACTGAGACCTTCGCAGCCGAACTAGCATTGAAGTGCACTTCATGCCCGCGATTGCTGAGGGTTTGTGCAGAGGCCTATGTCCTCGGCGCAGTAAAAGTCTGCCATGTTTGGGCACTCTGATTTCTTCATGGTTCATGTCTTGGGTCGCCTAGGACTCACCTATGCTGTGGGTGCACACAGACTTCCCATTGAAGTGATTTACCTGTCTGGCACAAAGACACTGACTGACGGGTAGGGGGCATAGTGCAGATGGCTTTCCCCTTGTGGTGTCAATTGAGATATCCGACACCAACACAGAATGAATCGTGTGTGGGCACATGGATTCCCCATTGCTATGTAACTTGCGGCACCTTGGGTCACACAAGATGGAGGCTGGGAACGAGCTTGACCCTGGGCCCGGTTACGTGAAGATCGAACGTCAATTTCTCATCAATTCTCAACAGCATTGTGGGCTATCGCACCCCCTTTCGAAGCGGGTCGCTGCCTGGCCCTGCCAACCCTCGGCAGTGTGTGCCTCCAGTTCCTTCTCATTGCAGACGCACGTGGAAATAGACATGAGGGTGGTGCAGCTATGAAGCGAGCGTGTGGCATGAGAGCAGCTGAAGGCTGGCCAGGGAAATTTTTGTGTGCACTGTGGACGCAGGGTCGTGCGGGGGGTTGGGCAGCATGTAACCAGGAGAAGAGGCAGCGGTGTGACCCGCAGGCAGTGATTGTGCTTGGTTGCAGGTAGTGTGGTGCTTTGCTAAGGTGTGCCTTGCTAATGAGGGTTTGTCCAAAGTAAAAATTGTTGGGGGGGGGGAGACTCTTGCGAAAAGTTCGACTCGAGCAACGAGCACCCGAGCATTTTGGTGCTCGCTCATCTCTATTGCAGACCCTTCTGGAATTTTGTGTGTGGCCAAAGGCCTGTCCCCCGTACACAGAGGGACACAGGCCCATAATGCTAAAAGAAAATATATTAAAGCGTAGTCAACACCAGCTCCTACCACGCAAGCCTTCATTAGATAAAAAGAGCTTTGGCCAAGTGCTCAACAGGGCCAAACATTTTAAGAAAAGCCACAATGCTGAACGTAAAGAAAATTTTAAATTATTTCAAATAAAAGGAAGTTTAGAATGGCACACAAATTAAATGCCCACAGGCTTCACAAAAGTAACTTAAAAAAGTGCTCCAAACTTCCCAGGAAAAAAAACAACACAAATAAAGGCCTAGTGCCCAGATGGACTGCAGGTCACAGTTGGTGCTGGGTCAGTGGCGAACGCCTGCCCTGCATCCCAGATGCACAATCCCCTCTTATGGGACTGGTTCTGTGGCCTCCATGACGTGTGCATGGTCTGCACAGAAAGGTCCTTGGACTGGTCCTCCAAGCGAAATCCTTCAAGGGCAAAGAAGGGCCAGAAAAGGCTAGTTGGCTTAGTGGGAGGGATACCTCGTTAAAGTGTAAAAAGGGTCTGGACACTGACGTGATCTTTGCTGGGATGCTGCTGCAGCCGGAGCTGGCTATGGCCGGGAAGGGACTGGATCATCAGCCAGGGGTGCTGCTTGAATTGTCCCAGCAAATGGAGGTGCTTGTCCAGGCCAAAAATGGGCTGGTGGCGTCAGGCAGAGGCTTTGCTTGGAAGAGGCTGCTGTTGCTGGGAAGGCCCTGGAAGCTCCAGGGGGGAACTTTGGGGTCCGCAGATGAGGGTAGAGGGAGTAGGCTGTCATGCATGAGAAGGGCCATGATGCACCGGCGATGGGCAGAGTGGACCTACAGGTGCGGGGGAAAGAGATGCTGCCCCAGCAGGCAGGGCCTTTGAGTAGAGCTGGTGCATAGTACTATCCACACTCAAAGCCCCTTGGCTCTGATCTCCAGACCTCAGGGAAGCATTTGATCCTTGGGTAAACTGAAATCAAAGCGAGGGGATAAAACTCCTCCACAAAGTCCTCTGTATAGAGGTCACGCGAGACCTCAGCCACAGTGCCCAAAGATCATAGACCCAGTGATCATAGGCCCGCTGCTGGTGGTGCCTTCCAGTGCCATTGAGCCGCCACAAGTCAAGGAATCAGAAAACCTCATTCTCTGGCTCCGACTGTAGGGCAGCATCTAATAACATTCTACTAATCACCCTGACTGTTCCCTGCAGCTTCTTTTGGCGCTAGCGACAGCAAGCCCCTGTAGAAAATATCAGCCCAATCCTCATCTGTCTGGACTTTCAGGTGCTCCAACACTCACAGCTGTACCTGTGACAGCAAGCCCCTGTAGAAAATATCAGCCCAATCCTCATCTGTCTGGACTTTCAGGTGCTCCAACACTCACAGCTGTACCTGAACTCCGGACGGAGACAGATTGGACCAACCTGCCGTGGAAGCCTGAAGGGAAGCTCTAAAGCCACGATCCAAGGGATCCCACTGAGGTGGCCTGTCCAACACAGGGCTCTGCTGCTGTTCCCAGTTCCCCCTCCATTTGTTCCTCCCATCCTCCACAGTGTCTCCCTCCAGATTGCTTGATGTCTTAATGGCAGGAAGGGAAAACATTTTAAAAACAATTTTTCATTCCAGCTAATTTTCACAGTCAAATGCAGACATGGCTCACCAAGTGACACAAATGATCTCTCTCCAGTTTGAAAGGCTCAATTGTGCAAGGCCATCTAATTTTTGGGTCAAATACAGACATTGCTTTCGTCAAGTTTATTTTGATCATTTTTGCTGTGAGTCTTTAAACACCCACACCTTCTAGGAGGGCCATAGTTGTGGGGGTTGCAGAGGAAAGGCAACCCAAATGTGCCAAAACACTAAAGTGCTTCATCCTGTACAAAATTTGGAGATGATGATGGTAGACCGTACAGAAACTTGGCAACATCATTACAGGTGTAGCATTTTGAAGAGGGAAATAAAGAGTATCAGACATAATAAATAGATATAAACCTCTGTTGTTCTTTGCCATATATGGCAAAAATTAAATGATATTGGGTGCTGGAGATTTTCACATGCCCAAAAGTTTATAACACCGGAAAACTAACATATAGGCAAAAGTTCATGAAATGCAACATTAGGAACATTAATATTTTGAAAAAAATTAAAAAGTCATAACCCTAGTACACAGTCTATCATTCTGGTTTTATTCCAAACGCCTACAAAAAATTCTTTGCAACAAAAAATGGTCATAAAAAAACCCTGTTATTCTGTCCAAGTAAACCGACGCTCAACCCCACGCGTGTAAGTGCATTCAGTATGACTAGTGCTAGCAATGCGATGCTTTGCTATGGCTGCACTCACACAGGGTCATTTGGGGACAATTCCAGGAGCAAGAAAAAGGACATCGGAAACAGCTTGTGTATTTGTACAAGAGCTGAATTAACATGGGCCTTGAAACTACATGCATTTCAACAAAACAAAGGATTGTAGAAATGAATTGCTACCATTAAGACCCGACAGAAGCCTTTAACCCCTTCCCGCTCCTGGACGTACCTGGTACGTCATGGTAGCGGGATACTTCCCGCAACATGACGTACCTGGTACGTCATGTCATTAAAGTGTCGCCGCGGTGACAATCGCGGCGACACAGCAGTGATGTCTGCTGACATAGTCAGCAGACAAGTGCTGCGTCCGGGCTGGGGACCAATCAGAGCGGCCCTCCCCCACGATCGCTGTGATTGGTCAGGGAAAAACTCCCTGACCAATCACAGCGCAGCAGCGGACTTCGCGCTGTTTACAGTAGGGGCTCCATGTGCAAGCACCGCAGTGTGTTTCCGGTGCTTGTACAGAGAGCACCTACTGTCATATCTGTGAATATAAAGTGCGATTAGAGTGTAGATTAGGCAGGGAGTGAGTGTAGTGTAGTGTAGTGTAGTGTAGCGTAGTGTAGTGGAGTTAGTGATCAGTGTAGTGGAGAGGAGTTAGTCATCAGTGTGGTGTAGTGGAGTGAGTGTTAGTGGTCAGTGTGGTGTAGTGTAGTGAGTGTAGTGAGTGATTGATCAGGCAGTGTAGTGTAGTGAGTGTAGTGAGTGATTGATCAGGCAGTGTAGTGTAGTGAGTGTAGTGAGTAATTGATCAGGCAGTGTAGTGTAGCAGAGTGGAGTGAGTGATCAGAAGTGCAGTGTAGTGTAGTGAGTGAGGGATCTGTAGTGTGTGATCAGAAGTGTAGTGAGTGAGCTGTAGCGTGCGATCAGCAGTGTAGTGTAGCGCAGCGTGTAGTCAGTGTATCCCTTGGTGTAAAAAAAAAAAAAAAAGTTCCTGTTGTTCCCATTTTGTTACCTGTCCCGTCACCCGTTATTAGTTAGTGTAGCGTTTAGT
The DNA here is from genome assembly GCF_035609145.1 of Eleutherodactylus coqui. Classification (NCBI taxonomy): domain Eukaryota; kingdom Metazoa; phylum Chordata; class Amphibia; order Anura; family Eleutherodactylidae; genus Eleutherodactylus; species Eleutherodactylus coqui. The sequence continues at coordinate 21,930,342 of NC_089843.1, read as the reverse complement.
TAGTCTGTCTAGTGTGTAGCGTGTCGTTAGTCCGTGTACTGTCAGTGTATTCGTCTGTGTAAAGAAAAAAACAAAAAAACAAAAAAAGTTCCTGTTGTTCCCATTTCGTTACCTGTCCCGTCACCCGTCATTAGTTAGTGTAGCGTGTCGTTAGTCCGTCTAGTGTGTAGTGTGTCGTTAATCCGTGTTGTGTCAGTGTATTCGTCTGTGTAAAAGAAAAAAAAAAGAAAAAAAAAAAACACTTACGTGAATACACCACATAAGTTTCCGCGTTCTTTCCGACCCCCGTCCCGTGGTCACCCCATCCCGCAGTGTCCCATCTAATAAAACTTTTTCCCCGTGTGCCCCATTTTATATAAATATGGCCCGCAGGAGGTACACTTCAGAGGAACTGTATGCAATCATTGCATCAGACTCGGACTCAGGTAGTGGTGATGACGACCCCACTTTTTTGACATTCTCCGACTCCTCATCCTCATCCTCATCCAGCGAGTCTGAGCTCCCTGCACCCCCGAGAAGGCGTCCAAGGACCGCCACTGACCCCAATGCATCAGATGCTCACTGGAGTACCCCGGAAGATTACAGACCCCAGATCCCTGATTTTATTGGGAACCCAGGGATTCAATTTGACACGGAAGGGCTCAGAGGGAAGGACTTCTTCAAGTTTTTTTTTTCTGAAGAGTTCATTGCCCATATTGTTACCCATACGAATTTGTACGCCCAGAATTTTATAGAAGAAAATCCCACCTCCAGCTATGCCAGACCCGATAAGTGGACCCCTGTGGATGCACCAGAGATAAAAAAAATTTGGGGGGCTTATACTAACCATGGGGCTAATAAAGAAGCCAACAATCAGGGCATACTGGTCTACCGATATTTTGTACCACACCCCAATGCTCCGCATGGCGATGTCGAGGACGCGCTTTGAGTGTATTTTAAAATTTCTGCACTACAATGACAACCAGCTGTGCCCCCCCAGCGATCACCCCAATTACGATCGGTTGTATAAGATCAGGCCCGTAATAGACCATTTTAACGCCAAGTTTGCCCAGGCGTATGCCCCACAGATAAACATTGCAGTAGACGAGTCCCTGGTACACTTCAAGGGGAGGCTAAAATTCCGCCAGTACCTGCCCAGTAAGCGGGCACGGTATGGTGTGAAGTTGTACAAGCTGTGCGAAAGTACATCAGGGTACACCCACAAGTTCCGTATTTACGAGGGGAAGGACACTAAAATTGAGCCCCCAGAATGCCCCCCCGTGCTGGGAGTAACAGGGGAAATAGTGTGGGAACTGGTGCACCCACTATTAGACCAGGGTTACCATCTCTACCTGGATAACTTTTATACCAGTGTCCCCCTGTTTCAGTGCCTCGCTTCCAGAGGAACAGTGGCATGTGGCACTGTTTGGAAAAATCAAAAAAGCCTCCCTAAGACGCTGCTTGGGCAACTGCTCAGAAGGGGTGAGAGCCGGGCCCAATGCAGCGACAATGTATTGTGCGTTAAATATAAGGACAAGAGGGATGTCCTTATGTTGACGACAATACACGGCCACAGCAGTACCCCCTGCCCAGTACGAGGTACCAGTGCAGAGACCCCCAAACCAGACTGCGTCCTCGACTATAATAAGTACATGGGAGGGGTCGATCTATCAGACCAGGTACTGGAGCCCTATAGAGCCATGCGAAAAACACGGGTGTGGTACAAAAAACTGGCCGTGCACCTCGTACAGATGGCACTGTATAATGCCTACGTGCTGTTCCGAGGTGCAGGCCACAGGGGGACATTCCTTGAATTTCAAGAGGAAGTTATCAAGGACCTAATATTTGGGGACCAGGAGGTGGGGGAGAGGCCCAGTACTTCTGGAAGCGAGGCCACAAGAATTGTACCAGGGCAGCATTTTCTCAGTGAAATTCCCTCCACTGCGACGAAGGGAAGGACCCAAAAGAGGTGCAGAGTGTGCTACAAACAGGGGATAAGAAAAGACACCAGATACCAGTGTGAAACGTGCCCCACACAACCCGGCCTCTGTATAAATGAGTGTTTTAAGATCTACCACACGTCCCTGAAATTTTAATTTTTTTATTGCCCTGACGTTTTACCCTGATGTACTTCGCACAGCTTGTACATAAAGCCACATGCTAAGTCCTTCCCTTCTGAGCCCTGCGCCCTAAAAACAGTTTAGATTCACATATGGGGCATTTCCCTGTTGGGTAACATCATGGGTTACGTTTTCTCCTTCTGCCCCTGGTAAAAAATAAAAATCTGGGCCTAAACTGAGCATTATTGGAAAAATGTGAATTTTTCGTTCTCAACTCAAATTGTTAAAAAAATTCCTCAAATACCTGTGGGTTCAAACCGCTCACTACACCCCTTAAAAAATTCCCTGAGGGGTGTAGTTTCCAAAATGGGGTCAGTTGTTGGGGGTCTCAAATGCACTGGTACCTCAGGGGCACTGCAAACACTACACGGTGTCTGAAAATTATTCCAGCAAAATCTGCATTCAAAAAAAGCGCTCCTTTCTTTCTGAGCCCTGCCATGTGCCCAAACAACAGTTTACATCCACATATGGGGCATTTCCGTGCTCGAGAGTAATTGGGTAATGCATTATGGACTATGTTTTCTCCTTCTGCCCCTGGTGAAAAATGAAAATCTGGGCCTAAAGCTGAACATTATTGGAAAAATGTGAATTTTTCGTTCTCAACTCAAATTGTTAAAAAAATTCCTCAAATACCTGTGGGTTCAAACCGCTCACTACACCCCTTAAAAAATTCCCTGAGGGGTGTAGTTTCCAAAATGGGGTCAGTTGTTGGGGGTTTCAAATGCACTGGTACCTCAGGGGCACTGTAAACACTACATGGGTCTGAAAATTATTCCAGCAAAATCTGCATTCAAAAAGCCAAGGAGCGCTCCTATCATTCTGAGTCCTGCCATGTGCCCATACAACAGGCTACGTCCACATATGGGGCATTTCCGTGTTCGAGAGCAACTGGGTAACGCATCATGGGGTACGTTTTTTCCTTCTGCCACTGGTAAAAAATATAAATCTGGGCCTAAAGCTGAACATTATGTGAAAAATGTGATTTTTTTGTATTGAACTCAAACTGTTAAAAAAAATTCCTCAAATACCTGTGGGTTCAAACCGCTCACTACACCCCTTAAAAAATTCCCTGAGGGGTGTAGTTTCCAAAATGGGGTCAGTTGTTGGGGGTTTCAAATGCACTGGTACCTCAGGGGCTCTGTAAACACTACATGGGGTCTGAAAATTATTCTAGCAAAACCTGCATTCAAAAAGCCAAGAAGCGCTCCTATCCTTCTGAGTCCTGCCATCTGCCCATACAACAGGCTACGTCCACATATGGGGCATTTCCGTGTTCGAGAGCAAGTGGGTAACGCATCATGTGGTACGTTTTTCCTTCTGCCACTGGTGAAAAATGAAAATCTGGGCCTAAAGCTAAACATTATGTGAAAAATGTGATTTTTTCGTATTGAACTCAAACTGTTAAAAAAAAATCCTCAAACATCTGTGGGTTCAAACCGCTCACTACACCCCTTAATAAATTCCCTGAGGGGTGTAGTTTCCAAAATGGGGTCAGTTATTGGGGGTTTCAAATGTACTGCTACCTCAGGGGCACTGCAAACACTACATGGGGTCTGAAAATTATTCCTGCCAAATCTGCATTCAAAAAAACAAGAAGCGCTCCTTTCCTTCTGAGACCTACCATGTGCCCATACAACAGGCTACGTCCACATATGGGGCATTTCTAAAAACTGCGGAATCTGGGTAATACATTCCAAGTTTTGTTTCTTTGCTAACTCCTACTGTTTTATATATAAAAAAAGGTTTTATATTGAAAATCAGTAGAAAAAAGGAACTGTTCTAATTTTTGATGCACTTTCCTTTAATTCCTGTAAAACATCTAAAGGGTTAATAAACTTTCTAAATGCCATTTTGAATACTTTGAAGGGTGCTGATTTTAAAATGGGGCAATTCATGGGGGATTCTGATATACAGGCTCGGCAAAACTATGTCTGAACTGCATTGGTCCTTAAAAAATTTAGATTTTGAAATTTGCTAGTAAATGTGAAAAATTACTGCTAAATTTATATACTTTGTGGAGTCTGCAAAAAGTAAAATAACACTTAAAAAATGATTGCTGTGTAAAGTAGGCCTATGGGAAATGTTAATTAATAACTATGTTGTGGTGTTTGACTTTCTATCTTACAAAGAAAACAATTCAAAGTTTGAAAATTGTGAATTTTTCCAAATTTTCAGTAAATTTGGATTTTTTTTCCTAATAAGGACAAAATTTATTGATGAAATTTTTACACTAACATAAAGTACAATATGTCACGAAAAAACAATCTCAGAATCACCTTGATAAGTAAAAGCATTCAAAAGTTATTAGCACAGAAAGTGACAGATGTCAGATTTGAAAAATAAGGCTTTGTCCTTAAGCTCAAAATAGGCCATGTCATTAAGGGGTTAAGAAGACCGCAAAGGTTTTAGGAGCATGTTTGCAAGCTCATTCAATCCCCATTCGCTAAAAATTAATATCATATTGCAGTCTATGAGCTCATTTACACGGCCGGAGGTGCGTGCTGCGTGTCCCATAGGAGTGAATGAAATTACTGCACAGCTCGTACTTAACATAGTTCAGGCTTTATCTTTTGCGTAGTACAGAACTTACAGGCGTGCATTCTAGGTGTACATGTCCTATCTTTTGCAGGGGCGAGTATTTTGCACCACTACAAAATGGATATATGAACAGTTCCATAGGAAACCATTGGTTCTTTTTGCTCGCTTATTCATGCATAAAAAACACACTCGTGTGAATGAGGCCTTAAGTTGCAAAATTGGCCAGTCACTAAGGGGTTAATAAAGAAAGATCTTACAAATGTGCAATATGTTTCAGATATCTCTAAATGTCTCTTTTCTCACACCCCTATAACATAACTTAGTGTGTACACATATATGTCTATATGGTTCTTCCCCTTCCGCTTTACAGGCTGGTTCACATGTGTGTCCAATGGAATCTGAGATCTACAGCAACTATGAATTGGCATATAGTTTAGCTAGAGTTTACACCAGCATCTTGCTTAGTGTAATAAGTATGACAGATCATGAGCCGTGACGACCTCTAGCGCTAAGCCCTGTCCACTGTTCGAAAAATAGAACTTAGACAATAAATCATAATTTTTGGCACTAAAGTGCAACTTATTGACATCACAATTCTACACAATCCAGATGATAAATGTGTCCCAATGCCCAGAGTATATAATACCTGAGGATATCTATATAGGCCAAGGACTTGTGCTGCTAGGATAGTGGTAGATGAGTGGCGATCTCCGATGACACCGGCCAGCTGGCCACGGCCTGTACACGAGTAATTAGGTATCATCTTATCAGGCCCAGACAGAAGATGTAAAACATAGCGTATTGCCAAGTATCCATCCGAGCATGTGTCATAAAAATGGTATCCGAGTGTAATATTGGGTAAGATGTCAGGGTTCTGGTTAATATTATTAATAGCGAAGACAAAAACTGGAGTTTGTAGGAATCCCTCCAACTCACATCTGTAAATAGATAAATGTACAGAGGAGTAAGGGTGCGGGCAGACGAGCGTAGGCGTATTTACATTCGCACGAGTGCAACGTATAATCGCCCGAGCGATCGTTTTTCACTGATCACGACCAGAGCTAGAAAGCGTATTTTCGTTTGTTCCTACTTTGCAAACGGTCTTTTCGGCGATCGAATATGCGTTGGCGCGTATTTCGGTCGCATATGTTTCGTTTTTTTTCGAATTGCCGTTTTTACGCGCCGTAAAATCGCCCATGTGAACGAATACATTCGAAACCATTGCCTCAGATGGTCACGTATATACGTTTGGTCGCAAAAACGCGCCGTTTATGCGCTCGTCTGCCCGCACCCTCAGGCTGATATTATACACAATCGTAGGTATATTTATTCACAAAGTAAAAAGTGACATCATAGAGTTAAATTATGTGACCTGCTGAAGTGCAGAGGCAATGATGAACATACTGAGCACCAGCAGCCAGATCACACATCATGTGACCAAAAGTTTGAAGCCGATATAACCAAGTTATTGTGAATTATTTGATCATTAATAGTAACAAGCTGAACATTAGCCCTTTTCAATCCAATTTGTATTCTGGCTTTCCTAGGGGGCTTAATCTTTTTCTGCTGTTATACAACGGCGCTCAATGCTGTCTAAAGCCAGTAGTGCATGAGGTGACATGTTGGATAGCCTCAGACAGCAGAAAGGCTGGCAATATACAGTAAGAGTACCCCGAGGGATGTCTTTCAACATCGGAGCTGTACAGCCTTACATCATAACGTCTTTAGAAGTCAGACAGTGGATTGGAAAGGGTTAATGTTCAATTGCTAAGTTAAAAAATACATTACCTTCTACATGTTTCTAGAATCAGTGAACACATGCTTATAAATAGTCAGCAGGCAGTAAAGTAGCTTCTGACTGCTACATCTGTGCTGCTTCTGCGTTCTTTTCAGTGTTGCACAACTGTCTGTGCAAGATAATTTGCTTCAGATCTATTGCAGGTTATGCCACCATTTTGATGCTCTGCTCTCAAACCTGCTATTGGATGGAGCACAGCTGGGATGCTCTGAGTATGCTCTGTGGAGTGTGCTTCAGTAATGATGAACAGCCAGAGCACGTGCTCCAGAGATGTTCCTGGCAATGATGAACAGGCACAATGTGTTTTCTACACTCCACGCATGGGGAGTGCAATAATGAATATGTCTGCAGATAACAGATGAGCCATCAATGTGAGGAGAAGGACGGCTTTTTATGGATAAAGTTTATCAGGTGTGGGCGAACTAAAGTATAATAAGAGCAACACATATGCAACCTGTTGGTAAAAGTTAGTGCTGATCTGATTTTAAGTTTAAAGTTGTCATAATTAAAAGATCGTAAACTCATAATGTTCTAAATTTCTCCTCGGTGCACCTGAATGAGATCTTGTATTTTACGGGATGAGTTCTAGGTTTTTGTAAAAAGCAATTTTGGGTTCATATAGTGTATTGAATCACTTGTTTTTGCTGTGAGGTAGAGCTCCTGTCCACGGATGAATTTGTATTGCGTAATCCGGTGCAGGATTCCGCCTCAGGACTCTGCAGCAAATCCAGCCCATAGAATGCAATGTAAAAGTGTGATTTCCTTCCCACGAGTGGAAATCGATTGCGATTTTCTGCTTATGGAGAAGTCGATGGAAGCTGTCATTCCCGCGGCCATTCTGCAACGATCAATCTATAATGGCTGCGGGAGTCGCATCATTGCCATAGCAACGGCATGGCGTCCTCTGTGCTGCACATGTATGCTGAAGCAGAGGCCGGCACACCTGCAGCACAGAGAAAAAGACACCAGATAGGTATGCAGGAGTCACCGGCTGGGTGTGGGTTGAACTCCGCTGCGAGATTCCGCATGCAGGGTCCAGCCCGCCCATGAACAGAAGCCTGTAATGGGGGAAAAAAGCAATGGTTGCATTGTTTTATTGGCAATTATCTTTATGATGTTCAACATGTGGTGTTAATATTCTATTAATTTTATTCTTCGGGTCATTATGATTATAACACCAAATTTATTCTGCTTACTTACTTTCCCACAATAAAAACACTTTATTTATAAAAAAAAAAAAGACTTTTTGAGTCTCCATATTCCAAGACCATAACCATTTTATTGATCATTTAACAGAGTTCTATGAGGGCTTGTATTATCTGTGACCCTTTGTGCATTTAAAAATATGGGTTGTTATGGATGTGCAGTACCAATTATGTGTAGTTTTTATTTTTGTTCTCTGTAAACCTGTTTGATTGTATGGCACATTTGATCTAATTAAGATAGACGCACTCTCCCTGCTTGTCAAGTTCCCAATATCTAGATTGTGGACCCGGCTCTGCACATAGACATGGCATCTGTAAATTCATTATTCCTAACCCCATTTCAAATGTCTGTAACTCCATTTCTATCAGTGCTGCTGTGATGGCGTCATTTGCTACTGTGATCGTCTCCAAAAGCTAAGAATCTGATCTACATCTGTTTGAAGCAGATGTAAATCAGATGTAGAGCCTTTACTTTTGCTATTTCAGACATAAAGAATGGGCGTGTCAAATTTCACGTTTCTACAACACTGGGAAGTTACATAACATGGGGGGTCACTTACTTTTAGACTGAGAATTGAATAATTACATGGTGACCCCTTTACTTTTCCCATGTAGAACGTAAAGAATGTTTTTGTGAAATTTCACGCTTGTAGAATATAGGAAGTTACATAAGATAGAGGATCACTTACTTTTGCACTCAGAATTGAGTAGTCAAGCTGGACTTCTTTACTTTTCCCATTTAGGAGCTAAAGAATGCTTATGCTAAAATCCACACCTGTATGACACTGGGAAATTACATAATATGGGGGTCCCTTACTTTTGCACTTAGAATTGAATAATCAAGTTGTGACACCTTTACTTTTCATTTAGGAAATAAACAATGGTCATGCCAAATTTCAAGTCTATATGACATCGGGATGCGAGAGAATACAATGAGGGACATTACATAGGGGTGCACTTACTTTTGCACTTTGCATTATATAATCAAATTGCCACTCCTTTACTTTTCCTACTTAGTGCCTAAAGATTGCACATGCTAGATTTCAAGTTTGTATGACACCGGGAAGTTAGAGAATTACATTAGATACATTACACAGGGGTGCACTTACTTTTGCACATAGCATTGAAGAATTAAGTTATGACCCTGTATTTTTCCTAATTAGCACCTAAAGGATGGCTGTGCCAAATTGCATGTTTGTGCATCATCGGGAAGTTAGAGAATTAGGGATGAGTCGGTCAGTCAGTCAGTGAGGGCTTTCGTCCTTATATATTGATCAGCAGCGTTTACTGTAACCTGTAATATGATAATTACTATTACAATAACCGGCACAAGCTCCTCACATTACAAATAAATCATGGATACATCAGTTTTCATGGATTCCAGTTTTCACACTGGAAAACTCCCCTATTGTTATGGATTTTCTTGGAATTTACAAATATGTGGCAAATCTGGACCCCATAACCCTCATCAGTACTTACAGTACAGGCTTCTATGTATGCTATTACCAGTACCAGTGGATTGTTATGTCTGCGGCAGTCACACTATTCTCACCCCTCTTCTCATGTACAATATCTAGATGAAACTATGACTTACCCCATACAATATATAGTGTTGTAATTGTGCTGTGCATGTTTTATATGCACTGCATTTGTGTTCTGTGTCAACAAGCCACCAATGATGAGGTCTCCATCCTGGTTAGTCAAGTTTAACAGTCTGCAATGAAATTCTCTTATCTCAAGATCACAAAATAATTGTGTTACAGGAAGCCATGGAATAACCAAAATAATAAGGAGACTAAACATCTCCTTGTAGTAATGGGATGGCAGTGAAGAAGAAGTAGATACTGTTATAAGTTATACATGATGAATGGAAGTAGCAAGAACAGCAGTGACACAGAGATCTCACAGTGACATTATGCTGACTGCTATAATCTCCCCTCTTTTTATACAGTATGATGGGATATGTTTTACATTGTCTGCTCTCATCACACATTATTCTGGATCCGTTCCCCGGTGATTGTGGCCTGAAGAGTCTTTACATTGGAGAATCACAGAACAAGATGAAGAAACAGAAATAACCATTCTCAGCCGTCCTTATGTAACATAGTTTTAATTCTTTCCAGTTACTTTATAACACAAACATATTCCACAGCGCTGTACAAAGACGGTCACTCACATTAACCCCCTGTCACCGGCAAAGCTGACAATCTAACGTTCACTCTAAAGGACCCACATAAACACCAGGGCAATTTTATATAAGATCATTAAAGTAAATTATCTGGTTATGACAACCCCCCCCCCCCCCCCTTCGCCCCAGGTGACTGCTGCAGTGCCACGTTCCATAGCTGCCAGCATCACGGTGCACAGGATTTGAGCATCTATACCAGGGGAGTGAGAGGTCATACTTCAACTTTTGATTCGCTGCAGCAGTCACCTGACTCCTGATGACAGCAGCTATCATCACAGAGGGCTGCAGCCCTGGATCACCGTCCAGGTGTACGTACAGCTTAGCTTATTATTATAATGCAAGCAGCCCTATTGAAGGGGGTTGTCTGATAAGCAGATAATACCATTAACCTATCAGGAGGCTTGTAAATTTGGGAGGAAAAAAACTGGAAAACCTGGAGGAACCCAAATAATCTCCTTGAAGATGTCGTACTTGGACAGAATTAAATTCCAGGACCCCAGGGATGGAAGAGAAGAGTAGTGAACCTGGGGCACATTTTTTCAGGTTTGCTATTAGTGTTCTTTATACAAACTATTTTATATTTTATACATTTGTAAAAAAAAATCATGAATTTTAAGTGTAATGTCCCAAAGTTAGGGTCGCTTCCAGCACTTAACCAGTTTGTCTTTGTGTCTCTTTCATGTCACTGTAGAGAGTGATGTATGATGTAGTATTATCTGTATTAACATGTCAGTGTATGGGGGGTGGAGCCTAGCTTGCCGAGAGAGCGGTCGCATAGCATCAGGGCTCCTGCAGAGAGAGATAGATTATCTCCCCTGCAAGCTTTTTTGGGCTAATTTTGAACCGCTCAACATCAGCATTAGCTGCCTCGCAAGCTGACGACCACAGAGAGAGGTCTCGGGACTGATTCGGCCGAGGTAAAGAACGGGGCCTACCTCCAGCAGTGAAGCCGGGCCCTCGATTTACTCACCAGCGCGGACCGGAAGTGCGACGCTCCCACCATCTCCATCCAGGAACTCACTCCGGATCCACCAGCCACTGAAGCGCACACATGAGGTCAGTCGGGGAGGAGAAGCCCGAGCTGGAATCGGGATAAACAGCCCAGCATTGGAACGCTCTGTGCTTTGTGACAGCACCCGCCCGATATTCAGGAGCAGACCGGAAGTGCGGCGCCCCAGCGCTCCCTGTGAAGAGGATCTCCCCAGAGCCTCCAACTACCAAGGCTCTCGGAGGTTAGACCGGTGGCGAGGGGAGGGTAGTACACCACCCGGAGAGAACAGACCAGCGGCTGTAACATCCCGTACCGCAGACGCCCCCCTCCCCCCCCCCCCCCAGCATTGGAGTGCTCTGTGCTTTGTGACAGCACCTGCCCGATACTCAGGAGCGGACCGGAAGTGCGGCGCCCCGGCACTCCCTGTGAAGAGGATCTCCCCAGAGCCTCCAACTATCAAGGCTCTCAGTGGTTAGATCGGTGGCGAGGGGAGGGTAGTACATCACCCGGAGAGAACGGACCAGCGGCTGTAATGTCCTGTACCGCGGACCCCCCACCCCCGCACAGCCTAGGTGCGGCGGAGCGGGAAGAGTAAAAACTGCAGTACCAGGAGCGCACGCAATAAGAGAGGACTGAAAGTGACTCATAACACAAGGGCTACTTATAAAGAATCAAAACCTCACAGAGTCACTACACACACATACAGGTGCATAGCGTGACATCCTAACCCTATCTCCTCTGGATACAGATCTCGTGCACATTCTCCCATTAAGAAACTACTTCTTTATATAAGGGGCGGAGCCTAACCGCCGGAAGGGATGAAGTGCTGAAAGCGAAGCCTGCCTCGGCGGCACTTATCGGGACCTCTAACAGCAATTCAGAAGTTTAAAAATGGGGAAGATAAGCAAGGAGAGAAGCAGCGAACCCCAGGGCACCCCCCGTCCCCCCGTTCAAGTAAGGGACAAGTAGACATGCAGCGCTACCTGAAAGAGCGGAGCGCTCGGTCCCTGCATGATTCAGCCAAGATGACGCCCACCCAAGAGCCCAGCAGAGCAGCCGGCACAGACAGAGAGGAAGATGCAGATTCGGAAGGAGAGGAGGGTGAGAGCATTTCTAAAGCTTTTATGAGGGACCTCATGACCTCCACTATGAAACCAGTGCTGGTAGAGCTGGGGGAAATTAAGGAAGAAATGAAGCACCTAGGCAGAAGAGTGGAAGATTTAGAATCCTCTTCTGCTTCCATCTCTGCTCACGCACTCGACATGGAGAAAGTGCTGGTCGAACATCACGCTTACCTCAATAAAGCCCTTATTATGCAGGAGGACATCGAAAATAGGAACAGGCGCAATAAAATACGCATAAAGGGCCTCCCAGAGACCTGTGGCACTAAGGCGCTTCCTAAGATTGCCAAAGGGATCTTCTCTCACCTTCTGGGCGCAGAAAGAGCAGACAGCATTTCTATAGGACGCATTCATAGGGCCCTGAGGCCCCCCCCCCCCCCCTCTACATCTGAACCCCCAAGAGACATTGTGTGTCAATTGCTAAACTTCCCGGACGCAGTAGCGATTCTGAGAGCAGCGAGAAACCACAAAGATCTTCTTTATGCAGACTCCCCCCTACAAATATTTCAGGATCTTGCACCATCCACGCTAGCAAAACGCCGCTTATTACGGCCCCTTCTGGACGCTTTAAGGGCAAAAAACATTAAATATGCTTGGCTCTTTCCGTTTGGCATTAGCATCTCATACAAAGGGCGTTAGCTGAACATCCGCTCTCCGGAGGAATTGCGGAACTGCTGGCAGATCCTGGAAATGGAACTCATAGATCTTCCCTCTTGGCTGCCGATCCCTGACTTCCCAAGTCTGCCTCGTCTAGACCCCCCGGATAGGTGGCAACCGGTAGCGAACACGAAATCCCCTAGGGGTAAAAAGATGAAGGCTCGAGAGGAGCCCATGGGAGATGACACCTGAATCAAGGCGTCACCTCCTCTGCTCCCACATGTTCAGATTTGATGGACATCTGTCCACATAAAGTCTAAGGAGCTCTGTGGCTCGACCAAATCTCACCATCATAGTCATTCAGTATTTACACTGCTGAATGGAGTTGACAAAAAGAGTTGATGTCACTCCTATTTGGTCCACCACAGGGCTACTAGTTGTGCCTCTTAAGTTATAGAATCTCATTGGTTGCTCTTGCGTTCGTTATACGTTTAACACTATCTGCTGTCTGTTAATATGCCTCTAATTTGTCTTCTCTGTAAGTAAGCTTATACTTTCTACGATTCTATCATCTATATCCCCCACCTCATTGGTCTCGAGGGGTGCCCACTGAGTTGGACCACGTACAAGTTTTACCGTCTAATTGTATCAGTGTGGCGCCCACTCTTCTTCGTTAGCCCACGCATTTGGAGAGAGTCTCCCGGATACTTCTCCGATCTTAAGAGACTCACTCCAACTTTCTCTATACAAGCTTTCTTTACCTTTTTCAAAGTACTTATTTGTTTACCCCTTACCCTTGCGTCCGGGCCTGAGTGCCTTCACCCTCCCTGCCTTGTGTGTTTCCCAGTCCCTACCCGCCCACACTCCTTCCTTCCTCCCACCAACCAACCCAAGATGCAAAACGCCATCGCTGGTCTGAATACCAGTCTCGACACATCGTAATTCTACTCTTATATTCTAGCAGAGTGACCTGACTGATAGACTTACCCTGCTGAAGTAGAACCGCCTTCCTTATGATGGACGACCTACAGATCACGTCCTTTAATGTGAAAGGTCTCAATTCCCCGATCAAGAGGCATAATGTCTCCTTGATGGCCAAAAGGTATGGTACGAAAATTCTTCTTTTGCAGGAAACGCATTTTAAAAAATCTAGATGTCTCTCCCTTCCGGGCAGACATTTTGAGCAGAGCTTCCACTGCGCCCATCCCTCCTCGTCCTCCAAGGGGGTGTCAACCTACTTCCACAAATCTCTCAGCTTCTCCTGCATCTCCCAATACAGGGACGGAGAGGGCAGAGCCCTTTTTCTAAAGGGGCTAGTCAATAATACGAAAATGACCATAGCAAATCTTTATGCTCCGAACGTAGACCAAATTTCTTGGTTAATTAAGCAATTGACAACTCTAAGTCATTTCATGGAGGGCCACCTGATCCTAGGCGGAGATATTAACGTAGTCCTTCACCCCCTGATCGACTCCTCAACGGGACGCTCCCACATCTCTCAGCCAAAACTCAGGAGGCTCTCCCGAGTCCTCCAGGATCTTAATTTGGTGGACGCGTGGCGCCTCCTGAACCCCTCTACGAAGGATTATACCTTCTATTCCCAAGTACATAAGTCATACCAAAGGTTGGACTACCTCTTCGTCTCCTCTGACCTCCTGACATACTTAGGAGGAGCTAAAATCGACATAATAACTATCTCCGACCACGCCCCGATCCACCTTGATCTGCGTTCATTACATCCTAAAGCTAAAGAATGGAGATGGCGTCTTAATGCCTCACTATTAGATTCAATTGAGGAAAGAGAGCGCCTCACCAAACTCATTGAAGAATACTTTCAACTGAACATAGAGGGGGGTCCGGAGATCCCGGTGATATGGGAGGCCCATAAGGCCTTTACAAGAGGTCTATTGATAGCTTTAGGCTCCAAAACTAAAAAAGTCCAACAAAAAGCAATAGACGATAAACTTAACAAAATTTCCAAATTAGAGCTGCAGGCGAAACTGTCCCAAACTAAAACCATCTTGGAAAACCTGACCGAACTGAGGAGGGATCTCAAACAAGACCTGGAATCAAGATTTAACAGAAAACACTTATACTTTAAACATGCAGTGTATGCTCAAGGTAACAAAGGGAGCAAACTCATGATCGCATTAATAAAGAAAGCACGCGCAAAAAGTTTCATTAAGTCTATAAAGACTCCTACAGGCTCGTTGGCGACCTCCTCGGCGGAAATAGCAAACGCCTTCCAGAATTTTTACTCTCGTCTGTATGATATTAGACAGGACACCCCCCATCCTGAGGGCTTTGACATAAAAAGACTGATCGAGACCTCCTTACGTAAAGCACAGCTCCCGAAACTGAGCGACAGTCAAGCTACCTCACTATTGGCCCCAATAACACAATCAGAAGTAGAACGGCTCCTAGCCTCATGCCCCCATGACAAGAGCCCGGGTCCGGACGGCCTAAATCTCCCATATTATAAAGCCTTCAGCTCAATTCTGGTTCCCAGACTCTCCGAACTTTTCAATCCATTGATGAGAGGAGCCACCCTGCCCAAACAAGCGGTTGAAGCGCACATAACTTTAATTCATAAACAAGATAAGGACCCGGAGATATGTGGCAACTACCGCCTGATCTCCCTTATCAACTTTGACATTAAATTATGGGACAAACTCCTGGCTAAAAGAATGGAGAATTTTATTCCCCTTCTAGTCAATGAGGAGCAGGCAGGTTTCGTGCGGAGGAGGGAGGGCAGAGACAATTGCCGTAGATTACTTCACGCAATACGCCTAGCCCAAAAGCGCCACATTCCATTAGCTCTTGTAGGCACAGACGCGGAAAAGGCGTTTGACCGAGTCGACTGGGCTTATATGAAGGAGGTCCTGGACCACTTCAAATTTCCCATGGCCTTTGTCTCTGCCATCTTCTCCCTGTACACAGCCCCATACGCCAGGCTCAAAATAAATGAAATTCTCTCAGCCCTCTTTAATATTAAAAATGGAACCCGCCAGGGCTGTCCGCTCTCCCTCACGTTATTTGTTTTAGCTCTGGAACCCCTTCTTCAACTAGTAAGGCACGACCCAGAGATCACGGGACTTTCATGGGGATATCATACCCTCAACACAACCACCTTTGCAGACGACATAGTCTTTCTGGTGTCAAATCCTGAGAAGGGCCTACCCAAATTAGTAGAGCTTCTTAATAGTTTTGGTTTAATATCTAACTTCAAAATTAATTATGGGAAGTCAACGGTCCTCAACGTGTCTATCCCAGCGAGCCGGAGCAGACAATTAAAAGAGAACTCTCCTTTCACCTGGGCAGACTTTCGCTAGACTTCCTGGGAGTCAAAATAACTAAGGAGTTACATAACCTTTATGCAGCTAACTTCCCGCCCCTATTAGGTCAGATTAAAAACCTACTGAGTTCATATGATATCCCCCGTATCTCATGGTTTGGGAGGAAGAACATTTTAAAAACCTATATTCTACCCATAGTGCTCTATAAAATAAGAATGCTTCCCATCCATCTTCCAATGAGCTTCTTTGGAGCATTGCGCAAGACATTCACCGGGTTTGTCTGGAGGCAGAGGAGACCGAGGCTGGCCTACAGCTTAATGACTAAAAGGGGAGCAGAGGGCGGCATTGACCTTCCAAACATCCAGGACTTATACCGTGCTTCACACATAGGCTACTGGATGGACTTGGTTCATCCAATAAAGGATCAGCTCTTTGCCTCTTTAGCAGAGAACGCGGGGGATGACTCATTCGTAGAAGATCTATGGTTCCCCTCAAAAATCAAATGTAGATTCAAAGACTTCAACCCTCTAATTAGAGGCCCCTGCGAAACATGGGCTGACCTGAGAGAGGAATAGGCCCCCGACCCATCCCCACTTGCTCCACTTAGCTACATTTTTTTTTAACATTTTTCTTTTTTTTACATTTTTCTTTTCTTTTTTTTACACTATTTGAGTCCCTCTGAGGGACTTGCAGCAGTATGCCTATGATCGCTGTGATAAGGCATGGCAGAGCTATTGCTCTCCCATGCCTTATCGCCTATACAGCGATTAAAGGGACAGGCAATACAGGACGCCAGTGTCTGGCGTCCTGTTGCCATGGCGACAGGCCGGGCTCTCGCAATGACATCGCGAAAGCCGGCCGGAGACACAGAAGGATCGCGATCCCTCTGTGAACTCTTTCCCTGCCGCGATCTACTTAGATCGCGGCAGGGAAGGGGTTAACAGCGGGGCGGCACATCTCTGATGCCCCCCCGCTGTTGCAGCGGGACGCCGGCAGTGAGTGACAGCCGGCTCCCGCTGCGGGATAGCATGGGATCTTATGTGATCCCGCGCTATCCCCAGGACGTACCGGTACGTCCTGTTGCGGGAAGTACCAGGCTCCCAGGACGTAACGGTATGTCCTGGAGCGGGAAGGGGTTAATGCAGGTGGGCTTCGGCCCACACTGCATGCCCCAGTCAGACCGGGGTACTTTAGAAGTGGACCCATGCAGTTACAACTCCCTGTGGACCCACAGCATGGGTGGCTACCTGGAACCCACCGGCGGTACATACATATATCCCATTGCAGTGCCCAACACAGCTGATGTTACGTCAGCTGTAATGCAGGTGGGCAAAAAATTAATTGGATTACACTGTAGGCGAGGGCCCCCAAAAATTGGTGTACCAACAGTACTAATGTACCTGAGAAAAATTGCCCATGCCCAACCAAGAGGGCAGGTGAAACCCATTAATCGCTTTGGTTAATGTGGCTTAATTGGTAACTAGGCCTGGAGGCAGCCCAGTAAAAATAAAAATTGGTTGAGGTGAAAGTTTCAACGCTTTAATGAGCATTGAAACGTATAAAAATTGTTTAGAAAAATTATATGACTGAGCCTTGTGGGCCTAAGAAAAATTGCCCGTTTGGCGTGATTATGTGAGGTTTCAGGAGGAGGAGCAGGCAGAGGAGGAATATTATACACAGATAGATGAAGCAAAAATGTCCCCGTTTTGGATGGTGATAGAGAACAATGCTTCCATCCGTGGGTGCAGCCTACGTAATGTTTAGGTATCTCTGCTGTCCGCTGGTGGAGAAGAGAAGTCTGGGGAAATCCAGGCTTTGTTCATCTTGATGAGTGTAAGCCTGCCGGCACTGTCGGTTGACAGGTGGGTACGCTTATCCGTGATGATTCCCCCAGCCACACTAAACACACTCTCTGACAAGACGCTAGCCGCAGGACAAGCAAGCACCTCCAAGGAATAGAGCGCGAGTTCAGGCCACGTGTCCAGCTTCGACACCCAGTAGTTGTAGGTGGCAGAGGCGTCACGGAGGACGGTCGTGCGATCGGCTACGTACTCCCTCACCATCCTTTTACAGTGCTCCCGCCAACTCAGCCTTGACTGGGGACCGGTGACACAGTCTTGCTGGGGAGCCATAAAGCTGGCAAAGGCCTTGGATAATGTTCCCCTGCCTGCGCTGCACATGCTGTCTGATCTCTGCGCCTCCCCTGCTACCTGGGCCGCGGAAATGCGCCTTCGGCCACTAGCGCTGTCGGATGGGAAGTTTACCATCAGTTTGTCCACCAGCGCCCTGTGGTATAGCATCATTCTCGATCCCCTTTCCTCTTCGGGAATGAGAGTGGAAAGGCTCTCCTTATACCGTGGGTCGAGCAGTGTGTACACCCAGTAATCCGTAGTGGCCAGAATGCGTGTAACGAGAGGGTCACGAGAAAGGCATCGTAACATGAAGTCAGCCATGTGTGCCAGGGTACCTGTACGCAACACATGGCTGTCCTCACTTTCAGGATCCTCCTCCTCCTCCTCTGGCCATACACGCTGAAAGGATGACAGGCAAGCAGCATCTGTCCCCTCAGCAGTGGGCCAAGCTGTCTCTTCCCCCTCCTCCTCATGCTCCTCCCCCTCCTCCTCAACGTGCTGAGATATAGACAAGAGGGTGCTCTGACTATCCAGCGACATACTGTCTTCCCCCGCCTCCGTTTCCGATTCCAAAGCGTCTGCCTTTATGCTTTGCAGGGAACTACTCAAGAGGCATAGCAGAGGAATGGTGACGCTAATGATTGCAGCATCCCCGCTCAGCATCTGGGTAGACTTCTCAAAGTTTCCAAGGACCTGGCAGTTGGCTGCCAACCAGGCCCACTCTTCTGTAAATAATTGAGGAGGCTGACTCCCACTACGCTGCCCATGTTGGAGTAGGTATTCCACAATAGCTCTACGCTGCTCATAGAGCCTGGCCAACATGTGGAGCGTAGAGTTCTACTGTGTGGGCACGTCGCACAGCAATCGGTGCACTGGCAGATGAAACCCATGTTGCAGTGTCCGCAGGGTGGCAGCGTGCGTGTGGGACTTGCGGAAATGTGCGCAGAGCTGGCGCACCTTTCCGAGCAGGTATGACAAGTGTGGGTAGCTTTTCAGAAAGCGCTGAACCACCAAATTAAAGACATGGGCCAGGCAAGGCACGTGTGTGAGGCTGCCGAGCTGCAGAGCCGCCACCAGGTTACGGCCGTTGTCACACACGACCATGCCCGGTTGGAGGCTCAGCGGCGCAAGCCAGCGGTCGGTCTGCTCTGTCAGACCCTGCAGCAGTTCGTGGGCCGTGTGCCTCTTCTCTCCTAAGCTGAGTAGTTTCAGCACGGCCTGCTGACGCTTGCCCACCGTTGTGCTGCCACGCCGCGTGACACCGACTGCTGGCGACGTGCTGCTGCTGAGACATCTTGATTGCGAGACAGAGGTTGCGTAGGAGGAGGAGGAGGAGGGTGGTTTAGTGGAGGAAGCATACACCGCCGCAGAGACCACCACCGACCTGGGGCACGCAATTCGGAGGGTGGGTAGGACGTGAGCGGTCCCAGGCTCTGACTCTGTCCCAGCCTCCACTAAATTCACCCAATGTGCCGTCAGGGAGATATAGTGGCCCTGCCCTCCTGTGCTTGTCCACGTGTCTGTTGTTAAGTGGACCTTGGCAGTAACCGCGTTGGTGAGGGCGCGTACAATGTTGCGGGAGACGTGGTCGTGCAGGCCTGGGACGGCACATCGGGAAAAGTAGTGGCGACTGGGAACCGAGTAGCACGGGGCCGCCGCCGCCATCATGCTTTTGAAAGCCTCCATTTCCACAAGCCTATACGGCAGCATGTCCAGGCTGATCAATTTGGCAATGTGCACGTTTAACGCTTGAGCGTGCGGGTGCGTGGCGGCGTACTTGCGCTCGCGCTCAAACAGTGACGCTAGCGACGTCTGGACGCTGCGCTGAGAGACATTGCTGGATGGGGCCGAGGACAGCGGAGCTGAGGGTGTGGGTGCAGGCCAGGAGACGGTAGTGCCTGTGTCCTGAGAGGGGGGTTGGATCTCAGTGGCAGGTTGGGGCACAGGGGGAGAGGCAGTGGTGCAAACCAGAGGCGGTGAACGGGCATCGTCCCACCTTGTGGGGTGCTTGTGTCAGGGTAAAATTCTAAGTACAGCACCAATCAGGCCCACCCACTTGCCCCGCTGCCGGCGGAGAGAAGAAAACACCACATGGAGGTCTGGTATAGTTTCTCACACGGGACATGGCTCTCCTTTATTACAGATTACATGAGATCTTATATCCTTTGTCTCATCCCCAGCAAGGGGTGATGGGCTCATAACCATATATGGGAAGTCCGGATTTCCGGCCTGAGACAGTGAAAACAGTCGTTATCTTGCTACGGCGCCTCTGGCTTATGTACAGAAAATCACGTATTCAATTAACTCCAGTGCAAAGAATCACCCACTCAATTCTAAGAAAACGGCCAAGCATGCATTCTCCATATATGGGAAGTCCGGATTTCCGGCCTGAAACAGTGAAAATTATGTACATGGTTGAACATCTTGATATGGGCTTCTGGGAAAACAGCCAAGTACACGTGGCCTTCGTGTCTGGTTCGGTATCATCTCTGAATTTCTAGAAACATCTCTCTCAGCCTTGCAAAGCCTTGGAATATCTGATGTTAAGGCGACAGATTAAGTTTTTTTCTTATTTGGAATTGAATAGAACTTGCATATAGGTATAAAAGTATAAAGAACATATGGCAATATATATATATACCCTCACAAACCCCCCTAAAAAACTTAATATGGAGATCAAGTACCAGGCCTTGCACTCTTCCTCGGTCGCCTCTCCCTTGCGTCAGGGTTTCTCCACTTGCCCGTAAGTCCCTACTCCTAAGAGGGAGGGATCCCTACCTCACCTCAGAAGGAGGCCATGGATTCCCTGGGCTTATTTCCGGGCATCCATACCCTCTATCTGTACGAGTTAACACCCCGCAGGGTGTGCCCTCGTCGGAACCTAAGGTCTTCTGCACTTTCCCTAGGCAAATGGGAAGTCCACTGACAGTCCATCTTATGAGACCGGGGAAGCGCAGTACTAGTACATCTCTCCATTCTTCTTGTAACGCACGTGGTTGGCATTATCGGAACTGGCTCTTCATCTTTTTTTTTTTTTCAAACAAGGGAAATTTTGGCGTCACATTATCCATTCCCTTACTCATACTCTTTTTGATCAAAGGGATAATACACATACAGGAAATTACATACCCCACCTCTTTCTGCTAAAATCATATCCAGGGCCACTCTATTTTGGAACGCCATGGATGCAGTGGGCCCTAACTGGTCAGCTAACCCTTGTAAAGCATCTCTGGTGTAGTTTACAAACCTCTGCTGATTGTAATAGATATAATTCATCCAATCGACATTATTATTAACAGTGACAATAGCAAATAAGGACTCAAAACCTGCTTTAACCTGATCTCTAGAATTAATATTCATCTGGCACCCCCCTTGGCACTCCTATTGCATCTATGTATACATGTGGATCAAAGTTACCACCTGGAGCGTCAACTTCTCTCTTAGCACGATGCGGTGTTGGATTCTCACCCTCAGTGTAGGCTTCATATTGCACATTTGATTGTATTAATTTGTTCTGAAACAGGGGGCTAGTGTACAGTAGTCAAAGGTGTGTGTTAGAGGAATTGTACCACATTATAGCATGTAAAGGATATACAGGGCCATGAGTTCTTTCAGTGCAAAGTGTGGATCCAATTGGGCTTTCCTTCAAGCTTGACTGCAGTTGGGGTGGTGAACAACATCTGGTAGGGACATTCAAACAGGGTTTCTCTCTCAAACTCTTCCACATAGACCCTGTCACCTGGTTTCAGATTGTGACACTCATCTGTAGGACCTTGGAGAAAAGCAGAGACTGCAGAATGCATTATTAACAATTCCTTGGAGGGACCCATGACAAAATTAACAAGAAAATCATTTCCTCCGAAGAAAAAGAAAAACTAATAGAAG
Source organism: Eleutherodactylus coqui (assembly GCF_035609145.1). NCBI lineage: Eukaryota > Metazoa > Chordata > Amphibia > Anura > Eleutherodactylidae > Eleutherodactylus > Eleutherodactylus coqui. The sequence goes on along the minus strand of NC_089843.1, from coordinate 21,908,492 downwards.
ACACTCAATTCAAAATTTACCCATTTCCTCCATTGCCTTTTGTATCTACTTTCCCACTACTCCGCGGATGGTAAGGTGTGTGAAAAGCCTGGAATATACCCCAAAACAGACATGATGTGTTGCATTATATCACCTGTGAAGTGTGTACCTTTGTTTGACTCACTTGTTTCACTTCCGGTACCCCATATCTGCAGATTACCTCATTCATGAGCTTCTGTGCGGTTACCTGCTTATTTACTTTGGTAACAGGGTAGGTCTCTCCAACCTGAAAAACATCAACAACAACAAGCACATATTCATACTTCCCAACAAGTGGGAGCTGAATGTAGTCAATTTGCAATCCCTGAAATGGGTAGAGTGGCCCTGGCAAGTGTGATGTGGCAAATTTACTTCTGTCCTATTGCTTACGGCAAAGATCATGCAAAATTGGACAAATGATGCAGCAGCTACAGAAAACCCAGGAGCCACCCGTCCTCGTTCAAGCATCGCCATCATCACTGCTTTGAGAGGTGCGTCTTTCCGTGCGTCAGCTGGGCCATCATGGGGCACAGGGACTATGGTAAGCAAGTTCTGTTGACTGTTCACCATGCGCCGTCCCTTTTTAGTCCATTTTTCCTTTTCTTCCTTGCTGGCTCGTAACTGTAAAGTCTTTAGCATATCAAAGTCCAAATTTTTATCAAAGTCCAAGTTTTTATCAAAGTCCAAAATTATTATCAAAGTCCAAGTTCATATAAAGTCCAAGTTCATATCAAAGTAGTCAAAGTCCAAGGTTATTGTTAAATTCTTCTTTTCTTCTTTTCTTCCACGGCTTGAGGGCCGCTGCCTTTGCTGTGTGGCCTGTGATGGCATTGCCTCTTGCTTCTCTGGTGTAAGAATTGGTGTGAGCTTTCCACCCTGTCAGGTAGAAGTAGGGTCTCCATGAGACTGCACCGCTGCATCATTCTTAATTGGCTGTCCTGCTGAGGTAAAAAACTGTCTGGCCTTCCATGTTGGGCCGTAATCATGAGCTATGCCAAATGCATACCGGGAGTCAGTGTAAATGTTTGCCGTCTTACCTTCCTCCACTCTACACGCCTCAGCGAGGGCTTTTAGTTCCGCTTCTTGTACTGCGACATGCGGAGGCATTCTGCTTTTTAGGACATCTTGTTGTAACCACTGCATATCAGTGTGGAGTCGTCAATCACCCCATGGTACCATCTATAAAAAACAACTCAAAATATGCATTGTTAACAAGGCTTTCAGTAACTTTTTAAAACTTAAATTTTCTTGTTGCATCAATGCTAGACAATCAGGCTGATATTCTATTTGAAAAAGATCAGAATCTTGTTGCGAAAAATTTAAAAATGGCTTGCAAAAAATTTAAAAATGGCTGAATTTAAAAATGGCTGACTTGCAATACCTAGATCACCTATGCCTTCTCCTCCCCCCCCTTTAAACCAGGGTACTCAATTGGAACAATAGTACCCGGTTTCAAGGTAGTATAACATTATAAAAAGATTTGATGGATGCAGATAAGGCCTGTAAGATGTTAGAACAGAGACATGAGTTACATCGGGGCAGAATAATCTACAAAACATCTATTCATATTTGAAATGTGAGATCCTTTAAGTGAATTCATTATTAGTCTGTTCCTGTCTGCAATGTTTTATCAAATCTGAGACAGGAGAAAAAAAACAAAACAAAAACTTTTACTAGCTGTTCAAGATCCTCACCCCCTCCCTTGCCGAGAAGAGGGATGAAACATTACTACGTACTATTACATCATCTATCTCCACCCCTTCGATATTGGCTCCGTGCGTCTTTCTTCTCAGCTTAATTACAGCTGTACAGTCTACACGTCCACATCTCAACCAAGCAAAGTCTCATGCATGGGGAGGACTTTTATCCCGAGTCATTACCTGCATCACACATTCCACACAGCCTGAACACGGGTCACTAACTCTCATCCATCCATTCGCTCAAGTTTGCTCCGTCACCCCCTATTGAAGGTGTACCAGTACATACAGATGCACAGACAAAAAAAGTTTGACAAACAAACATAAATCAGTTGAAAAACATTGAGGTGAGTGCTTTTAATGTTATAAAGTACATGATTCTATTGAGATGAGATTGTGAATGAGCGCTATCTTAATTATGGGGAAAAAAAATTATGGGGAAAAAAAAGTTTGCTGAGTGACTGAGACATTCTATATTTCTTATTTACTGAAGCTATTATATGTTATATTAAACGCTGAAGTGTTTTAGTTTCTGTGACCCTGAATTTGGAGTGAATTCTGAAAGCCCCCACCTTTTTAAAACATGTCTTATCTCTCTACGAATATGAAACACAGACTGAATTGTTTTAGCTTAAACTATTGCCTGCATTTGAACTCATAATTAACACATATGCTGGGACCTTGCAACATTAATTTTCAACCCCTGTATAAGTAAGAATATACCTTAGAAATTGCTATATTTCCTGCCTACTAAGACAGTATAATTAATTAAATTCATTTCAATTCATTTGAAGCAAGCAAAGATATTCTCCAGGGTCAGCACTTCATTCTCTCTCGCTGTTATCTTCCGACCTTGAAAACTAAACACAAGCTCGCAGCTACATGTCAACAAACCCTTCTCCCCTAAAAGCAAGCTCAGTTAACTATTTGCACATACAGTATATACATATATACACACATATATATCCATATCTATTATCTATCTTGTATTATACACATTTTCCTCTTTCTTTGCCAACAAATCACATGCATTGTAACTTTCTTCTCGACTTGCTTGTTCCTCTTATTTCTCTCCCCTACCTAACTGCCAATATAACCTTCAATAGACACTCTCCCGACACCCTCTTGATCACTTACTGTACTTTTCAACATTTCACTTACGGATACTTTCTTAAACAAATAATGTGTACATACCTAACTTTCTCTGACTGTCTCTCTGCTTCTAGCAAACCTTGGTCTTTCAAGGCGCCTCTTGGTCCTAAAGACCTCCCTCCCAGACACCATTTTTGTAATCTACCATGCGGGTCGGTGTCACACATTTTCATAAGTTTTGTTACATTTTACAGATTCATCCACACGGCGGCAGCCCTTGAGGGGCTCTGTCTTCTTTAATAAGATCTTACGCATATTAGAACAACAACAACAATAATAATAACACGCTCCATAGAATGCATCCCTCTTAATTTTCAAATTGTCAGCCCCTTATATACCGGCAAAACAACCGAGGGTCCCTTCTCCTATAGAACCAGCCTCATAAAATGCATCTCTCTGAAATCAAATCATTAGCCCCATATATAAGGCAAAACAACCGAGAGTCCCTTCTCCTATGAAGCCTATCTCACAAAATGCATCCCTCTTAATTTTCAAATTGTTAGCCCCTTATATACTGGAAAAACAACCGAGGGTCCCTTCTCTTGTGAGACTAAATATAACAAACAACCTTCACTATCGTTAAAACACCATGGACTTCAAAGTACAAATAAACTACAGACTAGTTTCCGGGTGACCGATTGGTGCGCATATTACGGTCAGTGGTCCATGACGGCAAACCCGGAGCCCACACGAGTTACCGTGTAGAACTCTTAACCCAACCCGTCCGGTCACAAACCACAGATAGTCAGTCCTGCTGCAAGACTCTCAGCGTAAAACACAACATAAATATATGCTGGTCTTACCTGGAGTTCTTGTGAGTTGATCAGGCTCGGTTTGCAGCAGGACGGTTTCTCCGCGGCGTGGATCCGGGTGGAATGCGTTGTAGGCTCTGGCTTTGTCGCCCCAGTTGGTTGCGCCATTTGTCAGGGTAAAATTCTAAGTACAGCACCAATCAGGCCCACCCACTTGCCCCGCTGCCGGCGGAGAGAAGAAAACACCACACGGAGGTCTGGTATAGTTCTTCACACGGGACATGGCTCTCCTTTATTACAGATTACATGAGATCTTATACCCTTTGTCTCATCCCCAGCAAGGGGTGATGGGCTCATAACCATATATGGGAAGTCCGGATTTCCGGCCTGAGACAGTGAAAACAGTCGTTATCTTGCTACGGCGCCTCTGGCTTATGTACAAAAAATCACGTATTCAATTAACTCCAGTGCAAAGAATCACATGGCTGTACATCTTGATATGGGCTTCTGGGAAAACAGCCAAGTACATGTGGCCTTCGTGTCTGGTTCGGTATCATCTCTGAATTTCTAGAAACATCTCTCTCAGCCTTGCAAAGCCTTGGAATATCTGATGTTAAGGCGACAGATTAAGTTTTTTCTTATTTGGAATTGAATAGAACTTCCATATAGGTATAAAAGTATAAAGAACATATGGCAATATATATATATACCCTCACACTTGGCCATCATATGCCTGCGCATGCTTGTGGTGGTGCCTCCCCAGCTGATCTTGGCGCGACAAAGGTTGCACACCACTGTTCGTCGGTCGTCAGGCGTCTCTGTGAAAAACTGCCACACCGTAGAGCACCTTGACCTCTGCAGGGTGGCATGGCGCGAGGGGGCGGTTTGGGAAACAGTTGGTGGATTATTCGGTCTGGCCCTGCCTCTACCCCTGGCCAATGCACTGGCTCAGCCTGTGCCCACACCCTGACTTGGGCCTCGGCGTCCTCGCCCGCGTCCACGTCCTCTAGGCCTACCCCTACCCCTCAGAATGCTGTATTACCAGTAGTGCAGAAACAGAATGCTTTAATTAAATGTGCCGCTTATTGGCCTGTGGTTGGAGGCTGATTTCGTTTACGGAACGCCAGGAAATAATTTGGCGCAAGCCTGCTGTAACACTTAGCTGGCTGCATATGATTTTGTAGAACTACTACACCCAGCACAGACAGACCCAGAACACTGAGCACAGTCACAGGCAGGCCAAATAGATTTTCTGCCCAATATTTTTTAGAAAAGGCACACTGCCTATATTCAATGAATATGTCTTCTGTCCCTGCCTCCACACTTCTGTCCCTGGAGTATGTCACAGAACTGCAGAGTGTTGCACTGTCAACTGCAACACAGCGGTGATTTCAGAGCCCAGACAGAGCCAGGAAATAATTTGGCGCAAGCCTGCTGTAACACTTAGCTGGCTGCGTATGATTTTGTAGAACTACTACACCCAGCACAGACAGACCCAGAACACTGAGCACAGTCACAGGCAGGCCAAATAGATTTTTTGCCCAATATTTTTTAGAAAAGGCAAACTGCCTATATTCAATGAATATGTCTTCTGTTCCTGCCTCCACACTTCTGTCCCTGGAGTATGTCACAGAACTGCAGAGTGTTGCACTGTCAACTGCAACACAGCGGTGATTTCAGAGCCCAGACAGAGCCAGGAAATAATTTGGCGCAAGCCTGCTGTAACACTTAGCTGGCTGTGTATGATTTTGTAGAACTACTACACCCAGCACAGACAGACCCAGAACACTGAGCACAGTCACAGGCAGGCCAAATAGATTTTCTGCCCAATATTTTTTAGAAAAGGCACACTGCCTATATTCAATGAATATGTCTTCTGTCCCTGCCTCCACACTTCTGTCCCTGGAGTATGTCACAGAACTGCAGAGTGTTGCACTGTCAACTGCAACACAGCGGTGATTTCAGAGCCCAGACAGAGCCAGGAAATAATTTGGCGCAAGCCTGCTGTAACACTTAGCTGGCTGCGTATGATTTTGTAGAACTACTACACCCAGCACAGACAGACCCAGAACACTGAGCACAGTCACAGGCAGGCCAAATAGATTTTTTGCCCAATATTTTTTAGAAAAGGCACACTGCCTATATTCAATGAATATGTCTTCTGTTCCTGCCTCCACACTTCTGTCCCTGGAGTATGTCACAGAACTGCAGAGTGTTGCACTGTCAACTGCAACACAGCGGTGATTTCAGAGCCCAGACAGGGCCAGGAAATAATTTGGCGCAAGCCTGCTGTAACACTTATCTGGCTGCGTATGATTTTGTAGAACTACTACACCCAGCACACTTAGACCCAGAACACTGAGCACAGTGACAGGCAGGCCAAATAGATTTTTTGCCCACATTTTTTTAGCAAAGGCCCACTGCCTATATTCAATCAATAATATTAATATGTCTTCTTTCCCTGCCTACGCACTTCTGTCCCTGGAGTATTACTGCAGGGCGCAATGCTCTGCACGGCCGATATACCAAAAAAAAAAAAAAGTGCAACACTGCAAAAAGCAGCCTCCACAGTACTGCACACGGTTAGATGTGGCCCTAAGAAGGACCGTTGGGGTTCTTGAAGCCTGCAATAACTCCTAACACTCTACCTATAGCAGCTCCAACACGATAGCACTTTCCCTCAGCTATGTCAGAACGCATCTGTGGCGAGCCGCGGGAGGGGCCGATTTTTATACTCAGGTGACACCTGATCTCGCCAGCCACTCACTGCAGGGGGGTGGTATAGGACTTGAACGTCGCAGGGGGAAGTTGTAATGCCTTCCCTGTCTTTCAATAGGCCAGAAAAGCGCGCTAACGTCTCAGAGATGAAAGTGAAAGTAACCCGAAAATCGCGTGGTACTCGTTACAAGTAACGAGCATCTCGAACACGCTAATACTCGAACGAGTATCGAGCTCGGACGAGTACGTTCGCTCATCTCTAGTAGGAAAAGTAGGGGGGAGAGAGAGGGTGGGAAATTAGGTGAAGTGAGTAGATATTAGCAAAAAGTAATTCTAGACAACGAGCCAAATAGCACTCCTTATCACGAGATATGGGTATGCTCCTAGAGAAGTCAAAAGCCTTGCCGTATGCATAGGGCACGGAAATAAAATACAAGGAACTTGGCTCTTGAAAAGTTTCACATGATCGGTGTTGCACAAACAGGCACTTTCTAAAGGGGAAGTGTAACATAAAAAACACTTAACGGCAAAAGGAGAGAGAATTAGGTTCAGGGTCAGATCCAGTGAGACCCTGCAAACTAGATGTGGCTGTCCCAGATGGATACCCAGACTGCTACACACCACATAGTCCGGAAAAATTGTGGGAAATCCATATCCCATTCAGGACTAACCGAAGAAAGCAACAGTTCTGAGATTTGGGGCTCAGGTGTCTCCGGATGTATTCTCCTCTCTGTTTTTCTTATTTTGTGACTTAGAGTGGCCCACAGTGAGCCAATTTTCAGGTGCAGAGAGGCGTGGGAGAGACGGGAGCTCCGGTAGGGGGAGCCAAATGGGAAGTTCAAAGGGATCTAAGCCCAGATGTTGCCAACTACCCTGGAGGTCTTCTGGTGTGCAGATATTTAATCTCTTCCCCCAGAGGGTTATGACTAGCCCAAACGGAAACAGCCACACACATTTGATATTTTTGGATCTCAGGGCTTCTAGGAGTGGCCGAACTAGTCTGCGTTTAGCAAGAGTAGATGGCGATAGGTCTTGAAATAACTGTATTGTAGCTCCAGCATATTGTATGTTCCTGCAGTTTCGGGCAGCATCTAGGCTGGCGACTGCATCAGGAAAAGCTAGAAGCTTGCATATAGTGTCTCTGGGTGGTTCCGTTGCAGCTGATTGTGGTCTTAGAGCTCTGTGTGCACGCTCTATGGAGATTGACACGGCTCTATCAGGATCCACAAGATCAGTAAATATTTCCATTGCTACTTTGTTAAGGGCTTCCGCTGCCCAGGATTCTTGGAGGCCCTTTATGCATACCTTATTGCACTGATTGTGATTTTCCAAATCCTCTTGCATGAGGAGCTTTTTTTCAGTTGCAAATGTTGCTCTTTAATTATATTGGCCATTCCCATCGCATGTGTGGTAGTGGTAGCAGACGATCCCTCCAGCTCCTCCACTCGCCTCCCAATGTGTCTCACCTCCTCTTTTATCTCCGACAGATCAGCTAGGACCAGGCTCATGGTCTTTGACAGCAGTGCTTTCATGAAGCTCCTTGATAAAGGCTCGTCCTCTTCTCCCTCTGAGTATGTCTCTTCTTCTCGAGCCGAGCTGTGTACTGCAGCAGCCGCCGGCGCCAGCTTGCCTGCCACATGGGGAGAGCGGGCGCCCCGTTCTTTTAGAAACCTCTGCATATCTGACTGACGTCGGACCGGGCAAGGGGTACCTGAGTGTTTTTCTCCCTTCTCCTTGCTGAATTTTCCCATTCTATGTGAGAATCGCTGCTGGTAAGTGCCTGCAATCAGTGCCGTTGTGAGGGAGCACACTCTTTATGTGGACCTCACACTCCATTGTCAGGCTCCGCCCCCCGTTTTAGTTTAGTTTTGTGCATTGTTCATCTCAACATCTAGGTGCGTGAGTTGAGAGGTGTCAGGTGAGAGAAGGAGCTTAGGTTGGTGGAGTAGAGAGTTAAAGTTTGAGAGAGGAAGAGGTTGGAGCAAGGGGTGAGAGATGGACTGTTGCTCTTGCCAGAGATCAGCCATGGCAAAGTCTCTCCTTGTGAGGTGCTTTTCCCTTTGGGGTTTGGAATGCAGGCCAGGCAGAGTGAGCAAGGGTCTGAGCACAAGAATCACATGCTCCCTTGCAGAATCACAACTTGAGCGAGACCGGTAAGAAACTACCCAACATTAGTCACGAGTGTGAATGTGTTGAAAAGGCCGTACAGTTGAGAGTGTTCCACCTAAGAAAGAGATCCAGCTGATGACTGCAACTGAGGATGCATGTGCCTTGGGGGACCCGAACTGTATGACTGTAATAAATGAGGAGAAAGATGCAAGCCTACAAGTCATTCTACAGATGTGTATTTGCGAAGTCCAAGTTATTCTTTTTGTGTGGAAGAATAAAAGTTGTTTTAAGTAAAAGGACAAAACCTCATGTCCCTGATTTTTGTTGGAAAAGTACTCTTGTGTGTGGACTATTCTTTATTCAGGATTGGTGATCCATCACCTGTCCAGAGACATTGGTGTCATGATGACAATCAGGAACTACTTTGAGGTAACCACGGTTACATCACTTGAGCACCTCTGCTGGTAAGCAGGTTGGGTTATTCTTCAGCCACTTTGGTAAAAGACGGTAGTTCTACCCTGACCTGTTACCATCTTGTGCCCCACTGTCTCCCTGGTGGAAGACCTGATATTTAGACACTGCATAAGAAGTATTAAGGCTGGAGAAAACCCATCAGATTTGTGTATCTTACATACCCTTTTTACGTTATTTATTGCCCTTTCAAAAGTAGACATGAACCATGTGGGGTGTTATTTTAGTCACTTATGCTGAATTTCTGCATTGATATATTTATATACCTGTAAAGTGAAAGTCCTTATTGACTAACACACTCATTCACTCACCACTAATTCTCTAACTTCCCAATGTTGTTTAAATGTGAAATTTGGCACGAGGATTCTTTAAGTAAGGAAAAGTAAAGGGGTCACAACTTGATTATTCAATTCTAAGTGAAAAACTAAGTGACACCCTATGTAATGTAACTAATAACACACATCTGTACCGCACAAATGTGAAATTTGACAGTACCATTCTATAGGTTGCAAACAGGAGGCACAACTAGAGATGAGCAAGCACCAAAATGCTCGGGTGCTCGTTACTTGAGTAGACCTTTTTGTGATGCTCGAGAGCTCGTTTTGAGTAAAGAACCCCATTGAAGTCAATGGGAGACTCACACATTTTTCAAGGTGACCCATGCTCTGTTTAGTGGAAGTGTTTCAATCACTTTCTGATGATTCACCAGAAAACATCAGAAAGTGATGAAAACACCACAGAAATGGAGCAGGGGCAGTATGCATGGATGCATCTGAGGCTCCCAGGTAACACTATTAAGCCAAATTGTGGGCAAGAGCCAGGTGGTCACTCCCCTAACAATTCTAGTTGGGCCAGACCATAATCAGCAAGGCACGCGCGCTGGCACATCTTAACTTAGCACCACACTAGGTGCAATGAAGGCCAATCGCCACCTGCGGGTGACACCACTGCTTCTTATTCTGTGTTATATGCTGGCATTGCAGTCCAACCCCCCCCCCCCCCTCCCAGGACGCAGGCACGAGCCTGCGTCCACAGCATCCTGAAAATTTTTCCCAGGGCAGCGTCAAGCTGTCCCCATCACAGACGGGTTAAGATGCACCCCTTTGCCTACACAGTAGGCCACAGCGTACTGAAATGTTGCCCAGCGCAGCACCCAGCTGTCCTTATGCCACATGGTCTCTTAATTGCCACATCACCCTCATGTCTATTTACAAGTGCTTATTGGATGAGGAGGAACAGAAGACACACACTGTAGAGTGTTGGCAGAGACTGGCAGTGACCTTCTTTAAAATTGTGGGCGATGGCCCACAATACTGATGAGAATTGCAGATACATTAACGTATAATCATAATTACAATCCCATGCCACCTCCGTCACAAAATTTCATAAGCCACGACCGTGGACATGAAGGGAATGCAGATGCCACTACTTCTACACATCTCCACAATTCAACAACCCATTCTAAAACAATTTTTTTTTTTACCCAGAGTGAAGGTGAACCCTTGAAAGATTTGTTTACCAAGAGTATAGGTGAACCCTTGAAAGATTTGTTTATTAAGAGTGTAGTTGAACCCCTAAAAGATTTGTTTACCAAGAGTGCAGTTGAGACCCTTAAACATTTGTTTACCAAGAGTATACACAAACCCCTAAAAGGATTTGTTTATCAAGAGTGTAGGTGCACCCTTGAAAGATTTGTTTACCAAAACTGCAGGTAAAAACCTGAAAGATTTTTTGATTGACAGCTTGTACTTCCTTAATGAGATTCAGGTGGCGGTCCACTGACAGGCAAGCAACAGCCTGTCCCAGCCCTGCCTCTCCCCGAGGGCCTTGTTAACCAGTGCCCCAAGGAAAGACTGCACGAACTGTAAAGAAATTAACACCCAAGGATGGACACCACGCTGGGATACGTTTCCGTATGCCGTGTGACCCTTTTAAAATCGTGCTTCATAGCTAACGAATCTCAGACAAATGAATGTATGTTTGTAAGTGACATCCCATGCCACCTCTGTCGCAGCATTTCATTAGCCACAAACGCCAGCATAGGGGGGACTCAGAGGCCAGTACTTCTACATTTTTAATAAAGAAAACAACACATTTTAAAAAGAAGAATTTCTTTTACCAAGATTGCAGGTGAGACCCTGAAAGATTCTTTGAGCCAGAGTGCAGGGTATTTGTTTACCAAGAGTATTGGCAAACACACAAAAGATTTGTGTACCAGAAGTATAGGTGTACCCCTGAAAGATTTGTTTACCCAGAGTGCAGGTGAACCCCTGAAATCCTTTTTTTAACATGGCGCTCGTACTTGCTTAATGGGATCCAGGTGGCGGTCCACAAACAGGCAAGCTACCGCTTGTCCCAGACCCTGCCTCTCCCTGATGGAGCTTTTTAACCAGTGCCCCAGGGAAAGACAACACATACTTTGAAGAAATTAGAGTGGCCAAACCAGACACTGTTTTACCCCACACAGGACCTCAGCCTGTGCCCACACCCTCATTCGGATGCTCACGTCCTTGTCCTCAACCCTTACCCCTAGTCTTGATCATGTTATATAATGCACTGCATCAAAATGCTATGCAAACTCCGAGGTATTTTACGTACGCTTTAAGCCCAAAAAAGAGTGTAAAATGTGTACAGATTTGTTATATAGTGCGGATTGAGAGGACACACACTAAGGGTATTTTACATACGCTTTAAGCCAAGAATAGACAGTGTAAAATGTGTACAGTCTTGTTATATAGTGCAGATTGACAGGACACACACTAAGGGTATTTTACGTGTGTTTTAAGCCAAAAATAGACAATGTAAAATGTGTAGTCTTGTGTGTCCTCTCTATTTGCACTATATAACACTTGGGCCTATTATGCAAATGCTTTCAGCCAAAAACAAATAAAAAAATAAAAAATGAGAGGAGTTTTTTTAGTTCCAATATAGTCTGTGTACACCAGTAGCAGTATACTGTATACAACCAGTAACAGTAGGCAGTATACAGCCGGGATGCTTGTGAATGCTTTGTGCCCACTACAGGTCCCAGGCAGCCAAACTGATAATGCACAAAAGTGGAGTTGTAGATCTAAAAAGGACTGTTGGGTTTCAATAATCCCAGTCCTATGCCACCTCTGCCACAAAATTTGATAAGCCACAAACGTGGGCATAAAGGGGCCTTGGATGCCAGTACTTCTACACATCTCCATAATTCAACAACCCATTCTACAACAAAATATTTTTTTACCCAGTGTGCAGGTGAACGCCTGAAAGATTTGTTTACCAAGAGTATAGGCGAACCTTTGAATGATTTGTGTACCAAGACTATAGGCGAACCCCTAAAACATTTGTGTACCAAGAGTATATTCAAACTCCTGAAACATTTGTGTACCAAGAGTATAGGTCAACTCCTGAAACATTTGTGTACGAAGAATATAGGCGAACTCCTGAAACATTTGTTGACCAAGGGTATAGGCGAACCCCAGAAAAATTTCTGTACCAAGAGCATAGGCGAACCCCAGAAAAATGTGGGTACCAAGAGTATAGGCGAAGCCCTGAAAAATTTATTCACCAAGAGTATAGGCAAACCCCTGAAAAGTTTGTGTTCCAAGAGTATAGGCGAACCCTCTGAAAAATTTGTGTACCAAGAGTATAGGCGAACCCTTTAAAAATTTGTGTACCAAGAGTATAGGCGAACCACTGAAAAATTTGTGTACCCAGAGTATAATTGTACCCCCTGAAAGATTTGTCTACCCAGAGTGCAGGTAAAGCCCTTAAAATTTTTAACATAGAGCTCGTACTTGCTTAATTTGCTAACAGAGCCTTGAGGCAGCCCTCTGAAAAAAATTAGTTTTCACAGAGCCTTTTGGCCCTCTGAAGAATTGGCTGTTCATCATACTGACATGCTGATTTAGGAGGAGGAGGAAGATTAGAGAAGGATAGACCAAGCTACTTCTCCTCTTGTTTGGGGTGATAGAGAGTGCATCGTTCTCCAGTTCCAGCTTAAAGAATCTTTATGTAAAGCTGCTTTCCAAGTGTAAGCCTGTCGGCGCTGTCAGTTGACAGGCAGGTACGCGTGCCAGTGATAATCCCCTTAGCAGCACTAAACACCCTCTCTTAAAACATGCTAGTGGCAGGGCAGGCTAGCGCCTCCAAGGCGTACAGCAAAAGTTCATGCCACGTGTCCAGTTTTGACACCCAATAGTTGTATGGAGCAGAGGAATTATGGAGGACGTTGGTACGGTCAGCTATGTACTCCCTCACCATCTTTTCACACTGTTCCCTCCTACTCTGCCTAGACTTGGGAGTGGTGCAACAGAGTGTTCCCCTGCCTGTGCTGGACATGTTGCCTGTTCCCCTTGTCTCCCCTGCTAGTTGGCCCACTGAACTACGTCTTCTATCTCTAGCGTTGTTAGATGGGAAATTTAGTATCAGCTTTTCCACCAGGGCCTTGTGATATTGCATCACTCTCATACTCCTTTCCTCTTCAGGAATTAGAGTGGAAAGGTTCTCCTTATACCGTGGGTTGAGAAGGGTGAACACCCAGTAATCCATGTTGGCCAGAATGTGTCTAACGCAAGGGTCAGGGGAAAGGCAGCTTAACATGAAGTCAACCGTGTGTGTCAGAGTCCCAGTATGCAACACATCGCTGTCCTCACTATGAGGATGACTCTCAGTCTCCTCCTTCTCCTCCTCTTCAGCCCATACACGCTGAATAGATGTGAAGGAAGTAGCATGGGTACCCTCTGCAGTATGGGCAGCATTCCCCTCCCCCTCCTCCTTCTTCTCCTCCAATATGCGCTGATAAACAGACGTGAGGGTGGTCTGGCTATCAAGCAACATATTGTCATCCCCCATCTCCTGTTCTATCCGCAAAGCGAGGCCTTAATGCTTAGCAGCGACCTTCTCAGCAGGCAAAGCAGCGGGATGGTTTCACTGATAATGACCGCATTGCCACTCACCATTTGTGTTGACTCCTCAAAGTTTCCTAACACCTAAAAGATGTCAGACATCCATGCCCACTCCTCTGTGAAGAATTGCGGAGACTGACTATCACTCCGATGGCCATGTTGCAGCTGGTATTCAACAATGGCTTTACACTGCTCATAAACCCTGGCTAACATGTGTAAAGTTGAATTCCAGCACAAGGGCACATCACACAACAGTCGGTGCACTGGCAGCTGGAAGCAATGTTGCAGTGTCCTGAGGGTGGCAGCATCTGTGGTGGACTTTCTTAAATGTGCGCACATACGACGCACCTTGCTGAGCAGCTCAGACAAATTGGGGTCGTTTTAAAGAAAGCACTGAACCACCAGATTGAACATGTGGGCCAGGCATGGCACGTGTATTAGTCTGTCAAGCTGCAGAGCCACCACCAGGTTACGGCCATTGTCACACACGACCATGCCTGGTTGGAGGTTCAGCGGTGAAAGCCACAGATCTGTCTGCTTCGTCAAACCCTGTAACAGCTCTTGGGCGGTGTGCCTCTTGTCCCCTTAGCTCAGGAGTTTTAGCACGGCCTGCTAACGTTTCCCCGTGGCAGTGCTGCAGTGCCTCGAGCTTCTGACTGGAGGCGACATGCTCACAGATGGTATTTGAGAGGTAGAGGATGGAGGAGGTGGCATAATAAGCTGGAGAAACAATGACCAAGGTAGGGCCCGCTAAAATGTGGGTAGCTAGTGAGCGGACCCAGGGTCAGACTCGGTCCCAGACTCGACAAGGGTAACCCAATGTGCCATTAGGGAGTTGTAGTGTCCCTGCCAGCACTTGCCCACGTGTCGGTGGTTAAGTCGACCTACCCAGTAATTGCGTTGGTGAGGGCATGTTTGATATTCTGTGACATGTGCTGGTGTAAGGGGGTATGGCGCAACACAAAAAATAGTGGTTACTGGGGACCAAGTAGCAAGGGACGGACACCGCCATGAGGTTGCGGAAAGCCTCAGTTTTTACCAGCGTATATGGCAGCATCTCTAGATTCAGCAGTTTGGAGATATGCACGTTTAGCGATTGTGCATGCGGGTGGGTGGCTGCATATTTGCGCCTGCGCTCTAATGCTTGGGCTATGGACAGCTGAACGCTGCGCTGGACCACATTGGTGGAAGCAGTGGAGAACCTCAGAGGTGAAAGGGTGGGTGCAGGGCGGGAAACGCTCGTGACTGCATCCTGGGAGGGGGGTGCTGGAATGTTAAACAGGGGAAGAGGCAGTGGTGTGACCTGCAGGTGGTGAATGGCCTTCGTTCCACCTCATCAGGTGCTTAGCTATCATATGCCTGCGCATGTTGGTGGTGGTCAGACTAGTAGTGGTAGTTCCCCTGCTGATCTTGATGTGGCACAGGTTGCACACCACTATTCGTCGGTTTTCCTCACTCTCATTAAAAAACTCCAGAACTTCGAACACTTAGCCTTCTGCACGGAGCTTGTTGTGAGGAGGTACTGTGGGGAATAGTTAGGGGATTACTTGCTCTTCCCCTGCTTCTCCCTCTGGCCACCCCACTGCCTCTTCAAACCAGTTCTGGTGCTGCACTTGCCTCTCTTTCTGAAGTAGGCTTACCAACCCTGGACAGTCACCTCATCATCCACCAGCTCTTCCTCTGAATCCTCAGTCTGCTCCTCCCTCAGACTTACTGCCCTAACAACAACCTCACTGACAGACAACAGTGTCTCATCATCATCATCATCAACAAATACCTCTTGAGACACTACTTGGAAGTCCCCACCCTCATCACCCTGAGAGTGTGAAAGGTCCAAATTTTGGGCATCAGTCACGACAAACTCCTCAAGTGGCTCAGGAACCATTTTTTCTGACTCAGGGAAGGTATCCGAGAACAGTTCCTGGGAGTATGCCTGTTCTCTCCTTTGCCGGGAGTGACCAGGCTGGAGGAAGGAGGAGCAGCTTGAGGATTCACATGTCCAGTCCCTTGGCTAGCGTGAGTGGACTGTGTGGAAGACTGGGTGTTGGATAAATTACTGGACGCATTATCCGCTATCCACATCATCACCTGATCGCACTGTTGTGCTTTTAATAATGGTCTACCATACGGACCTGCAAAATGTGAGATGAAGCTAGAAAGTATAGATACGCAGCACTCTGCTTCTCCCTTAGCAGCAGGCACTGTTTTATCCCATCTAGGACCTCAGCCTCTGGCCACACCCTCATTCAAACCCCCACATCCCTCCCCCCTCCAAAAAAAAAAAATTAAACAGAGTATAGTCTTGTTAGATAGCGTGAATTGACAGAACCCACACAGGGGTACATAGTGTACGCTTTAAGGTGCCGTGAGTTGCATATCAATGAGAAATGTATGTGTCCCCACACAATTCATTCTGTGTATGTGTCAGATAGCTGAACAATGCAATGGGAAAGCCGTTTGCACCCTACCCAAGTCATTCAGTGTATTTGTGCCAGACAGCTGAACACTGCACTGGGAAACCTTAGTGCACCCACAGCATAGGCGAGCCCATAAAACCCAAAGAAAGTATTAAACATGAAGAAATTACAGTGCCCAAACATGGCAGAGCTTCAACCTGCCCAGGACCTCGGCCTCTGCCCACACCCTCAACAATTGTGGGCCTAAAACGGACTTGGATGCTAGTACTGCTGTGAACATCTTATTAAATCAGTTAAGGTTGCTTTTATCGCTCCAAAGACTGGATAAACCACAAATAAGTTCCACAGGCCAAACCTGGTGCAGTTGCATCCCCCACAGGATCTCGGCCTATGTCCACACCCTCAGCAATCGTGGGCATAAAGCAGACTCAGATGCTAGTACAGCTGTGAACGTCTCATTAATTCAGTTATGCTTCTTTTGATTGGTCTAAACCAGTGTCTCAGATAACTGTGGTAACATGAGAGCAAATATTTGTCAACCAGCGTAGATCCTCAGACTCCAAGCAGGAGGAGGAGGTAGCATAGTAGGCCCGAGAAACCGTGACCGAGGTAGGAACCACAGTACTCTGTGTTGGAAGCGCGTGAGTGGGCCCAGGGTCAGGCTCGTTCCCAGATTCCACCTTGTGTGACGCAAGGTGCCATGAGTTACATAGCTATGATAAATCCATACATCCCCACACAATTCATTCAGTGTATTTGTGCCAGATAGCTGAACACCGCCCTGAGAAACCTTTGTGCACCCACAGCATAAGCGAGCCCATGAAACCCAAAGACAGTATTACACATGAAGAAATGAGAGTGCCCAAACATGGCAGAGTTTCACCCTGGCCCAGGACCTAGGCCTTGGCCCACACTTCTGCCCAAGTCATTCAGTGTATTTGTGCCAGACAGCTGAATACTGCTATGGGAAAGCCATCTAATTCACCGAGGCAGTAATTCTTCAAACTGAATTTCAGAACAATCACCGAAGAAGAACAATAATGTTAAAACCAACTAACTTTACTAGAAAAAAATACTAAAAATGGACAGAACAACACATCACAAGAGTAGGAACCCTCGGAAATTTAGTATTCCTTAGTTCCCAAAAGAAAACCTGTATACATGAGCCATACAGTGTCACAGATATTGGACAATAAGATCACTTAGGAGGCCTATGAATAAAGAGTCAGATAGCGGCCTTTAACCCGTGATCAATTCTTGCTCTCTGTTCGAGAAGGGAAAGAGTCCTTTTTATAGACAATCTCATATGCGGCTCACTATGTCAAAGGGACCCCTAGATTGTTAACGATTTCAGGTAGCCAGAGAAATAATGTGTCTCATACACCGAGCTGCCCAAACATACACCCCTTAGTTGTAGTCAACAAAGTCCCCAATACCATGTATTATGTATAGGGGTACAGAGAAAAGGGGTGATCAGTGTTTAATTCTCTTTCTTTCTAGGACAGAAAACCATGTAATGCATGGGAAAGGGCCAGACCCACATTAATGTCACTGAAATGGATATAGAGATAGGCACTTTATATCATCTATACTGAAGTGGTCACACCATAAATCTGAGAGTCATGCGTTTATGACGTTTTATTATTCAGAGCATAAGGGGTTAATTTTTTCCACATAGTTCGGACAGAATAGAATGCTAACAAGTTTATTAGGAGCACTTGGTAGATAAGGGAAAGATCTTTTGTTGCCCAATTCTTCTTGAAACAATGGCAAGATAATTCAGCACAGAAACGGTTAAATCTGTGCACACTCGCCAGAGTCTGATGTACACATATGATCTCATCCAGGCTTAGTGTTACCTCAGCCCCCGAGATCCCTCCTGTGTTCAAGAAACCACTTCATTGCGGCACACCAGGGGTTAAAGATCCCTGAGTGCTTTAATTCAGCACAGAAGGGGTTAAATGTATGCACATTGTCCAGTGTCTGAAGTATACATATAATCTCATTCAGGCTCCGTGTTACATTAGCCCCGGAGATACCCCCTATATTCTGAGAGCCACTTCAGTACGGCACACCAGGGGTTAATGCTCCCTGTGTGCTTTGAATAGCGGTATGCTTGTGGAAGTTGCTCCCCACACCGCCAGTGCCTCAAAAACTCCACTAAATGCAGTGATTCAGAAAGGTGTCAAGGTTCTATCTGCCCCTGACAGCGCTAACCGCTGTGATAAACAAGCAGCTAATTCGGTAACGATGCAGCCGCACGGCGGATGGAACCAGGCAGCCGGCTAACACTAATACTGACTACCTGATAGTATTGAACACTGACTCACTAAATACTACATTCCTTGTCAATGCGTTTCTGTAGATTAACACTTAGTTAACTGCTTCATCAGGACCGGAATGGACATAAGGAGCAGGAGCGGCCGTGATAGTTGGCGGCATCCCGATTGCAGCGCATCTGGGAAGCTCCTCCTTCCCTCTCACTCCCTAACCAATCCCAAATCCCAATTGGGATTTAACCTAACAGCCCTCTCTCCTCGCGATCTTAGCCGTGAGGCAGGACCTGCTGAGTAGTTTCAGCACTGGACAGCTTCCTGCTATGGTGCGTCAGAGCGATGTTATATTGAGCAGGGATCAGCACTGGACAGCTCCCTGCTATGGTGCGTCAGAGCGATGTTATATTAAGCAGGGATCAGCACTGGACAGCTCCCTGCTATGGTGCGTCAGAGCGATGTTATATTGAGCAGGGATCAGCACTGGACAGCTCCCTGCTATGGTGCGTCAGAGCGATGTTATATTGAGCAGGGATCAGCACTGGACAGCTCCCTTTCTATTTCTAGAGTGTTATAGCTCAGCCCAAGCAATTAAGAGAGGCTGCAGCTTAATTTAAAGGATATTTCCTGCATTAAGGGGGAGGATGGTGCCCTGAAAGGAGGTGTTACACATATTATCTCAATGAGATTTTGTAAATGGTTATATCAAAGGGAGGGTAGTCGGATATCCAGGAGGGATGATTAAAAGTTGGTAAATATTCAAAGCAAAAAACTTTTTTTGTATAAGTGTCATAGTATCTTAGCCCTAGCTCAATCGGCCACATCTTGTGAGGCCTCTAATCTCAGGCCACTAGAGATGAGCGAGAGCACTCGTCCAAGCTTGATACTCGTTCGAGCATTAGGGTGTTCGAGATGCTCGTTACTCAAGATGAGCACCACGCAGCACTTGACTCCATTACATTTCCTTACCTGGAAATATTTGCGCCCTTTTCTGGCCAATAGAAACACAGGGAAGGCATTACAACTTCCTCCTGTGATGTTCCAGCCCTATCCCACCCCCCTGCAGTGAGTGGCTGGCGAGATCAAGTGACCCCCGAGTATTTAAATCTGCCCTGCCCGTGGCTCGCCACAGACACACGCTAAGAGAGATCAGGGACAGTGCTGCTGATGCTGCTGCTATAGCGACAGTGTTAGCGTCTTCAAGAACCACAACGGTCCTTCTTAGGGCCAGAGCTCACCTAGTGTATTACTGTTGTGGCTGCTGTGAGCAGTTTTGTACAATTTTTTTTTTATGTATATCGGGTATGCAGGCTGTAGCGTTCTCAGGCTGCAGTCTGTACTTGAGTATAGGGGCAGTATTGGTCAGGCAAGGACAGTGGTAGTGTAGAATCCTGTCTACAAGTACCCCAACGGTTCTTCTTAGGGCAACCTGTGACCGTGTGCATTTAACTCCGTGGTTGCTGGGAGTTGTAGTACCTCTGTATTGCACTGCAGAGCCTGCGTGAAGCCCTCATTTAAACATATTTCTTTCCGCACTTTGCGTTGCCTCACTGCAGTCTGCCTCTAAGTGTATGCCAAGAAACCACACATTTTCTACAACGCTCTGTGTTATACGTGTGCTGTCTCAGAAGTTCACGGTCTGCCCGACGCCCATAGATTGAAAGTGCAATACACACTGCATAGCCTCAGCCTGCATTGCATAGTAAAATAAGGAGATTTTTTTAAAAATTCCTTTTTACGGCTACCGGTGACCCAGTGCATTTGCCTGCGTGGCCTGTGGGACTTCACGTCCATCCAAACTGCATAGTTCACAGCTAGGCCTGCATGCAGCCTTCATTTAAACATATTTCTTTCCGCACTTTGCGTTGCCTCACTGCAGTCTGCCTCTAAGTGTACGCCAAGAAACCACACATTTTCTACAACGCTCTGTGTTATACGTGTGCTGTCTCAGAAGTTCACGGTCTGCCCTGACGCCCATGGATTGAAAGTACAATACAGACTGCATAGCCTCAGCCTGCATTGCATAGTGAAAAAAGGAGATTTAAAAAAAAAATTCCTTTTTACGGCTACCGGTGATCCAGTGCATTTGTCTGCGTGGCCTGTCGGACTTCACGTCCATCCAAACTGCATAGTTCACAGCTAGGCCTGTGTGAAGCCTTCATTTAAACATATTTCTGTCCGCACTTTGCGTTGCCTCACTGCAGTCTGCCTCTAAGTGTATGCCAAGAAACCACACATTTTCTACAACGCTCTGCATTATACGTCTGCTGTCTCAGAAGTTCACGGTCTGCCCGACGCCCATAGAATGAAAATGCAATACACACTGCATAGCCTCAGCCTGCATTGCATAGTAAAATAAGGAGATTTTTTTAAAAATTCCTTTTTACGGCTACCGGTGACCCAGTGCATTTGCCTGCATGGTTTGTGGGACTTCATGTCCATCCAAACTGCATAGTTCACAGCTAGGCCTAAGTGCAGCCTTCCTTATAATTTATCTCTGGCTTCATTTAGTGTTATATTACCGCTGGCAGCCACCAACTGCACGGCAATAATTCACAAACATTTTTACACCGCTCTGTCTCTGCTCGATTCTTAATCCAGCATGCTGAGGGGTAGGCGTAGGGGCAGAGGACGTGGACGTGGTCTCGGTCGAGGACGCGGAGTCCCAAGTGAGGGTGTGGGCATAGGACGAGTTCCTGGTCCAGGTGAATCGCAGCTGGCTGCTGCGGGAGTAGGAGAAAGGACAGTTTTTGGGGTCCCCAGCTTCATATCGCAATTTTTGGATCCACGTCGTAGACCTTTATTAAAAAATGAGCAGTGTGAGCAGGTCCTTTCGTGGATGGCAGAAAGTGCATCCAGCAATCTATCGACCACCCAGTCTTCTACGCTGTCCACTGCTGTAACTCTGAATCCTCTGGCTGCTGCTCCTCCTTCCTCCCAGCCTCCTCACTCCATGTAAATGACACATTCTGAGGAGCAGGCAGACTCCCAGGAACTGTTCTCGGGCCCCTGCCCAGATTGGGCAACAATGGTTCCTCTCCCACCGGAGGAGTTTGTCGTGCCCGATGCCCAACCTTTGGAAAGTTCCCGGGGTCCGGGGGATGAGGCTGGGGACTTCCGGCAACTGTCTCAAGAGCTTTCAGTGGGTGAGGAGGACGATGATGATGAGACACAGTTGTCTATCAGTGAGGTAGTAGTAAGGGTAGTAAGTCCGAGGGAGGAGCGCACAGAGGATTCGGAGGAAGGGCCGCTTGACGATGAGGTGACTGACCCCACCTGGTGTGAAAAGCCAACTGAGGACAGGTCTTCAGAGGGGGAGGCAATTGCAGCCGCAGGACAGGTTGGAAGAGGCAGTGGGGTGGCCAGGAGTAGAGGCAGGGCAAGAGCAAATAATCCACCAGCTGTTTCCCAAAGCACCCCCTCACGCCAAGCCAGCCTGCAGAGGCCAAGGTGCTCTAAGGTGTGGCAGTTTTTCACTGAGACGGCGGACGACCGACGAACAGTGGTGTGCAACCTTTGTCGCACCAAGATCAGCCGGGGAGCCACTACCACCAGCCTCACCACCACCAGTATGCGCAGGCATATGATGGCCAAGCACCCCACGAGGTGGGACGAAGGCCGTTCACCGCCTCCAGCTTGCGCCACTGCCTCTCCCCCTGGGCCCCAACCTGCCACTGAGATCCAACCCACCTCTCACGACATAGGCACGACCGTCTCCTGGCCTGGACCCACACCCTCACCTCCGCTGTCCTCGGCCCCTCCAGCAATGTCTCACAGCGCAGCGTCCAGCTGTCGCTAAGAGAATCGTTGGAGCGAAAGCGCAAATACGCCGCCACGCACCCGCACGCTCAAGTTTTAAATGTCCACATATCCAAATTGATCAGCCTGGAGATGCTTCCCTACAGGCTGGTGGAATCTGAGTCCTTCAAAAACATGATGGCGGCGGCAGCCCCGCACTACTCTGTCCCCAGTCGCCACTATTTTTCATGGTGTGCCGTCCCAGCCCTGCACGACCACGTCTCACGCAACATCGTACGCGCCCTCACCAACTCGGTTACTGGCAAGGTCCACTTAACAACGGACACGTGGACAAGCACGGGCGGACAGGGCCACTATATCTCCCTGACGGCACATTGGGTGAATTTAGTGGAGGCTGGGACAGAGTCAGAGACTGGGACCGCTCATGTACTACCCACCCCCAGAATTGCGGGCCCCAGATCGGTGCTGGTATCTGCGGCGGTGTATGCCACCTCCACTAAACCCTCCTCCTCGTCCTCCTCTAACGCAACCTCTACCTCGCAATCAAGACTTGTCAGCAGCAGCACGTCGCCAGCAGTCGGTGTTGCGCGGCGCGGCAGCACAGCGGTGGGCAAGCGTCAGCAGGCCGTGCTGAAACTACTCAGCTTAGGAGAGAAGAGGCACACGGCCCACGAACTGTTGCACGGTCTGACAGAGCAGACCGACCTCTGGCTTTCGCCACTGAGCCTCCAACCGGGCATGGTCGTGTGTGACAATGGCCGCAACCTGGTGGCGGCTCTGCAGCTCGGCAGCCTCACGCACGTGCCATGCCTGGCCCACGTCTTTAATTTGGTGGTTCAGCGGTTTCTGAAAGGCTACCCACACTTGTCAGACCTCCTCGGCAAGGTGCGCCGGGTAAGCGCACATTTCCGCAAGTCCAGCACGGACCCTGCCACCCTGCGCACCCTGCAACATCGGTTTAATCTGCCAGTGCACGACTGCTTTGCGATGTGCCCACACGGTGGAACTGTACGCTCCACATGTTGTCCCAGCTGTATGAGCAGTGTAGAGCTATAGTGGAATACCAACTCCAACATGGGCGGCGAAGTGGGAGTCAGCCTTCTCAATTCTTTACAGAGGAGTGGACCTGGATGGCAGATATCTGCCAGGTCTTTGGAAACTTTGAGGAGTCCACCCTGATGGTGAGCGGCGATGCTGCAATCATTAGCGTCACCATTCCCCTGCTATGCCTGTTGAGAAGTTCACTGCAAAGCATAAAGGCTGATGCTTTGAGGGCGGAAACGGAGGCGGGGAAGACAGTATGTCGCTGGATAGTCAGAGCACCCTCATGTCTATATCTCAGCGCGTGGAGGAGGAGGAGGAGGGGGAGGAGCCTGAGGAGGAAGAGACAGCTGGGCCCACGCAGAGGGTTTCCATGCTGCTTGCCTCTCATCCATTCAGCGTGTATGGCCTGAGGAGGAGGAGAAGGATACTCAAAGTGATCTTCCTAGTGAGGACAGCCATATGTTGCGTACAGATACCCTGGCACACATGGCTGACTTCATGTTAGCATGCCTTTCTCGTGACCCTCGTGTTAGACGCATTCTGGCCACTACGGATTACTGGGTGTACACACTGCTTGACCCACGGTATAAGGAGAACCTTTCCACTCTCATTCCCGAAGAGGAAAGAGGTTTAAGAGTGATGCAATAACACAGGGCCCTGGTGGACAAACTGATGGTAAAACTCCCCTCTGACAGCGCTAGTGGCAGAAGGCGCAGTTCCGAGGGCCAAGTAGCAGGGGAGGCACGGAGATCAGGCAGCATGTTCAGCGCAGGCAGGAGAACACTCTCCAAGGCCTTTGCCAGCTTTATGGCTCCCCAGCAAGACTGTCTCACACCTCCACAGTCAAGGCTGAGTCGGAGGGAGCACTGTAAGAAGATTGTGAGGGAGTACGCAGCCGATCGTACCACCGTCCTCCGTGACGCGTCTGCTCCGTACAACTACTGGGTGTCAAAGCTAGACACGTGGACATCACGGACAAGCGTACCGGCCTGTCAACTAACAACGCCGACAGGCTTACACTCATAAAGATGAACAAAGCCTGGATTTCCCCAGACTTCTCTTCTCCACCAGCGGACAGCAGCGCTACCTAAAGAACTTTGTCAATCTGTGTATGATATTCGTCCTCCTCCGGGTCATCCTCCTGAAACCTCTCGTAACCACCGTGAACTGGCAATTTTTCTGTGGGCCAAAAGGCTCATATAACTTTTCTAAATAATATTTATCTGTTTCAATTCTCATTATTCTCATTGAAACTTCCACCTGAACCAATTGTTTTTTAGACTGGGCTGTCTCCAGGCCTAGTTAAAAAGTTAGCCACAGAACGCTAAGCGATTAATGGGTTTCACCTGTCCTCTGGGTTGGGCATGGGCAATTTTTCTGGGGTACATTTGTACTGTCACTACAACAGTTTTTCGGGCCCTCGCCTACAATGTAATCCAAGTAATTTTTATGGGCTTCGCCTGCACGCATGGTACACCAATGTTTCTGGGGTTGGCCTACACTTTTGCTAAAGAAATGTAACTCTGTTCTGCCTACCAATACTTCTGCCACAGTAATGCTACAGGGGTCTGACTATACTTCAGCAACAGAAATGTTACTTCGGTCTGCCGAAACTTCTGCTCCTGAAATTTTACTTTGGTTGGTGTATACTGTTACTACTGTAATTTTACTAATACTGGGCTCTGCCCATAATGCTTCAACGGAAATGTTACTGGGGCAGGTCTATACTGCTAAAACAGAAATGTAACTAATAGTGGGCTCTGCCCATACTGCTTCTACATTAATGTTACTGGGGCCTGTCTATACTGCTACTACTGAAATCTTACCAATACAATGCTCTCCCTGCACTGCTGCCAGGGAAATGTGAATCTGCTGCTTTGCCCATACTGCTTCGACGTAAATCTTACTGGGGCCTGTCTATACTGCTACTACTGAAATCTTACCAATACTATGCTCTCCCTACACTGCTGCCAGGGAAATGTTTATCTGCTGCTTTGCCCATACTGCTTCTACGTAAGTGTTACTGGGGTCTGACTATACTGCTACTACTGAAAAGTAACAAATGCTGTGCTCTCCCTACACTGCTGCCAGGGAAATGTGAATCTGCTGCTTTGCCCATACTGCTTCAACGTTACTGTTACTGGGGTCTGTCTGCACTGCTGGAACGGAAATGTGACTGGGGCATGTCGCAACTGATACTACTGAAATGTTACTGGGGTCTGTCGATACTGCTGGAACTGAAATGTTACTGGGGTCTGTCTAGACTTATACTACTGAACTGTTACTGGGGTCTGTCTATACTGATACTACTGAAATGTTACTGGGGTCTGTGTATACTGCTGCAAATGAAATGTTAGTGGGGTCTGTCCTCACTGCTGCCAATGTAATGTTACAGGGGTTTGTGCATACTCTTACCGCTGAAATGTTACTAATTCTCGGCTCTGCCTATACTGCTGCTACTGCAATGTTACAGGGTAGTGGAAACGGAGGCTTCCCAAAGACATGATTGTGGCGAGGCCGCGCTACTAGGTTCCACAGGCTCAACAACTTTTCAGCGACGCGGTCACTGGGAAGGTGCATATAACCACGGACACGGGGACAGGACACGTACTGCCTCAAAAACTTCCCCGTCCTCCTCCTCCAACAATAAAAACATACTTGGCCGAAGCCCACCTGTATTTAATCAGGCGTTAGCTCTGCTGTCCAGGGCACTGCAATGGGATCTATTTATGTACCGCCGGTGGGTTCCAGGGAGCCACCCATGCTGTCGGTCCGCACGGACTTCACATTAGGGAGATATACCTGCCTGTGTATACTCATAAAAAACTCTAGTCTGACTGGGGCATGCAGTGTGGGCCGAAGCCCACCTGCATTTAATCAGACGTTAGCTCTGCTGTCCAAGACACTGGAATGGGATATATTTTGTACCGCCGGTGGGTTCCAGGGAGCCACCCATGCTGTCGGTCCACACGGACTGCACATTATGGAGTTCTACCTGCCTGTGTGTACTTATAAAAACCCCGGTCTGACTGGGGCATGCAGTGTGGGCCGAAGCCCACCTGCATTTAATCTGACGTTACCTCAGCTGTGCTGGGCAATGCAATGGGATTTATTTATGTACCGCTGGTGGCTTCCTGGGACCCACCCATGCTGTCGGTCCACACAGAGTTGTACCTGCCTGTGTCTACTTATAAAGAACCCCAGTCTGACTGGGGCATGCAGTGTGGGCCGAAGCCCACCTGCATTTAATCTGACGTTAGCTCTGCTGTCCAGGGCACTGCAATGGAATACATTTATGTACCGCCGGTGGGTTCCTGGGAGCCACCCATGCTGTCGGTCCACAGGGACTTCACATAGGGGATTTGTACCTGCCTGTGTCTATGTATTAAAAACCCCGGTCAGGTTGGGGCATGCAGTGTGGGCTACGGCCGACCTGCATTTAATCTGACGTTACCTCAGCTGTGCTGGGCAATGCAATGGGATTTATTTATGTACCGCCGGTGGCTTCCTGGGACCCACCCATGCTGTCGGTCCACACGTAGTTGTACCTGCCTGTGTCTACTTATAAAGAACCCCAGTCTGACTGGGGCATGCAGTGTGGGCTGAAGCCCACCTGCGTTTAATCTGATGTTAGCTCTGCTGTCCAGGGCACTGCAATGGGATATACTTATGTACTGCCGGTGGGTTCCAGGGAGCCACCCATGCTGTGGGTGCACATGAAATTCCCATTGCGGAGTTGTACCTGCCTGTGACTATTTATAAAAAACCCCGGTCTGACTGGGGCATGCAGTGTGGGCCGAAGCCCACCTATATTTAATCTGACGTTAGCTCTACTATCCAGGGCACTGCATTGGGACAAACTATAGGAGCAATACAGCACTAATGAGACGTGCACAGCTACGCTAGCATTGGAGTCCGCTGTAGGCCCGCGATTGCTGAGGGTTTGAGCAGAGGCCTATGTCCTGGGTGCAGTGAAAGTCCGCTTTCTGCCTAGGATTGCTGAAGCTGTGGACTGAGGCCTATGTCGTGGGCGCGGTGCAAGTCTGCCATGTTTGGCCGCTCAGATCAATTTTTTGTTCATGTCTTGGGTTTCCTAGGACCCACCTATGCTGTTGGTGCAAACTTAGTTCCCATCGCGGTGTTTGGCCTGTTTGGCACAAAGACACTGACTGACTTCGGTGAGGGGCAGAGCGCAGACGGCTTTCCCCTTGCAGTGTCGATTGAGCGATGCGATACCTTGACAGAATGAATACTGTGTGGCACATGGATTCCCCATTGCTATGCCCACATTTGCAGCTCCTGACGGAGGTGGCACAGGATTGAATTTTTCATTGCTTCTGCACAGCATTGCGGGCTATCGCCCCGCCCCTTTTAAAGAGAGTCGCTGCCTGGCCCTTCCAACCTCTGCAGTGTGTGCCTCCGGTTCCTCCTCATGGCAGACACACTTATAAATAGACATGAGGGTGGTGTGGCTATGAGGCCAGCATGTGGCATGAGGGCAGCTGAAGGCTGTGCAGGGACACTTTGGTGTGCGCTGTGGACACTGGGTCGTGCGGGGGGGTTGGGCAGCATGTAACCCAGGAGAAGAGGCAGCAGTGTGTACCGCAGGCAGTGTTTGTGCTTAGTTGGAGGTGGTGTGGTGCTTAGCTAAGGTGTGGCTTACTAATGAGGGTTTGTCCAAAGTAAAAATTGTTAGGGGGGGGCCACTCTTGCCGCTATTGTGCCTTGGGAACCTGGGAACCTGAAATGCAGCTCAGCATGTTGCCCCTCGCCTTCCATATCCGTTTCTGTATCGTTTCTATCACTTTCTTGGGTTTTGCAGATTTTTACCAATGAAAACCTTAGAGAGCATCGGCGATATACAAAAATGCTCGAGTCGCCCATTGGCTTCAATGGGGTTCGTTACTCGAAACGAACCCTCGAGCATCGCGGAAAGTTCGACTTTTGGTGCTCGCTCATCTCTACTGCCTACGTTAATTATACAATGGTTCACACCTTTTACATTGGTAGATGGGGAATCATTGGGCTCAGATAAAAGATGTGTATAATACCGGTTCATTTAAACCAGAAGGTGCACAGGTTCGTAGTCTATGGATCCACATACACTCTTTTCGCAACAGCAACCTATTGATATTGCCCCTTCTCCCATTCTGTCTAATAAGTTCAATGCCCTGGAATCTGAGGGCGTTCAGATCATTATTATGGAAGTCCCTCATGTGGC
Source organism: Eleutherodactylus coqui (assembly GCF_035609145.1). Classification (NCBI taxonomy): domain Eukaryota; kingdom Metazoa; phylum Chordata; class Amphibia; order Anura; family Eleutherodactylidae; genus Eleutherodactylus; species Eleutherodactylus coqui. The sequence goes on along the minus strand of NC_089843.1, from coordinate 21,879,969 downwards.
TGGCCAGACTGGTGTGTTCCCCTCTTCGTACATTCCCTACGTGGGCCAGGGTCCTCCTTCTAAATTGTTGTTTAGTTTTGCCCACATACTGCATAGGGCACGGGCAAGTTGCAAGGTAGACTACTCCTGATGTTTTGCAATTAATATAGTCTCGAATTTCGAACGTCTTTCCTGTGTTCGAACTCGTGAAGGTTGGGCTTCGCGTTATGAACTCGCAAGCCTTACAATCTGAACAGGGGTAAGTCCCCCTGATTTTTTTAGTGGTAAGCCAAGTCTCTTTAGCCACTTCTAGGGTAAAGTGGCTACGGACGAGGTGGTCTCTTAAGTTCCGTCCTCTGTGATACCTAATGGATGGTCTGTCCCCCAGGCATTCCGCCAAATCCTTGTCCTTAAGGAGGATATACCAATACTTTTGCAGAATCCCCTTTACACTTCCCGCCTGGTCATCATATGTTCCTATCAGTCTTAATAGGTTTTTGGATTCTGGTTTAGCCTTCACCTTCAGTAAGTCCCTCCTATCCACATCTTTTATTGCTCTTAAAGCCTCAGTAAGTATGTTCTTAGGGTAGCCCCTTTCTCCAAATCTCCTCGTCATGTCCCCAGCTTGTGTTTAAATTCTTTTTCATCAGAGCATTTTCTCTTTGCTCTAATATATTGCCCTTTGGGGATTCCTTTTTTAAGGGGAATAGGGTGGTAGCTATCCCAATGGAGGAGGCTGTTGGTAGCTGTTTCCTTACGGTGGATAGTAGTTTCCAGGGTACCAGTGACTGATTTAGATATATTTACATCCAGAAAAGTGATGCTCTGATGTTGAATTTCCGATGTCAGGAATAATCCCAGTCGGTTATTTTTGAGGGATCTTACAAATTGATGAAATTCTTCAGTTGTACCGGACCAAAGGATGAACACGTCATCAATGAACCTGACCCATAGGTCGATTAGGTTTGTCAATTTTTCATTGTGTTCTTGGAAGACAATTTTTTCCTCCCACCAGCCCAGGAAGAGACACGCATATGTTGGGGCACATGGGCTCCCCATCGCGGTCCCCCTGAGCTGGTGGAAGAATTGCCCCTCAAACAGAAAGAAGTTATGTTCCAGAATGAATTTTAATAAATCCAGAACAAATTGATTGTGTGGTTTCATATGAATTCCTCTCTGTTCCAAAAAGGAGCAGCTCGCCTCAATCCCATCCTTGTGGGCGATGTTGCTATACAAGGCCTCTACATACAAATTAGCCAGGAGGGTATTACTTGAGACCGAAATCCCCTCTATTTGTTTTAGTAGGTCCGTCGTGTCCCATATATAGGAGGGGAGGCTTTCCACAAATGGCCTTAATACGATGTCCACGTATTGGCTGGCCCCCTGTGTCAGGGAATCAATCCCTGACACAATAGGTCTACCTTTTAGGGGGGTCAGGCCCTTGTGGATCTTTGGAAGTGTGTAGAATGTGGCTATTTGGGGTGAGGTCGGGCATATATATTCAAATTCATACTTTCCCAGAATTTTGTCATCGAGTGCCTTCTGTACCAAAGATTTTAATTCTGTAAGGAAATTGTCTGTGGGGTCCGAGGGTAGAGTACCGTAATTGGTGGTGTCCCTTAATAGTCTGATACACATCTCTCTGTATTCCTTGCGTCCCATAATCACCAAATTTCCTCCCATATCTGAGGGTTTCAGGATGATATTGGGGTCCCTTTCAAGCGATATCCGTGCTTGTTTTTCTTCCTTCGAAAGGTTCTGGGTCTAATAGTTCCTTTTCTTTGCTAATTTTTCAAGTTCTTCTACTATCAATGACTCAAAGATATCAATGTAGGGGCATTCACCAGATGCAGGCATGCTGGTACTTTTTGGTCTCAGTTGTGTAAAAGGACCTTGACCCGGAATTCTCTCACTCTCTAAGGATAGTTCTTCTAGGAGATCGAGAGTGTCCAGGTCCTGAGGGCTGATTCCCAGTTCCTTGCATCTATTTTGGTCCTTGATGACATGATATTTCTTCCATCTGGCCTTGCGAAGAAAAAGACTGATATCCTTGATCCAGTCAAAGGCTCTGTATTTGTTTGTCGGTACAAAAGAAAGGCCCCTTTTAAGAAGGCTTGTTTCAGCGTCAGAGAGTACTCTAGTAGATAGGTTCACAATTTCCAATTCATCCTTATTGATTTTATTCCCCCTACTGACATTCCCTTCGGGATTGGTACACACTCCCAACTGAGGTGTGCCCGGTAGGTCTAATTTGGGCCTCCGAGCCTTGCCCGCAGCATGTATTGTGTTATCGGTGCCTCTAAAAAATGGCTACTGTGAACCTGTCCCCTGTTTGCTCTGCCCCTCATCCATAGCAATGAGAAATTTATGTGTCCCCACACAATTCATTCTGTGTATGTGTCAAATAGCTGAACAATGCAATGGGAAAGCCGTCTGCACCCTAGCCAAGTCATTCAGTGTATTTGTGCCAGATAGCTGAACAACGCTATGGGAGACCTTTGTGCACCCACAGTCTAGGTGGACCCCTGAAACCTTCCTGTAGCAAGAGTGGAGGCGAACCCCAGAAATCTTCCTGTAGCAATAGTATAGGTGAACCACTCAAACATGTCTGTAGCAAGAGTATAGGTGAACCCCTGAAGAGTTTCTGAAGCAAGATATAGGCGAACCCCTCAAACCTTTCAGTCGCAAGTGTATAGGTGGACCCCTGAAACATTTCTGTATCAGGAGTACAGGCGGACCCCTGAAACATTTCTGTAGCAAGAGTATAGGCAAACCCCTCAGCCTACCTGTAGCAAGAATATAGGCGAACATCTCAAACATTTCTGTATCAAGAGTGTAGGCGGACCCCTGAAACATTTCTGTAGCAAGAGTATAGGTGAACACCTCAAACCTTCCTGTAGCAAGAGTATAGGCAAACCCCTTAAACATTTCTGTAGCAAGAGTATAGGCGAACCCCTCAAACATTTCTGTAGCAAGAGTATAGGCAGACCGCTGAAACTTTTCTGTACAAAAGAGTATAGGCGAAGCCCTCAAACCTTTCAGTAGCAAGTGTATAGGCTAACCCCTGAAACATTTATGTAGCATGAGTATAGGCAGACCCCTGAAAGATTACTGTAGCAGGATTATAGGCCAACCTCTGAAACATTTCTGTAGCAAGAGTATACGCAGAACCCTCAAACCTTTCAGTAGTAAGTGTTTAGGTGGACCCCTGAAACATTTCTGTATCAGGAGTATAAGCGGACCCCTAAAACATTTCTGTAGCAAGATTATAGGCAAACCCCTCAAACCTTCCTGTAGCAAGAATATAGGCAAACCTCTCAAACATTTCTGTATCAAGAGTGTACGCAAACCCCTGAAACATTTCTGCAGCAAAAGTATAGGCGAACCCCTCAAACCTTCCTGTAGCAAGAGTATAGGCAAACCCCACAAACATTTCTGTAGCAAGAGTATAGGTGGACCCCTGAAACATTTCTGTAGCAAGAGTATAGGCAGACCCCTGAAACATTTCTGTAGCAAGAGTATAGGTGAACCCCTCAAACATTGATGTAAGAGTATAGGCGAACATTTGAAAATATTTGTTTACCAAGAGTATAGGTGAAGCCCGGAAAAATTATTTGGCTAAGAGTATAGGCGAAGGCCTGAAAAATTGGTGTACCAATAATATAGGCGAACACCTGAAAAACTTTGTTTGCCAAGAGTATACGCAAAGCCGGGAAAAATTAGTTGCCTAAGAGTATAGGCGAGGGGCTAAAAAATTGGTGTTCTAAGAGTACAAGTGTAACCCTGAAAGATTGCTTAACACCGAGGGCAAGTGAAAGCCCTTAACATATTTTAATGATACAGCTCGTTGTTGCCTAATTTGTTACAGTCTAGAGGCAGCCAACTTTGACATCCAGTAGTGGAGCAGAGGCATCACGGAGGATGGTGGTACGATTGGCTATGTACTCCCATACCATCTTTTCACAGTGCTCCCTTCGACTCAGCCTTTACTGGGGAGTGGTGATACAGTCTTGCTGGGGAGCCTTAAAACTGGTAAAGACCTTGGAGAGTGTTCCCCTGCCTGTGCTGGACATGCTGCCTGATCCCCGCACCTCCCCTGTTAGTTGGCCATCTGAACTGCATCTTCTGCCGCTAGCGCTGTCAGATGGGAACTTTAGCATCACATTTTTCCACCAGGGCCCTGTGGTATTGCATCACTCTCATACCCCTTTCCTCTTCAGGAATGAGAGTGGAAAGGTTCTCATTATATCGTGAGTTGAGAAGGGGGTACACCCAGTAATACGTGTTGGCCAGAATGCATCTAACGCGCGGGTCAGGGGAAAGGCAGCCTAACATGAAGTCAGCCATGTGTGCCAGGGTCCCAGTACCCAACACATCGCTGTCCTCAGTAGGAGGATGACTTTCAGGATCCTCCTCCTTCTCTTAAGCCCATACACGATGAACAGATGAGAGGCAAGCAGCATGGGTACCCTCTGCAGTGTTGCCAGCAGTCCCTTCCCCCTCCTCCTCCAAAACACGCTGAGATACAGACGTGAGGGTGGTCTGGCTATCAATAGAGATGAGCGAACGTACTTGTCCGAGCTTGATGTTTGCTCGAGCATTAGGGTACTCGAGATGCTCGTTACTCAAGACGAGCACCACGCGGTACTCGAGTCAATTCCATTTCCTTCCCTGCATGTTTAGCGCCATTTTCTGGCCAATAGACATGCAGGGAAGGCATTACCACTTCCTCCTGTGATGTGCCAGCCCTATCCCACCCCCCTGCAGTGAGCGGCTGGCGAGATCAAGTGACCGCCGAGTATTTAAAGCGCTCCCGCCCGCTGCTCGCCTCAGACACACGCTGGCAGAGATCAGGGACAGTGATACAGCTGCTATAGGGAGAGTGTTGGCATCTCCAAGAACCCCAACGGTCCTTCTTAGGGCCACATCTGACCGTGTGCATTACTGTTGTGGCTGCTGGGAGCAGTTTTGCACAAAAAAATATTTTTTTTTCATCTCTGGCTGTGCAGGCTATAGCGTTCTCAGTCTGCAGTCAATTATACAGAGCAAAGGGGCAGTACTGGTGAGGCAGGGACAGTGGTAGTGTAGAATCCTGTCTAAAAGAACCCCATTCGTCCTTCGTTGGGCTACCTGTGACCGTGTGCATTTTACTGCCTGAGCTGCTGGGAGTTGTAGTGCCTGACTATTACCCAGCTAGGCCTTTTTGCAGCCTTGCGTATAATTTTTTTCTGGCTGCAGTTTGCGATACATTACCGCTGTCAGCCTCCAACTGCACGCCAATAATTCCATAATTTTTTACACCGCGTTGTGTGTGCCATCAACTTCACGCACAGCGTGCGGTGACAGCCCCTGATAAAGGGAAAGTCATATAGGCGCTATATAGCCTGTATTTTTTTTCCAAAAAATTTAAATAAAAGCTCCTTTGTTGGGCTACTTGTGACTGTGTGCATTTAACTGCCTGGCTGCTGGGAGTTGTAGTGCCTCACTATTACCCAGTAGGCCTTTTTGCAGCATTGCGTATAATTTTTTTCTGGCTGCAATTTGCGTTACATAACCGCTGTCAGCCTCCAACTGCACGCCAATAATTCCATAATTTTTTACACTGCTCTGTGTGTGCCGTCAACTTCACGCACAATGTGCGGCGACAGCCCCTGATAAAGGGAAAGTCATATAGGCGCTATATAGCCTGAATTTTTTTTCAAAAAAATTTAAATTAAAGCTCCTTCGCTGGGCTTCCTCTGACCGCGTGCATTTTACTGCCTGGCTGCTGGGAGTTGTAGTTAATCACTATTGCATGGCTAGGCCTGTTTGCAGCCTTCCTTATTCATTGTTTCTGCCTGGAGTTAGCGTAACATAACCGCTGTCAGCGTGAAAGTGTATGCCAATAATTCCATAATTATTCACAACGCTCTGTGTCTGCCGTCAACTTCACGTACAGTGTATGGCCACCGCCCCTGAGAGAGGGAAAGTCATATAGATGCTATATAGCCTGTATTCTTTTTCAAAAAATTTAAATAAAAGCTCCTTCGTTGGGCTACCTGTGACCGTGTGCATTTTACTGCCTGGCTGCTGCGAGTAGTAGTCAATCAATATTGCACGGCTAGGCCTGTTTGCAGCCTTCCTTATTCTTTGTTTCTGCCTGGAGTTAGCGTAACCGCTGTCAGCGTGAAAGTGTACGCCAATAACTCCATAATTATTCACACCGCTCTGTGTCAGCTCCAGCTCTATTCGTAATACACTTTGCTGAGGGGTAGGGGTAGGGCTATAGGACGTGGACGCGGGCGAGGACGTGGAGGTCCAAGTGAGAGTGTGGGCACAGGCCGAGTTCCTGGTCCAGGTGAATTGCAGCCGGTTGCTGCGGGATTAGGAGAGAGGCACGTTTCTGGGGTCCCCAGATTCATATCACAATTTTTGGGTCCACGTGGTAGACCTTTATTACAAACAGAGCAGTGTGAGCAGGTCCTGTCGTGAATGGCAGAAAATGCATCCAGCGATGTATCGACCACCAAGTCTTCTACGCCGTCCACTGCTGCAATTCTGAATCCTCTGGCTGCTGCTCCTCCTTCCTCCAAGCCTTCTCACTCCATGAAAATGACACATTCTGATGAGCAGACAGACTCCCAGGAACTGTTCTCGGGCCCCTGCCTTGATTGGGAAAAAATGGATCATCTCTCACCTGAGGAGTCTGTCGTGACTAGAGATGAGCAAACGTACTCGTTTAGGGCGATTTCGCAATCGAGCACTGCTTTTTTCGAGTAACTGACTACTTGGACGAAAAGATTCGGGGGTCGCCGGGGGGCGGTTGGCGGTGTGGTGGAGCGGGGGGTAGCAGTGGGGAACAGGGGGGAGCTCTCTCTCTCCCCCCCCCCCACTCCCTTCTGCAACCCCCCGCTCACCCCCGGCGCCCCACAAATCTTTTCGCCCGAGTAGTCAGTTACTCGATAAAAGCTCTGCTCGATTGCAAAATCGACCTAAACGACTACGTTCGCTCATCTCTAGTCGTGACCGATGCCCAACCTTTGGAAAGTTCCCTGGGTCCGGGTGATGAGGCTGGGGACTTACGGCAACTGTCTCAAGAGCTTTCAGTGGGAGAGGAGGACAATTATGATGAGACACAGTTGTCTATCAGTGAGGTAGTAGTAAGGGCATTAAGTCTGAGAGAGGAGTGCACAGAGGATTCGGAGGAAGAGCCGCTTAACGATGAGGTGACTGACCCCACCTGGTTTGCTAAGCCAACTGAGGACAGGTCTTCAGAGGGGGAGGCAAGTGCAGCAGCAGGACAGGTTTGAAGAGGAAGTGGGGTGGCCAGGAGTAGAGGCAGGGCCAGAGCGAAGAATCCCCCAACGGTTTCCCAAAGCACCCCTTCGTGCCAAGCCATCGTGAAGAGGCCTAGGTCTTCAAAGGTGTGGATGTTTTTCAGTGGGAGCGTGGACGACCGACACACAGTGGTGTGCAACCTGTGTCGCGCCAAGATCAGCCAGGGAGCCACCACTACCAGCCACACCACCACCAGCATGCGCAGGCATATGATGGCCAAGCTCCCCACAAGGTGGGATAAAGGCCGTTCACCGCCTCCGGGTCACACCACTGCCTCTCCTCCTGCACCCCAACCTACAACTCAGATCCAACCCCCCTCTCAGGACACAGGCACGAGCGCCTCCTGGCCTGCATCCACACCCTCACCTCCACTGTCCTCGACCCCATCCAGCAATGTCTCACAGTGCAGCGTCCAGCTGTCGCTAGCGCAAGCGTTGGAGCGCAAACGCAAATACGCCGCCACGCACCCACCCACCCACGTGCACAATGTTACCATGCGGCGCGGGGTCCCGCGGTCAGCGCGCGGTGCTGCGGCTTCGGCTCCGGCATCCTGGAGCTGTGACGTCAGGGCTCTCCCGGCGATGTGGGGTGGCCGGTGTGCGGCGGCGCGGGCGGGTCCGCCCGTAGGGTGCCGCCTGCACCCCTTCCTCTCTCTTGTACTGTGAGCGGGGGAGTTGGCTTCTCCCACTCTCCGCCCCTGGGCGGAGTCTTGCAGTTATAAGGCTGGCAGTGATCTGAGCTCACTGCCAGTTACTAGTTCTGTCAGCTCCTAGTTAGTTCTGTCTGCAGTTCTCTCCAGTCAGTTCGCTAGTCTGCTCGTCAGTATCCTTTCCCTAGCTCTGTCTAGCGCTCAGCATTTCCTGTTTGGTAACTCCATCTGCCTTCCTTGTCGGCACTCTGTCCCCCGTTAGTTAGTTCATCTAGGTAGTCGCCAGGTCCCTAGCCAGAGTAGGGACCGCCGTCCAGTTGTCCGCCTGGGGTTAGCCAGGTCGAGGCAAGTAGGCAGGGACAGTGGGGTGCGGTAAGTTCAGGGCTTTTTCTTAGCTTTTTCGATCCCCGAGGGTTCCCCCTGTCTGCAGTCCGTGGATGCATTTTTTCAGGAACTCAGGGGTATCTTCGACGAACCAGACCGAGCGGGGTTGGCGGTTTCCCGGCTGTTGGCGTTGCATCAGGGGTCGCTTTGCATGGAAGATTATTGCTCCAACTTCAGACGCTATGCGGGTGATATGGTATGGAACGATAGCGCTCTGATAGACGGTTTTCTGCAGGGCCTCTAGGACGCGGTCAAAGATCTGTTGATTTCCCATCCCGTTCCCGGGTCCTTAAAGGAGGCTATGGAGCTAGCGGTGAAGGCAGATAGGAGGCTCAGGTCTAGGAAGCAGGATAGACAGGTTCATAGAGTCAGGGAGATCGTTTGTCCTGTTCCCTCTTCTTCCGTACCAGTCTCTGTTCCTGAGCCAATGGAGGTGGACCCACTGGACCCCAAGGAGTGATGCTGGATTCGTTTGTTGCATCATCTCTGCCTCTACTGCGGGAAAGCTGGACATCGGGTGATAACCTGCCCCCTGAGGCTTCAGCGCTCGCAGCCTGGACCGGCGGAAAACTCCAAGTCCTAGACGATTGTAGGGAGGATCGCGTAAGACTTCAGGTACTTCCTAAACTTCTGGTACCTTGTCAGGTTAGATTCTGGAATTTTTCCCGACCAGGGAAGGCGTTTATTGATTCCGGAGCAGCCGCTAACCTGATAAGCATGTGTTTCGTTAGACCCCTGATGGCAGAACTGGTGGCGCTGAAGACGCCAATTCATTTTACCACTATTGATGCTACCCCTCTCTCCATGGGCCTAGTACGATGGAGGACCCCAGTGTTACAGTTCACGGTGGGGATTCTCCACTCGGAAGAACTATCATTCCTGGTGATGGAGAAAATGTTGGTAGACATGATACTAGGGATGCAGTGGTTGGCGTTGCACAACCCCCAATTCAATTGGACCACCCGGGAACTGACCCATTGGGGACCATCCTGCCATAGCCATCTTGCTCCCCTCCCTCTCTGCTCGGTTGATACCGCACTCATTCCAGAATACCTGTCTGACTTCCAGGATGTGTTTTCTAAAAGACTATCCGAGACCCTGCCTCCCCACAGAGAGTGGGATTGTGGGATAGACCTTATTCCAAATAAGCCCATCCCTAAGGGAGCCATTTTTTATTTATCCGGGCGGGAGCACGAAGCTCTCAAGGTCTCTATTACGGAGTCCCTGGCCAAACATCATATTAGACCATCCCGTTCCCCTGCTGGGGCGGGTCTCTTCTTTGTCGAGAAGAAGGATGGGACGTTGAGGCCTTGTGTAGATTATCGGGCCTTGAACCAGATCACAGTTAAGAACCAGTGCTCTCTGCCTCTGATTCCTGACATCCTGAATCAGGTGGTGGGAGCCCACTGGTTTTCTAAACTGGATTTAAGAGGGGCTCATAATTTGATCCGTATCCGCGAGGGGGATGAATGGAAGACAGCCTTCAATACCCCGTTGGGACACTTTGAATGTCTGGTGATGCCATTTGGCCTGTGTAATGCCCCTGCTGTCTTCCAGGGATTTATGAATGCGGTCTTTCACGACGTCATGGGGGTGTTTTTAGTCATCTACCTCAGCGACATCCTGGTATACTCTCCTGACTGGGACTCTCATGTGCAGCACCTTAGGTTGGTACTAGCCCGGTTACGTGAGTACCAGTTGTTCGTCAAATTGGAGAAATGTCTGTTTGGCACTCAAAAAGTGTCCTTTCTGGGGTACGTAATTTCTCCAACGTCCGTGCAAATGGAGTCGGATAAGGTAACATAGTAACATAGTATGTAAGGCTGAATGAAGACAATGTCCATCTAGTCCAGCCTGTCTATCCTCCTGTGTTGATCCAGAGGAAGGCAAAAAACCCCAAGGCCAGAAGCCAATTAGCCCTTTTGGGGAAAAAATTCCTTCCCGACTGCCTAATGGCAATCAGACTTTTCCCTGGATCAACCCCTAATAGTTCCTACCTGCCTGTATACCCGGATTAACAATTAACCTAAGATTTATATCCTATAATGTCCTTCTTCTCCAGAAAGACATCAAGTCCCCTTTTAAACTCCTCTATTGATTTTGCCATCACCACTTCCTCAGGCAGAGAGTTCCACAGTCTAACTGCTCTTACAGTAAAGAATCCCCTTCTATGTTGCTGATGAAACCTACTTTCCTCTAATCGTAGCGGATGTCCTCTTGTTACCGTCGTGGTCCTGGGTGTAAACAGATCTTGGGATAGATCCTTGTATTGTCCCCTCATGTACTTATACATGGTTATTTGGTCGCCTCTTAACCTTCTTTTTTCTAGAGTAAATAGTCCCAATTGGATAGCCTCTCTGGGTATTCCAGTCCCGTCATTCCATGTATTAGTTTAGTTGCCCTTCTTTGAATCCCCTCAAGCACTGTGACATCTTTCCTGAGCACCGGTGACCAGAATTGTACGCAGTATTCCATGTGAGGCCTGACAAGTGCCTTATATAATGGAAGGATAATGTTCTCATCCTTCGCCCCTATACCTCTTTTAATGCACCCCAAGACTTTATTTGCCTTTGCAGCAGCTGACTGGCATTGGTTACTCCAGTTTAGTCTGTTATCCACTAATACCCCCAGATCCTTTTCCATATCACTTTTCCCTAGTGGTACCCCATTAAGTGAATATTGGTGACATCCGTTTCTCCTGCCCATGTGCATAGTCTTACATTTTTCAACATTGAACTTCATTTGCCATTTTCCTGCCCAAGCTCCCAGCTTATCTAGGTCCGTTTGTAGCCGCACATTGTCCTCCGTTGCATTAATTATATTGTATAATTTTGTGTCATCTGCAAATATTGATATTTTGCTGTGCAGCCCCTCTATCAGGTCATTGATAAATATGTTGAACAGAGTGGGACCTAATACTGAACCCTGTAGCACCCCGCTAGCGACAGTGGCCCAATCTGAGTATGAACCATTTATTACCACCCTCTGCTTTCTATCATTGAGCCAATTTTTTACCCACTTACACACGTTTTCGCCCAGTCCGAGCTGCCTCATTTTGTATACTAGCCTATTATGTGGCACGGTGTCAAAGGCTTTAGAGAAGTCCAGATATACGAGATAAATAGATTCTCCCTGGTCCAGCTTAGAGCTTACTTCATCGTAGAAACTGATCAGATTTGTCTGACATGAGCGACCCTTCATGAATCCATGCTGGTGAGGAGTTATTCCCTTATTCTCCTTGAGGTACTCATTGATGGCGTCTCTCAGAATCCCCTCGAAAATTTTTCCCGTTACTGAAGTGAGACTTACTGGCCTGTAGTTACCAGGCTCACTTTTGCTCCCTTTTTTGTAAATTGGAACCACGTTGCTTTTGGTGGTCTATAGAAGACCCCTATCAGGATTTTGTTATTTTTTCCTCCCTGTATTTCTACCCACAGAGATTCCGACTGTTCGTCTCCTACCCCTATATCCTCCCGTAGCCTCGGCTTCAAGTTCGATTTGACATACAGACATACCCCTCCCCCTTTCTGGTTCCTTCGGTCCCTTCTGAAGAGATTGTACCCTTGCAAATTCACCGCCCAATCGCACTTATCATCAAGCCATGTTTCCGTAATTCCGACTATGTCATAATTTTCATCAGACATTCTCGCTTCAAGCTCACCCACTTTACCAATCAGACTTCGTGCATTTGTGGTCATACAATTTATATCATTTGTTTTGTTTTTTAAATTTGTTTTGTTGCTATTCGTACTTATGGCTGATCTATCAGTTCTAACTGTACTAACCTCACCCCCTGCTCGACCCCCATTCCCTTTGCTTGGACCCGGATCGCTAGTTACACTGGCTGCCCCACTATTTCTCATTTTACCCTCCCCCCCAGTCCCTAGTTTAAACACTCCTCCAGCCTTCTAGCCATCTTATCCCCCAGCACAGCTGCACCCTCCCCATTAAGATGCAGCCCGTCCCTACGGTAGAGCCTGTAGCCGACAGCAAAGTCAGCCCAGTTCTCCAGGAACCCAAATCCCTCCTTCTTACACCAACTCCGGAGTCACTTGTTTACCTCCCTAAGATCCTGCTGCCTTTCTAGTGTGGCTTTAGGTACAGGTAGTATTTCCGAGAAAACTACCCTGGAGGTCCGCGCCCTGAGCTTGGACCCTAAGTCCCTGAAATCATTTTTGAGGGCCTTCCAATGACCTCTAACTTGTTCATTGGTGCCAATGTGCACCATGACCGCTGGATCTTCACCAGCCCCTCCCAGTAATCTGTCAATCCGATCCGCGATGTGTCGAACTCGAGCGCCAGGAAGACAACACACCGTTCGACGATCCCGGTCTTTATGGCAGATTGCCCTCTCTGTCCCCCTAATAATTGAGTCCCCCACCACTAGAACCTGTCTAGCCTGCCCTGCACTCCCCGTCCCCGTCTCACCGGAGCAGTCATCTCCCTGGCGTTCAGAGGGCATGTCGTGCTGCAGCGGTGCTGGCTCTGTAATGGCATCGCCCTCATCTGCCAACGTTGCAGACATGTTGGGTTGTGCCAGTTCAGGACCAGCCTCCCTGGATCTATTCCCTCTATGCCTCCTTCTATCTGACACCCAGCTGACTGACTGCTCCCCCTGCACTTCTGTACTACCATCCGCCCCCGCCTCTACCCCAGCGAGTGTCTGCTCAGTGCGTAGAAAACTCCTTTCTATGTTGTCAATGGCTCTCAGTGTTGCCAGTTGCCCATTTAGATCCAGAATTTGGGCTTCTAAATGTGCGACGTGCACGCATCTTGCGCAACAGTATGCACCCTCGATCGGCTGATAAAGGACCGCATACATTGCACAAGTAGCACACTGGATGACATTGCCAGACATGGAGCTCATCCTAATGGTTGGGAGCCATCTCCCAGTGGGTCCGACCAGGTAATCAGAAAGCACTCCAACGGTTCTTAGGTTTTGCGAATTTCTATCGCAAATTCATTAGAAGCTACTTGGTCATCGCTCAACCGTTGACCGATCTTACCAGGAGGGGGGCTGACTTGGTAAGATGGTCTCCTGAGGCCCTGGAGGTGTTCGATCATCTCAAAAGGGCGTTCTCGGCCGCCCCGGTGCTCGTCCAATCTGACCCACAATGCCCTTTTTTCGTGGATGTTGATGCATCTGAGGTGGGGGCTGGCTCTGTGTTGTCCCAGCTGGTTAGCGGGAGGGCTGGCTACAGTCCATGTGCATTCTTCTCACGAAAGTTCAGTGCGGCTGAGCGTAATTACGATGTGGGAAATCGAGAGTTATTGGCCATCAAGTGGTCATTAGAAGAGTGGCGCCACCACCTTGAGGGCACTCGGCATCCCGTCACAGTGTACACCGATCATAAGAACCTAGTATACCTCGCCAATGCTAAGCGGCTCACTGCACGTCAAGCCAGGTGGGCACTGTTTTTCTCTAGAATGTAAAGGCTGATGCTCTCTCGCGGAGTTTTGGGTTACCAGACTGTGAGTCACTTCCTCCTGAAAATATCCTGGAACCAGGGGTTGTGGTTGCGGCTGTGGACTCTGGCCTCATTGCCCGCCTTTAGAGGGCTCAGCAGGACGCTCCCCCAGGCCTCCCAGAGGGCAGATGGTTTGTGCCAGAATCGTTACATCTCACGGTTATTGAAGAGTCCCACTCGTCAGTTTTCGCGGGTCATCCAGGAGTGCAAGGGACTCTGGATCTCTGCTCCAGGCTCTACTGGTGGCCTGGCATGTCTCGTCAGATACGTGACTTTGCAAGGGGGTGCTCTGTTTGCGCTCACGGTAAGAGTCGCCGGCGGCGTCCGGAGGGTCCCCTGACACCGTTGTCCGTGCCATCGCGCCCCTGGTCGCACCTTTCGGTAGATTTTGTTACTGACTTGCCAGAATCACAAGGGTTCACCACTGTTCTGGTGGTGGTGGACCGTTTCTCGAAGATGGACGATTTTGTGGCGTTAGAGAAACTTCCTTCGGCGATTGAATTTGCCCAGGTCTTCGTTAAAGAAATTGTCCGCCTCCATGGAGTTCCTGAGAACATTGTTTCCGATCGCGGGGTTCAGTTCGTGGTGCAGTTTTGGCGGGCCTTCTGCAGAAACCTTGGGACTTCGCTATCGTTCTCATCAGCATTCCACCCGCAGACTAATGGTCAAACTGAGCGGAAAAACCAGGATATGGTGCAATATTTGAGGCTGTTTGCAAGCGAGAAGGCTCATCGGTGGGTTGAGTTTCTGCCGTAGCTGAGTTTGCACTGAACAACCATACTAGTTCATCCACTGGGGTTTCTCAATTTTTTTGCGTTTATGGCCAGCATCCTCATTTCCTTACTTCTCTTTCTACCCCGTCTGCCTGTCCTGCAGCTGATGTCGCCACTAATGTGCTGCAGGGGGTACGGAAGGAAGTACAGAAGAATCTAGAGGTAGTGGGGTCTCGCATACAGTTGCACAGTGGGAGAAGCCTCTCAGTTTCTGAACCTTACAGGGTGGGTCAGAAGGTGTATCTATCTTCCAGAAACCTAAGATTGAAGGTCCCGTCCTTAAAGCTTGCGCCGCGCTTTGTAGGTCCTTTTACCATCACGCGAGTAATTAACCCGCTCGGTTACGAACTGGAGCTGCCAGCCACGTGGAAAGTGCATAGGGTTTTCCACAAGTCCTTGTTGAAACCCTTTGTCCCTTCAGTGAGGCCCACCTCCAGTCCCCCGCCTCCCACCCTGGTTCGGGGCGAGGTCGAGTACGAGGTTCAGGAAATTCTTGATTCTCGCTTGCGACGGGGGACCTTGCAATATCTGGTGGCGTGGAAGGGTTTTGGTCCTGAAGACCATTCCTGGGTGGCTGCACGGGAAGTCCACGCTCCCGTGTTGGTACAGCGTTTTCACCATTGTTTTCCGGATAAGCCTGGTCGGGTTTCGGGGGCCCGGAGGTCCCCCATAAGAGGGGGGTAATGTTACCATGCAGCGCGGCGCGGGGTCCCGCGGTCAGCGCGCGCCGCTCCGGCTTCGGCGTCCTGGAGCTGTGACGTCAGGGCTCTCCCGGCGATGTGGGGCGGCCGGTGTGCGGCGGCGTGGGCGGGTCCGCCCGTAGGTTGCCGCCCGCACCCCTTCCTCTCTCTTGTACTGTGAGCGGGGGGTTGGCTCCTCCCACTCTCTGCCCCTGGGCAGAGTCTTGCAGTTATAAGGCTGGCAGTGACCTGAGCTCACTGCTAGTTACTGATTCTGTCAGCTCCTAGTTAGTTCTGTCTGCAGTTCTCTCCAGTCAGTTCGCTAGTCTGCTAGTCAGTATCCTTTCCCTAGCTCTGTCAGCATTTCCTGTTTGGTAACTCCATCTTCCTTCCTTGTCGGCACTCTGTCCCCCGTTAGTTAGTTCATCTAGGTAGTCGCCAGGTCCCTAGCCAGAGTAGGGACCGCCGCCCAGTTGTCCGCCTGGGGTTAGCCAGGTCGAGGCAAGTAGGCAGGGACAGTGGGGTGCGGTAAGTTCAGGGCACCCCATCTGGCGCTCGGGGGTCAGAGTGCCGTAACACACAAGCTTTAAACGTGCACATTGCTAAATTGATCAGCCTGGAGATGCTGCCGTACAGGCTTGTGGAAACAGAGGCTTTCAAAAACATGATGGCGGCGGCGGTCACACTCTACTTGGTCCCCAGTCGCCACTATTTTTCCCGGTGTGCCGTCCCAGCTCTACACCAGCAAGTCTCCCGCAACATCAATCGTGCCCTCACCAACGCGGTTACTGGGAAGGTCCACTTAACCACGGAAACCCGGACAAGTACTGGCGGGTAGGGCCACTATATCTCCCTGATGGCACATTGGGGGAATTTGGTGGCGGCTGGGACTGAGTCAGAGCCTGGGACCGCATACGTCCTACCCACACCCAGAATTGCGGGTCCTCCCTCGTTTCTGGTATCTGCGGCGGTCTATGCCACCTCCTCTAAACTCCCCCCCCCTCCTCCTCCTACACAACCTCTACCTCTCAATTAAGAAATGTGAGCAGCACATCGCCAGCAGTCAGTATGGCGCGGCGCAGCAGCACAGTGGTGGGCAAGCGTCAGTAGGTCGTGCTGAAACTACTGAGCCTAGATGACAAGAGGCACACGGCCCCTGAGCTGTTGCAGGGTCTGACAGAGCAGACCGACTTCTGGCTTTCGCCGCTGAGCCTCCAACCGGGCATGGTCGTGTGTGACAATGGCCGTAACCTGGTGGCGGCTCCTCAGCTCGGCAGCCTCACACATGTGCCATGCCTGGCCCACGTCTTCAATCTGGTGGTTCAGCGGTTTCTGAAAAACTAACTGCACTTATCTGACCGGCTCGGCAAGGTGCGCCGCTTCTGCGCACATTTCCGCAAGTCCACCACGGACTAAGCCACCCTGAGGACCCTGCAACATCAGTTTAATCTGCCAGAGCACCGGCTGCTGTGCGACGTGCCCACACGGTGGAATTATACGCTCCACATGTTGGCCAGGCTGTATGAGCAGCGTAGAGCAATAGTGGAATACCTGCTCCGACATGGGTGGCGTAGTGGTAGTCAGCCTCCCCAATTCTTTACCGAGGAGTAAGCCTGGATGGCAGACATCTGCCAGGTCCTAGGAAACTTTGAGGAGTCTACCCAGATGGTGAGCGGCGATGCTGCAATCATTAGCATCACCATTCCTCTGCTATGCCTGCTGAGAAGTTCACTGCAAAGCATAAAGGCTGATGCTTTGAGGTCGGAACAGGAAACAGGGGAAGAGAGTATGTCGCTTGATAGTCAGAGCACCCTCATGTCTATATCTCTGTGCGTTTTGGAGGAGGAGGAGGAGGGGGAGGAGCAGGATGAGGAGGGGGAAGAGACAGCTGGGCCCACTGCAGAGGGTACCCATGCTGCTTGCCTGCCATCTGTTCAGCATGTATGGCCTGTGGACGAGGAGAAGGCAGAGGAGGCGGAGGATCCTGAAAGTGATCTTCCTAGTGAGGACAGCGATGTGTTGCGTACTGGTACCCTGGCACACATGGCTGACTTCATGTTAGGCTGCCTTTCTCGTGACCCTCGCGTTAGACGTATTCTGGCCACTACGGATTACTGGGTGTACACCCTTCTCAACCCTCGGTATAAGGAGAACCTTTCCACTCTCATTCCCGAAGAAGAAATGGGTTCGAAAGTGATGCAATACCACAGGGCCCTGGTGGACAAACTGATAGTAAACTTCCTATCTGACAGCGCTAGCGGCAGAAGGCGCAGTTCTGAGGGCTAAGTAGCAGGGGAGGGGCGGAGATTAGGCAGCATGTCCAGCACAGCAGGGGAACACTCTCCAAGGCCTTTGTCAGCTTTATGGCTCCCCAGCAAGACTGCGTCACCACTCCCCAGTCAAGGCTGAGTCGGAGGGAGCACTGTAAAAAGATGGTGAGGGAGTACGTAGCCGATCGTACCACCGTCCTCCGTGATGCCTCTGCTCCATACAACTATTGGGTGTCAAAGCTGGACATGTGGCACGAACTTGCGCTGTATGCCCTGGAGGTTCTGGCCTGCCCTGCCGCTAGTGTCTTGTCAGAGAGGGTGTTTAGTGCAGCTGAGGGAATCATCACAGATAAGCGTACCCGCCTGTCAACTGCCAGTGCCGACATGCTTACACTCATAAAGATGAATAAAGGCTTGATTTCCCCAGACCTCTCTTCTCCACCGGCGGAAAGCAACTGAACCTAATGATTCTTTTCGCTGCAACAGGAGAAAAATGCATCCTCTATCACCACAAAAAAACGGTGCATTAGCTTTGTCAATCACTCTCGGATATAATTACTCCTCCTCCTACTACTCCTTCCCCTAAAACAGCATGTCATCATGCTAAACTGCCAATTTTTCTGCCGCCCGAAAAGCTCTGTCTAAAAGCTTTTTACAATTTTTCAAACTTTCAAAAGTATTGATACTTTAACAAGAACCAATTTTTTTCACAAGGCCGCCTCCAGGCTTTGTTACAAATTAAGCAACAGCGAGCTGTATTTTTAAAAAATATTTATGGGTTTCATCTGCCCTCCCGGTTGAGCAATTTTTCAGGGGTGCACTTGTACTCTTGGTATACCAATTTTTCAGGCCCTTGCCTGTACTGTTATCTAACTAATTGTTACATGTGCTGCTGGGATCTGTAGTTCTAAGCTTCCAAGCAGCACAGACCTCACAGGGTTAATTGATTGAGCTGGCTGGGTGTGGTACTTCCTGCTAGCCAATCTCCTGTGTCTGTACTCACATATAAACCCGGCTCCTGGTCAGTCTTCAGGGTGAGCAGTCATGAATCCTTGTCTGTTGAAGTTTGCTGTGACCTGCTATCTGTGTTTTGTTGCAGCTTGCTATGTGATCTGTGCCTTTTGGTTCACGTCTGTTTGTCCGCTTATTTTGTGTCAGTTTGGCCTGCTGAGTTTGTTTGCCATGTCTGAGCTACGTTGGCCCCTAGGGCCCTCTAGTTGATGTGTCTTGCTAGTGTAGGGGCTGCAAGATACGAGGGGCCTTGCCAGGGCTTGCAGCTTAAGTTCATTGGCCAATGTACGAACTAACACCTTGCATTTATATTCAGCTTATCTGCTATTAGTGTTTACATTGTGGCTGCTGTATGCTGTGTATTCTGGCTCTGTGTCCTGTTCTGGTGTGTGGCTCCTAGGATCAGCTTGGGCCCAGATCCGAAGACCGCTGGACTGCCCTTATTGGGGCAATGTCCCGGCTTAGGTAGGGCTTTGCCATCCTCCTGTGTAGAACAGGGCCATTTTGCATAAAACCAGTGTGCGCAACTCAGTCCTCCATTTGGTCAGTCGTGTGGGCCCCGTGGTTAGTTTGCCTGCACAATCGTAACACTAGTTTTTTCGGCCTTCGACTACACCCTTGGTAACCAAATTTTTTCAGGTGTTCGCCTATACTCAAGGTACACCAATGTTTCAGGGGTTCACCTACACTCTTGCTACATAGCTGTTACAGGGGTCCGCTTATACACTTGGTACAGAAATGTTACAGGGGTCCGTTTATACACTTGGTACAGAAATGTTACAGGGGTTCGCCTATACTCTTGCTACAGAAATGTTACTGGGGTCCACCTATACTAATACTATAGAAATGTTATAGGGGTCTGTCTATACTTTTGCTACAGAAATGTTACAGGAGTCTGCCTGTAATTTTGCTACAGAAATGTTCCACAGGTCCGCCTATACTCTTGCTACATACATGTAACTGGGGTCCGCCTATACTCTTGCTACATAAATGTTACCGGGGTCTGCCCATACACTTGGTACTGAAAGGTTTGAGGGGTTCACCTATGCTCTTGCTACAGAAATGTTACTGGAGTCCACCTATACTATGGGTGCACAAAGGTTTCCCATTGCGGTGTTCAGCTGCCTGACACATACACAGAATAAAGTGTGTGGGGACACATGGATTTCCCACAGCTATTTAATTCACGGCATCTTGGGTCACACAAGGTGGAGGCTGAGACCGAGCCTGACCCAGGGCCCGCTCACGTACTTCCCACACAGAGCATTGCGGGACCTACCTCGGTCATGGTTTCTCGGCCTTATTATTCCCCCTCTTCTCCTGCTTGGGTCTGGGGATCAGCGGTGGGCAACATGTATTTTCTGTTGTGTTACCACAGTTATCTGAGACAGTGGTTTGGGCCAAACAAAAGGAGCATTACTGTATTAATGAGACATTCACAGCTGCACTAGCATCCGAGTCCGCTTGAGGCCCACGATTACTGAGTGTGCAGGCAAAGGCCAAGGTTCTGGGGGGGAAGAACCAACTGCGCCAGGTATGGCCTGTGGAACTTCTTTGTGGTTCATCCAGTCTTTGGAGTGATGAAAGCAACCGTAACTGCTTTAAAGAGATGTTCACAGCTGTACTAGCATCCAAGTCCGCTTTGTGCCCACGATTACTGAGGGTGTGAGCCGAGGCCTTTGGCGGGGTGAAACTACCTTGTTTTGGTGCTCTGATTTCTTTATGTGTAATACCATCTTTGAGTTTCATGGGCTCGCCTATACTGTGTTTGCACAAAGGCTTTGCAATTGCATTGTTCAGTTATCTGACACATACAAAGAATGAATTGGGCAGAAATGTGGGCCAAGGCCGAGGTCCTGGGCGGGGTGAAACTCTGCCATGTTTGGGCACTCTCTTCTTCCTGTTTAATTGTGTCTCTGGGTTTCAGGGGCTCGCCTATACTGTGGATGCACAAAGGTTTCCCCATTGCATTGTTCAGCTATTTGACACATGCAAAGAATGAATTGGGCAGACATTAGGGCTGAGGTGGAAGTCCCTGGTGGGGTAAAACTCTGATTTCCTCATGTGTAATACCATGTTTCAGTTCTTTGGGCTCGCCTATGCTATGGGTGCACAAAGACTTCCCATCGCGGTGTTTTACCTGAGCCGTCCCATAAGAGGAAGATGTCGTCTATGTACCGCACCAGCACCTATTTACGAGTTAGAAACAATGTCCCCAAAAGGATTAAATATGGAATATGTATATATGCCCCACCTCTAACAAAGAAACTTGAGACTCATTATAGGTAATGAGGTTTGTTTTTAATTATATGTTGGTGTTTTTTTAAAAATACCCCACCTTTTTTCTTTTATCTTTACAGATAGACCAATAGACGGTTCCAGTCTCTCCCTCCTTGTGTTTTACACCTCGGGACACACCAAGAAGGTATACTATAACTGAAGAATTATGCATAATGAATCACATAATTTTGCAGAATATGCATTATGTGATGGTATATATAATAGTGATATACATGTTATCTATAGGGATTATATATGTTAATGTGAGAAACAACAATATGAATAATCTGATACAATCGCATGATATAGTGCCATATGATCATATCAAGGTTGGTGATTATAAGATACTACATATATTTATTATAATATCACATGATGAGCACTATTGCATGATTGCGCATCTTGTATGATTTATGTGATATGTTGTGTCTCATGATCGATACATTGAGACTACAAAACGATGGATAACCATTTGGCACTGTACATGATATTATTATGAGATATTAACAAATGCTTTGATATCCTGCTACATTGGTTCTACATGATTATATATTACATATTACATTGCATTAGAATTCCATGACCATGCACGATTTAATATATATAAAAAATACTTCTGTGCATGGTTTTACAATCTATTTGTAGCAGGATAACACCTGGTTAAACCATACATTTATTGAGGATATAATGATAGCGTGTGTATGTGATATGCAAAAGGAACGTAATGCCTCCCTTGAAAGTGCAGGATCCCGGATGCATTTATTCACTGTTTAAATTGTGCAGTCTGTTCAGAAGTACTTGTCTTTTATGCCGGCTGAGCCACAGCATAGCGGTATATGTTTATTGGGATCATGTGGGCATCACCCATGACGTAGTGGATGACGCTGCAATGGAACGCGATATCGGCGATCTTCTCGCACATGCGCAGTAGAGAAAAGCAGACGAGTACACACTCGTGAGATCACCATGGAGATGACAGCCTCCAGGAGGAGGGAGACGCTGGCACCTGAGATGATTGTATGCAAATGGACATCTGTGACTAGGAGGGGTTGCAAATTGGGTGGAGGGTTTTTGATTTGTTAATTGCTTTACTGTGATACTATTTATGTGATTGTGCACCACTATGATTGAGCTTGACAAAGGCCAACATGGCCGAAACGTTGCCTGTTTTTCTGTGATGGGGGAATAAAACTTTGGATATCAATTTGCACCCTGGATGCTGCCGAAGTCTTTCTTATTGCTATATATCGCCATGAGGGTGGTGTGGCTATGAATCAAGCGTGTGGCATAAGGCCAGCTGAATGTTGTGCAGGGAACATTTTGTGTGCGCTTTGGACGCAGGGTCGTGTGGGGGGGGGGGGGAGGGGGGTTGGACAGCAATGCCAGTATGTAAACCAGGAGAAAAGGCAGCGGTGTCACCCGCAGGCAGTGATTGTCCTTGGTTGCAGCTAGTGTGGTGCTTAGCTAAGATGTGCCAGTGCTTATGGTCTGTCCCAAGTAAATTGTTAGGGGGGTGACCGCCAGGCTCTTGCCCCCATTTTGGCTTAATAGTGGGACCTAGGAGCCTCAGATGCAGCCATGCATGCTGCCCTGCCGTTCCCTATCCGCTTCTGTGGTGTTTCCATGACTTTCTGATGTTTACTGGGGGGTGGGGGCCCACTCTTGCCACTATTGTGGCTTAATAGTGAGACCTGGGAACCTGAGATGCAGCCCTGCATGTTGCCCCCCGCCTGCCCTATCCGTTTTTGTGTTTCCATCACGTTTCACAAAACATCTCCTATGCAGAGCATCGGTCTCATACAAAAATGCTCGAGTTCCCCATTGACTTCAATGGAGTTCTTTACTCAAAACGCGCTCTCGCGCATTACGAAAAGTTTGGCTCAAGTACCGAGCA
The DNA here is from genome assembly GCF_035609145.1 of Eleutherodactylus coqui. NCBI lineage: Eukaryota > Metazoa > Chordata > Amphibia > Anura > Eleutherodactylidae > Eleutherodactylus > Eleutherodactylus coqui. The sequence continues at coordinate 21,857,264 of NC_089843.1, read as the reverse complement.
CCCGAGCATTTTGGTGCTCGCTCATCTCTATTAAGCAATGTTCCACACAATTGATATATATTGATGTATATCTTTTTAATAATAATAATATTTAAATGATACAACTTTACTTAGGAATTTAGCATGATTAATGCCCTAAGGGCTCCCACCCACTGGCATTTTTTTCTCCACTGCGCTGCGAGAGTAAGTGAAAACTCTCGCAGAGCAGTGCGAGGATATCGCTGCAACAGTCTTTTCAATGGGGCCAGCGGCAGCAGCGCTAGCCCCATTGAAAGGATATGAAGAATGCCACGGACTTCTGCCACAGCTGTGACAGCTGTCACAGCTGTGGTAGAAGTCCGCGGCATGCTATCCCCTTGCTTTCAATGGGATCGGCACTGCTGCCGATCCCATTGAAAGCAGTGGTTTCTGACACCCTGCAGAATGATTATCGGAGAAGGGCTTGAAATATAAGCCCTTCCCCGATAATCATGAAAAAGTGGTTAAAAAAATAGTTACTCACCTCTCCTGCTGTCAGCCGCGTCTTCCGGCTGGCTCCCCGGCACTGCTATTGAGCTCTTTCAGCAGACGGGGATTTAAAAATCCCCGCCTCCTGAAAGGGCTGTGCAGATTGGCTGAGGGCTTAGCCAATAGCCGCTACTGCTTAGCTATTGGCTGAGCGCTCAGCCAATGGCAGATAGCTCTTAGCTATTCATTCATGAATAGCAATATCTTAGCTGTGCAGTAGCTGCTATTGGCTGAGTCCTCAGCCAATCTGCACAGCCCTTTCAGGAGGCGGGGATTTTTAAATCCCCGTCTGCTGAAAGTGCTGGACAGCAGTGTCGGGGAGCCAGCCGGAGGATGCGGCTGACAGCAGGAGAGGTGAGTAACTTTTTTTTATTTTTTAAACCACTTTTTTATGATTATCGGGGAAGGGCTTATATTTCAAGCCCTCCTCCGATAATCATTCTGCAGGGCTTGTCAGAACCCACTGCTTTCAATGGGATCGGCAGCAGTGCGGATCCCATTGAAAGCAATGGGATAGCGTGCCGCGGACTTCTGCCCCAACTGTGACAGAGGATTCCTTCATCCCCGCGGTCCCCACAGGGATGAAGGAAACTCCTGCTACAGCTGTGACAGCGGTCACAGCTGTGGCAGAAGTCCACGGCATTCTCCATATATTCAATGGGGCTAGCGCTGCTGCCGCTGGCCCCATTGAAAAGACTGGTGATGTCGCAGCGATATCCCAGCAGATTTTGGGATATCTGCTTGCGTTTTTATCGCACGGTGATGCGAGACTTTAACTTTAGAATCGCATCACAGTGGAGAAAAAAACGCCAGTTGGTGGGAGCCCTAATAGAATGTTTTTACTATGACTTAGGTGGGCTTCGGCAATCAATGCTATTGGCTATATCCACTCAGACCATCACATTAAAAGAACTTAATAAAGTTCATTGGGACTTTGGAGCACATTGTGCGTTCCAGGGCAATATCACATAGGTTATGTCCTACGTATAGGAATTCCTCCTCCTCTGTCTGACATCAGGTAGAGCCTTACTGCATTCCCTGTTATCGACTATGCCCATATATCACTGTTTATGTCTGTGTAGTGCACCTTTTAAACTTATGTCTGAGCTTGAGAAATGAGCAATGCGTTTCAGCATACAAACCTAACTAGAGGTGCCCTCATTAGGAAGGCACACCTTAGCTAACTCACCACACTACCTCCAACCAAGCACAATCACTGCCTGCAGGACACACTGCTGCCTCTTCTCCTGGGATACTTGCTGCCCAACCCCCCGCACGACCCTGTGTCCGCAGCGCACACAAAAGTGTCCCTGCGCAGCCTTCAGCTGCCCTCATGCCACACGCTGGCTTCGTAGCCACACCACCCTGATGTCTATTTATAAGTGCGTCTGCCTTGAGGAGGAATCGGAGGCACACATTGCAGAGGGTTGGCAGGGCCAGGCAGCGACCCTCTTTGAAAGTGTGGGCAATAGCCCACAATACTGTTGAGAATTGATAATAGATTGACGTTCGATCTTCATTCCAATCCTTTGCCACCTCCGTCAGGAGCTGCAAACGTAGGCATAAAGGGGACTCAGCTGCCAGCCCAGCACTTCTACACATCTTCACAATGCAGCAATACTCGGTGTGGGAAGTATGTGAGCGGACCCTGGGTCAGCCTCTGTCCCAGCAAACACATTGTGGGGCCCTGTGACATAGCAATGGGGAATCCATGTGACCACACACTACTCATTCTGTTTGGGTGTCGGATACCTCATGACAACACAAGGGGTAAACCATCTGCACCCTACCCAAGTCTGTCAGTGTTTTGGGGACAGACAGGTAAAATACATGTTGGCTTCGGCCCACACTCCATGCCCTGGTCTGTCTGTTTTTTTTTTTTTAAAGTGCCAGGCAGATACAACTCCGCTATGGGAAATCTGTGTGAACTTGGAGCATGGGTGGCTAGCAGGAACCCACAGACGGTACATAAAGAAATCCCATGGCAATGCCCCGGATAGCTGTGGTAACGTGAGAGAAAATACATGTTGGCCTCGGCCCACAATCCATGCCCGAGTCAGTCTGGGTTTTTTGGGGGGCCAGATAGGTAGAACACCGCAAGGGGAAGACTTAGTGCACCCATAGTATACACAGACCCCTGTAATATTCCTGTAGCATAGGTATAAGCTGACCCCAGTAACAGTTATGTTGCAGAAGTCTAGGGAGACCCCAGAAACATTTCAGTAGTAACAGTACAGACAGACACCAGTAACATTTTTAATTAGCAAAAGTATAGGCAGACCCCTGTAACATTTCTGTAGCAGAAGTATAGGCAGACCCCTGTAACATTTACATGCCAGAAGTATAGGCAGACCCCAGTAACATTTTAGCAGAAGTATACGCAGACCCCCTAGTAACATTTATGTAGCAGCAGTATTGCCAGACCCCTATAACATTTCTGTAGCAGCAGTTAGGCAGACCCCTGTAACATTTCTGTAGCAGCAGTTAGGCAGACCCCTGTAACATTTGTGTAGCAGCAGTATATGCAGACCCCTGTAACATTTCTGTAGCAGCAGTATAGGCAGACCCCTGAAACATTTATGTAGCAGAAGCATAGGCAGATGCCAGTACCATTTCTGTAGAAGTAAAGGCAGACCCCAGTAATGTCAGTCGCCGCAGTATAAGCAGACCCCTGAAACATTTATGTAGCAGAAGCATAGGCAGACCCCAGTATCATTGTTGTAGCAGAAGTATACGCAGACCCCTGTAACATTTCTGTAGTAACAGTATAGACAGATCCCAGTAACATTTCTGTAGCAGAAGTATAGGCAGACCCCAGTGACATCCTTGTGGCAGCAGTAAAAGCAGACCCCCATAACATTTATGTAGCATAAGCATAGGCAGACCCTAGTACCATTTTTGTAGCAGCAGTATACGCAAACCCCTGTAACATTTCTGTAGTAACAGTATAGACTGATCCCAGTAACATTTCTGTAGCAGATATATAGGCAGACCCCAGTAACATCCTTGTGGCAGCAGTAAAAGCAGACCCCTGTAACATGTAAGTGGCAGCAGTATAGGCAGACCCCTGTAACATGTAAGTGGCAGCAGTATAGGCAGACCCCTGTGTTATCGGACCACACCGTTACCGATCTGATGACCTCATTGCCAGGTGCCAAATTGGTAGAAATGGAAGCCCGTGATGAGAAGATTTGCTAGCAATTATCTATCAACAGCATGAAATCACTCCATGTTATGTCAAGACACTTCTCCAGTGAAAATCTCAATGAAATTAGACTTTATTATCAATATTGCCATCTCTTATACAGGAAGAAGAGGGCATATCCAAATGTTGCTTGGTACAAAGATTCGTGTTACGTAGTTTACTGTTACAAAGGTGAAAATACTTATTGATCATAAGACTTATTGACATCTACCAAATATTCTCAAAGCTCTTAAGGCCCGTCTCAGACATAGAAATTACCTAAGTCAGGATATTGTTGTTGCATTAGACAACATTTCTGCAATAGTTGTGTGTCTTCTCTGTTAACATAGCTTAGCCTTATTTAATTATTCTGTTGACTTCTTATCTAAAAATCCTAGTTACCGTCACTACAAAGCATAGGTTTTAGTCTTCTATTAAAGGGTCAATAGTCCAATACAAGGTAAGAAACATACACTTATTGCATTCTGAAACTTAACACTTTGTATTCCATGACATTTCCCCCTTTTGTTTCTTATCTTGTCCCAGAACAACAGTAAATATTTGAAGTACTTCAGTCCATTCTAGTGATGTCTGCCAGCCTTTATCAATAACATTTCACTATTGTTCTGACCAATGCAAGAATAATCATATCCGGCTGAACATAAGAGCTGGGCATACATACCATTTTGTGCTATCATAGTGGTTATCACCTTTTTAGCAGATTTTGCTAATATGCGGCGTATACAAGATACTACACAAAAACCTACTACTACTAAAGCATTCACTATAATAGTCAAAGTGGTAAGAAGAGACGTGATCCAAGCACTCCATTGTCCAAAAATGTCCTCCAACCATCATCTAAATGGATCATAAACACGAGAATTTTCTGCAAGTTCAATAGATAGACTTAGTAGTCAGTGCAAAGCTTTAGTCACTGATCCGTCCAGAGCCGTGTTGTTGGGGATGTAGGTGCAGCATAAATTACCAATCATCTTGCAGAGTCCTCTTTTTTCTGCTATTGGCATGTCCAGAGCAAGACGGTTCTGAAAGGCCATAGAGGATGTTGGGCCTAGTTGTTCCACTAATCCTTGTATGGCATCTCTGGTGTAGTTTACAAATCTCTGTTGATTATAATTTATATAATTAATACAATCAATATTTTTATTAATTGTGCACCAAGGACAAAAGACAGATTCGATTCCTCCTGTAATCTGGTTTCTGGCTTTAAACTTATTTTGCACTCACATGGGTACCCCTATTTTATCACTATAAATACCTGCATCACAAGATTCACCTAGTAGATTACATCGCAGTCCACGCAGAGATTTATGCCCTGATGGGGGTGTGATTGTGTGTCCTGTCCACCCAGCTGCGAACAGCTTAAAGAGGAGGAGTACCTTTGTAGGTGCACACTTACCTTTTCAAAATTTTGGCAGGGTTGCACGCATCCTACCATCACCACAAATCCACCAGACATCCTGCAATGGAGGTAACATATGTTCAAATTGAACCTGTAATAGCTGAGGAAAGTATAGGCCTAGACAAGGGGCAGAACCAAACAGAATCTCATAAGGACTGAGACCTGTCTGTTTGGTGGGCGTGTGTCTTATTGATACGAGAGACAAGAAAAGACACTCAGGCCAAGGTTTATTCAATTTGGTCATTGCTTTTAAAATTTATCTTTTTTTTTTATAGTCCCATTTAGCCTCTCTGCTCTCCCACTGCTTTGAGGATGGTAGGGTGTGTAGAATGCCTGCTCTTTGCCTAAGATCCCTGCCATCTCAGTAAAGTGAGTAGCATGGTCACTCCATAGTTTCTGGGACACCAAACCTACAGACCACTTCAGAAAGAAGCTTTTTGGCTGTATTTTTGGCATTAGACGCAGAAACGGGGTAAGTCTCCAGCCAGAGAAGAGAGCAATACATACAAGGACGTATTGAAAGGTCCAGATTAGAGGAAGTTGTATGTAGTCAATCTGCAATCTCTGGAAGGGGTACAAGGGCCTAGGAGTGTGTTAAGAAGGGGTTTTCACAGTCCTACCTGGGTTGGACAGTGCACAAGTCATACATCCCTGAGTATAAGAGACAGCAAAAACTGGCCGCATACCAATACCTGGAAACAAGATCACACATTGCAATTTTAGAGGCATGCATGAGGTCATGTGTTATGGAGGCTAGCACTGGAAACAAAGCTCTTGGAAGACAAAGCTTCCCATGAAGTGTCAACATGCCACTGGAATCTGAAGTGGCTCCTTTTGCTTACCAACCCGACACTTCATGGGAAGATGCTGGTTTCTGGAACCATCAACAAACAGGGTTAAGTCAGGACTGGGTAGTGGAGTGTTCTTGGTGGAATCAAACCCAGAAGTTTCCATCTGCATGAGCTGGGTGCAGTTGCGAGGTTCTTCTCGAGTTGCTTGCTCAGTGTCATCCTGTTCTGGTAAAAGAGTAGCAGGATTCAAAGTCTGACAGCGGGTGATGGTAACGTTGGCAGGCATCAGGAGGGCACATTGGAGTCTCAGGCAACTTGCTGCAGACAAGTACTTGGGCTGAACCTGTGTTAGGATGGCAGAGATATCATGTGGTACTAACAGTTGTACCTCATGATCCAGAACTAGGTCCACTGACTTGTCCAACATCCCGGAGACTGCTGCTAGTGCTCGTAGACAGGAAGATGACGGGGTCTAACCTGCTGCAGTAGTAGGCTATGGGTCGTTGGTGCCCTCCGTGCTGCTGTGTAAGGACTGCTGCTGCGTGTCCATTGTTCTCAATGCAGTAGAGCCTGAAAGGTTTGTCGTAGTTGCGCAGGCCTAAGGCTGGGGCTGCCAAGATGGCTACTTCTATAAGTTGGAAGGGATCTTTCTTGAGACAGTCACACATCAGCTGCGAAGCATTTACAGTCCATGGTCTACAATAAGAAACAAGTCCTAGAAAGGTACGTAGTTTAGAGACAGAAGCGGGTACCTTAACGTCCATAATGGCAGATTTACGGTCCTGGGTGAGATGACGAGCTCCTGACGTAAGATAATGTCCAAGAAAAGTCACAGATGAACATCAGAACTGGAGCTTCTTCTTTGACGCCTTACATCCGTTCTTTACCAGGAATTGAAGATAAATTGAAGTTTCTACACATGTAGCTTTGTCTGTAGCACAGAGCAAAAGGTCATCAACGTATTGCAACAAAACAACAGCCTGTGATTCAGGTTGCCCGCCTTCCAACACTTGACCCATGAGCTGTGAGAACAGGGAGGGTAATATCTGAGCTCCCTGCAGCATCACAACCCAGGTATATTGCTTGCCTATGTGTGTGAAAGCAAACAAATACTGTCTTTTATACAGAGGGATAGAGAAATACATGGCACTGGGACTCTTGGTTTCTACCTAACCTGAACTGGTGGTACTGCTAGTCTGCCTATATCTGCTGTTCCCTCACAACCAAAGGCGGAGCTGGAACTTGTTGTAAGCATTGTTCCAGCTCCTCCTCTGACAACAAAGGTGTGCATATGGCTATAGGGGTTTCTGAAGACAGACAAAATGCAGCTAGTATACAGATTTCTTTCTCTGCTAACTGACCCATGATTTTAACCAACCCATCCTCCCTGAAATCCAAGAGATGTGGATTTTCTGCAGAAAATCAACTCCTAATAGGTTGAGAGGAGTGGTTTCACTAAGCAACAATCGACTAGTCAGAGAATATTTGGTTGTGAACTTCACTTCCATTGGCTTAGACAAAGGACTATCTTCTGGTGTTTCATGTACTCCTACACATAAAAGACTTTGTTTACTGATGTCACTCTCTTTGACACGTCTGCTGTGTATTACACTAGTGGCTGCTCCAGTGTCTACCAGAAAGGGGAGAGGACCTTCTAAACCTACAGTCAGAGACAATAGATACTGGGCCCCTTCTACATTTGCTAACTTGCAAAGGGCAGATGTCATCAATGAGTACAGACACTGGATTACCTGTTTCCTAATGGTCAAAGGAGGACGGTCTGGATTTGGACTGTCCATTCTGAGCCTTAGGAGGTGCCCTACATTGTCTACACATGTGGCCCTGTTTGCCACAGTTGTAGCAAGTGATAGGTTTTCGGGATTCATTATTGTCCTGGTTTAGAAGTACAGTAGTACAGGAGCCTAGCTCCGAACCGCAGACAACTTGAAGAAGAGCCTGAGCCTCTAGAGTACGCCATTCAGGAAAGGCGTCTTCTAATTTGTCCTTCAGGGTCTTTATAAGACATCCCACAAAGGCTTGCGTAAGAAGTTGGGCATGTGCAGGGACATTAGGACTGTATCCCAAGTCCCTCCACGCTACCAGAATCCTAGACAAAAAAATTTCTGCTGATTCTGTCTTCTCCTGCCTAACATCATGTAGGGTAATTCCTAACTCTGTCATACACTTTGAAGCCCAGTCTTTCAGATGATGTAGGAAAATAGCCCCTGAACCTGACACCTTAGGGTCAGGTGGTGGATTAAATTCCTTCATCATCAAGGGGAAGAAGAAGCAATCAGCCTTATGTCTGTCCACTTCTTCTAGGTCTTTATAACAGCAGTCATAAACTCCTGCTAACTGTAGACAAGCTCTATAGAACCCCATGGGTTGTTTCTCAGGATCTGGCATTGTTAGTAATATTATCTTTCTCATTCTATACTTACTGACACTATCATTTTCAATTCTTTCTTCTATCTTCCCTTTAGCAACCAGGCGGGCACATCTGTCCCAACCTTCAGCTGCCTCCAGGAGTTTAGCATCCTTAAAACTACCTTTATATTCTATCATTGCAGTTAACCACAGACGGGGACTAAGGGTCCCATGTCTGGTGTCTTGTTTCATGATAGACATCAAAGCCTTACATTCTTTAGCTATCTCTTTACCTTCCATATTCCTTACTATGTTTTTGGCCATTATCCATTCTGACTCATCCGAGGTGGCTTTCTTAGACCATCCGTTACCCATGTTTCACTGGTAATCTATATGGGTTTTTAATAACTTTTTTCCTCCTTATTTGAGGAGAGGGTAACCCCATTTGAGGATATCATGACAACTATGGCAAGAGATTCTTGTCACAAGTCAGAAACTTTTCCTACAGACAACATACAGTACAGGTGTTCCCGCTGCGTGACTCTAAAAACTCAGACTTCAAAGTGCAGGACCCACTTAAACCATCGGTCCCTGGTCAGAGACCGGAACACGTTACCAGTAGATTAGGGAACTTAGGTCATAGAATAGCCACACTAGGACAATTATTCAACCTATTGATATTATTATGGCCTTTAAACACACTGAGTTATACATTCATTCAAACCCAGACAACGAGACAGCTTATTTGACAGGGTTCTTTGTCATATAAAATAAACCGAGTTTAGACCTTAAATGAACCACTCAATATAAATGAACACACTTACCCAACTTTGACCAGACAGAATCACAGAGACACAATGGGGGATAAGAATAACAGTTTCTTACCAGCCGGCTTTGTCCTGATTATGGGTCTGTGCATTCTGTCCGTTCGAGAGTAAGTTGGGTCAGAGGTTCTGGTCACTCGGTCCCTGTTCCGGGCATCAGCTGTTATCGGACCACACCGTTACCAATCTGATGACCTCGTTGCCAGGTGCCAAATTGGTAGATATGGAAGCCCGTGATGAGAAGATTTGCTAGCAATTATCTATCAACAGCATGAAATCACTCCATGTTATGTCAAGACACTTCTCCAGTGAAAATCTCAATGAAATTCGACTTTATTATCAATATTGCCAACTCTTATACAGAAAGAAGAGGGCGTATCCAAATGTTGCTTGGTACAAAGATTAGCGTTACGTAGTTTACTGTTACAAAGGTGAAAATACTTATTGATCATAAGACTTATTGACATCTACCAAATATTCTCAAAGCTCTTAAGGCCCGTCTCAGACATAGAAATGACCTAAGTCAGGATATTGCTGTTGCATTAGACAACATTTCTGCAATAGTTGTGTGTCTTCTCTGTTAACATAGCTTAGCCTTATTTAATTTGTCTGTTGACTTCTTATCTTAAAATCCTAGTTACAGGCACTACAAAGCATAGGTTTTAGTCTTCTATTAAAGGGTCAATAGTCCAATACAAAGTAAGAAACATACACTTATTGCATTCTGAAACTTAACACTTTGTATTTCATGACACCTGTAACTTTCTTGTAGCAGAAGTATAGGCAGGCAGACCCCAGCAAAATTTCTGTAGTAATAGTATAGGCCAACCTCTGAAACATTGGGATACCATGAGCGTAGGCGAAGGCCGGAAAAATTAGTTGGATAAGAGTGTAGGTGTGGGCCCCAAAAATAAGTGTACCAAGAGTACAAGTGTACCTCTGAAAAATGTATCAACCGAGAGGGCAGGTGAAACCCATAAATATTTACAGCTCACTGTTGCTTAATTCGTAACAGAGCCTGTATGCAGCCCTGTTGAAAAAATTGGTTCATGTTACAGTCTCAATACTTTTGAAACATTGAAAAATTGTAAAAACATTGGTGGATGTAGATGAGTCTTTTGGGCAGCAGAAAAATTGGCCGTTCAGCGCGATGACATGTTGTTTCTGGAGGAGGAGTAGCAGGAGGAGGAATAATGTCAGAGACAGATTGACAAAAATAAATGCCCCATTTTCCCGGTGATACAGAAGAGTGCTTTTATCTGCGGTTGCAGCGAAAATAATCTTTAGGTTACTCTGCTCTCCGCCGGTGGAGAAGAGAAGTCAGGGGAAATCCAGGCTTTGTTCATCTTTATGAGTGTAAGCATGTCGGCACTGGCAGTTGACAGGCGGGTACGCTTATCCGTGATGATTCCCCCAGCTGCACTAAACACCCTCTCTGACAAGACGCTATCGGCAGGGTAAGCCAGCACCTCCAGGGCATACAGCGCTGGACGGTGGTACAATCGGCTACACACTCCCTCACCATCTTTTTACAGTGCTCCCTTAAACTTAGCCTTGACTGGGGGGTGGTGACGCAGTCTTGCTTGGGAGCCATAAAGCTGGCAAAGGCCTTGGAGAGTGTTCCCCTGCCTGCACTGAACATGCTGCCTGATCTCTGTGCCTCCCCTGCTACTTGGCCCTCGGAACTGCGCCTTCTGCCGCTAGCGCTGTCAGATGGGCAGTTTACCATCAGTTTGTCTACCAGGGCCCTGTGGTATTGCATCACTCTCAAACCTCTTTCCTCTTCGGGAATGAGAGGGGAAAGGTTCTCCTTATACCGTGGGTTGAAAAGGGTGTACACCTAGTTATTCGTCGTGGCCAGAATGCGTGTAACGCGAGGGTCACGAGAAAGGCAGCCTAACATGAAGTCTGCCATGTGTGCCAGGGTACCAGTACGCAACACATCGCTGTCCTCACTAGGAAGATCACTTTCAGTATCCTCCTCCTCCTCGTCCACAGGCCATAAACGCTTAGCAGATGGGAGGCAAGCAGCATGGGTGCCCTCTACAGTGGGCCTAGCTGTCTCTTCCCCCTCCTTCTCCAAAACACGCTGAGATATAGACATGAGGGTGGTCTGGCTAGCAAGCGACATACTTTCTTCCCCCTTCTCCTGTTTCGACCTCAAAGCATCAGCCTTTATGCTTTCTAGCGAACTTCTCAACAGGCATAGCAGAGGAATGGTGACGCTAATGATTGCAGCATTGCCGCTCACCATCTGGGTAGACTCCTCAAAGATTCCAAGGACCTGGCAGATGTCTGCCATCCAGGCCCACTCCTCGGTAAAGAATTGGGGAGGCTGACTACCACTACGCCGCCCATGTCGGAGTTGGTATTCCACTATTGCTCTACGCTGCTCATACAGCCTGGCCAACATGTGGAGCGTATAATTCCACCGTGTGGGCACGTCACACAGCAGCCGGTGCTCTGGCAGATTAAACTGATGTTGCAGGGTCCTCAGGGTGGCAGGGTCCGTGGTGGACTTGCGGAAATGTGCGCAGAAGCGGCGCACCTTGCCGAGCAGGTCAGAAAAGTGCAGGTAGTTTTTCAGAAGCCGCTGAACCACCAGATTGAAGGCGTGGGCCAGGCATGGCACGTGTGTGAGGCTGCCGAGCTGCAGAGCTGTCACCAGGTTACGGCCATTGTCACACATGACCATGCCCGGTTGAAGGCTCAGCGGCGAAAGCCAGCAGTCGGTCTGCTCTGTCAGACCCTGCAACAGTTCGTTGGCCGTGTGCCTCTTATCACCTAGGCAGAGTAGTTTTAACATGGTCTGCTGACGCTTGCCCAACGCTGTGCTGCTGCACCGCGCAACACCGACTGCTGGCGACGTGCTGCTCACATTTCGTAATTGAGAGGTAGAGGTTGTGTAGGAGGAGGAGGAGGGGGAGGGTTTAGAGGAGGCGGCATAGACCGCTGCAGATACCAGAACCGAGGAAGGACCCGCAATTCTGGGTGTGGGTCGGACATGTGCGGTCCCAGGCTCTGACTCTGTCCCAGCCTCGACCAAATTCACCCAATGTGCCGTCAGGGGGATATAGTGGCGCTGCCTGCCAGTACTTGTCCACGTGTCCGTGGTTAAGTGGACCTTCCCAGTAACCGCGTTGGTGAGGGCACGATTGATGTTGCGAGAGACGTGCTGCTGTAGGGCTGGGATGGCACACCGGGAAAAATAGTGGCGACTGGGGACTGAGTAGCGTGGGACCGCCGCCGCCATCATGTTTTTGAAAGCCTCCATATCCACAAGCTTGTACGGCAGCATCTTCAGCCTAATCAATTTCGCAATGTGCATGTTTAAAGCTTGAACGTGCGGGTTCGTGGCGGCGTATTTGCGCTTGCGCTCCAACGCTTGTGCTAGCAACAGCTGGACGCTGCGCTGTGAGACATTGCTGGATGGGGCCGAGGACAGCGGAGGTGAAGGTGTGGGTGCAGGCCGGGAGGCGCTCGTGCCTGTGCCCTGAGAGGAGGGTTGGGTCTGAGTGGCAGGTTGGGGCACAGGAGGAGAGGCAGTGGTGCGACCCGGAGGTGGTGAACGGCCTTCGTCCGACCCTGTGGGGTGCTTGGCCATCATATGCCTGCGCATGCTGGTGGTGGTGAGGCTGGTACTGTTGGCTCCCCGGCTGATCTTGGCGCGACACAGGTTGCACACTACTGTTCGTTGGTCATCCGTGCTCTAACTGAAAAACATCCACACCTTTGAACGCCTTGGCCTCTGCAGGGTGGCTTGGCATGAGGGGGTGCTTTGGGAAACAGTTGGGGGAATCTTCGCTCTGGCCCTGCCTCTACCCTTGGCCACCCCACTGCCTCTTCCAACCTGTCCTGCTGCTGCACTTGCCTCCCCCTCTCAAGGCCTGTCCTCAGTTGGCTCAGCGAACCAACTGTGTCTCATCATCATCATCCTCCTCACCCACTGAAAGCTCTTGAGACAGTTGCCGAAAGTCTCCAGCCTCATCACCCTGACCCCAGGAACTTTCCAAAGGTCGCGACAAACTCCTCAGGTGAGAGAGGAACCATTTTTTCCCAATCAAGGCAGGGGCCCGAGAACAGTTCCTGAGAGTCTGTCTGCTCATCAGAATGTGTCATTTTCAGGGAGTGAGGAGGCTGGGAGGAAGGAGGAGCAGCAGCGAGAGGATTCAGAGTTGCAGCAGTGGACGGCTTAGAAGACTGGGTGGTCGATACATTGCTGGATACATTTTCTGCCATCCCTGACAGGATCTGCTTACACTGCTCTGTTTGTAATGAAGGTCTACCACGTGGATCCAAAAATTGTGATATGAAGCTGGGGACCCCAGAAACTTGCCTCTCTCCTAATCCCGCAGCAGCCGGCTGCAATTCACCTGGACCAGGAGCTCGGCCTGTACCCACACCCTCACTTGGACCTCCGTGTCCTCGCCCCGCGTACACGTCCACGTCCTCTAGCCCTACCCCTACCCCTCAGCCATGTGTATTACGAATAGAGCAGATACTGAGCGGTGTGAATAATTATGGAATTATTGGCGTACACTTTCACGCTGACAGCGGTTATGTAACGCTGACTCCAGGCAGAAACAAAGAATAAGGAAGGCTGCAAAAAGGCCTAGCCGTGCAGTAGTGATTCACTATGACTCCCAGCAGCCAGGCAATAAAATGCACACGGTCACAGGTAACCGAGCGAAGGAGCTTTTTTAAAATGTTTTTGAAGAAGAATACAGGCTATATAGCGTGAATATGACTTTTCCTCTATCAGTGGCAGTCGCCGTACACTGTGCGTGAAGTTGACGGCAGACACAGAGCGGTGTGAATAATTATGGAATTGTTGGCGTACACTTTCACGCTGACAGCGGTTATGTAACGCTAATTCCAGGAAGAAGTAAAGAATAAGGAAGGCTGCAAACAGGCCTAGCCGTGCAGCAGTGATTCACTACAACTCCCAGGAGCAAGGCAGTAAAATGCACACGGTCACAGGTAGCCCAACGAAGGAGCTTTTATTTAAATTTTTTTGAAAAAGAATACAGCCTTTATAGCATGTATATGACTTTCCCTCTATCAGGGGCTGTCACCGCACGCTGTGCGTGAAGTTGACAGCACACACAGAGTGGTGTAAAAAATTATGGAAATATTGGCGTCCAGTTGGAGGCTGACAGCGGTTATGTAACGCAAACTGCAGTTAGAAAAAAATTATACGCAAGGCTGTAGAAAGGCCTAGCTGGGTAATAGTGAGCCACTACAACTCCCAGCAGCCAGGCAGTAAAATGCACACGGTCACAGGTAGCCCTAAGAAAGACTGTTGGGGTTCTTGTAGACAGGATTCTACACTACCACTGTCCCTGCCTCTCCAGTACTGCCCCTATACTCTGTATAATTGACTGCAGACTGAGAACGCTATAGCCTGCACAGCCTGAGATGAAAAAAACAAAAATGTGCAAAACTGCTCCCAGCAGCCACAACAGTAATGCACACGGTCAGATGTGGACCTAGGAAGGATCGTTGGGGTTCTTGAAGACACCTCACTATAGCACCAGCAGCACCCTCCCTAATCTCTGCCAGCGTGTGTCTGAGGTGAGCCGCGGGCGGGACCGCTTTAAATACTCAGCGGTCACTTGATCTCGCCAGCCATTCATTGCAGGGGGGTGGGATAGGGCTGTAACGTCACAGGAGGAAGTGGTAATGCCTTCCCTGCATGTCTATTGGCCAGAAAATGGCACTAAACATGCAGGGAAGAAAATGGAATTGACTTGAGTACTGAGTGGTGCTCTTCTCGAGTTACGAGCATCTCGAACACCCTAATACTCGAGCGAGCATCAAGCTCGGACGAGTATGCTCGCTCATCTCTACTCATAACATGTTTAAAGACTTTGGTTTAAAAAAAAAAATGGTATTCCAGCCACAAATCTAAAGTCTTGTTTTATGGATCAGAGTCCTTATCCATGCGAGTGCAAAGCTTTTTTTTTTCCTTTATCTCAGTCGCTTATCATCCATGGACCCTTTTGACAAGTTAAAAGCAAAATGTCTCTTTGACCAATGTACAAAATGTGCTTTTTCTATTCATTGTTACCATGTAAACAATTTCCTGAGGTCACTGCTTTACTGATTCACAGCTTTTACAGAAAATAAGCCTGGTCATCTTTTCAGACTAAAATTTTTCCCCAGATGGGTGAATGACTGAATTGGCTATATAAGTTGAACACCTTTTTTTTACTGTACTTTACTGTTTATATACACTCTTTGTAAAAAAAAAAAAACAAGCACCTAAAAGTGTGAGTTGTTGTTTTGCTACAAAATATTGCATGCATTGACATCGCAGGCAGATATGCAAATGGTTAGAATTCTGGCACAACTAAATAACAGTCCTGTCAACTTAAGCCTTAAAAGTTCTACCTATTGGCCTATAAAACAGCTCTCATAGGTACTTGTGTATATTGGAACTCTTTTTCCACTTGTGGGCGTTACACATCCACATTTTTATTTCAGACGGTATCACACAAAGTTCTCTATGCAATATAAGATTTAACCAGCATTGAGCCAGAAAGGGTGAAAGGGCACGACAGTATCCAAGGTTGTGGATAACATGTTATGGGGAGGAAATCAGTGTTGGTTTACAGCATATCGACTTACCACTGTTCCAAAAAAACAGACTGTTGCAGAGAAGAAATATTACAATTAGAGATGAGCGAGCACCAAAATGCTCAGGTGCTAATTGCTCGAGTTGAACTTTCCGTGATGCTCGAGAGTTCGTTTCGAGTAACGAACCCCATTGAAGTCAATGGGCGACTCAAGCATTTTTGTATATGACCCATGCTCCGCTAAGGTTTTCATTTGTGAAAATCTGGAAAACCTACGAAAGTGATGGAAACAACACAGAAACGGATAGGGCAGGTGGGGGGGGGGGGGGGGGCAACATGCAGGGCTGCATCTCAGGTTCTCAGGCCTCACTATTAAGCCACAATAGCGGCAAGAGTGCCCCCCTCCACCCCTAACAATTTTTTTACTTCGGACAAACCCTCATTAGCAAGGCACACCTTAGCTAAGCACCACACTACCTCCAACAAAGCACAATCACTGCCTGCGGGACACACCGCTGCCTCTTCTCCTGGGTTACATGCTGCCCAACCTCCTCGCACGACCCTGTGTCAGTAGCACACATAAAAGTGTCCCTGCGCAGCCTTCAGCTGCTCTTATGCCACGCGCTGGATTCAAACCCATACCACCCTCATGTCTATTTATAAGTGCGTCTGCCATGAGGAGGAACCGGAGGCAGGGCCAGGCAGCGACCCTCTTTGAAAGTGTGGGCGACAGCCCACAATGCTGTTGAGAATTGATAATAGATTGACGTTCGATCTTCACTCCAATCCTGTGCCACCTCCGTCAGGAGCTGCAAATGTGGGCATAAAGGGGACTCAGCTGCCAGCCCAGCACTTCTACACATCTCCACAATGCAGCAATACTTGGTGTGGGAAGTATGTGAGCAGGCCCTGGGTCTGCCTCTGTTCCAGCAAACACCTTGTGTGGCCCAAGGTGCTGCGAGTGACATAGCAATGGGGAATCTATGTGTCCACACACTACTCATTCTGTTTGGGTGTCGGATACCTCATCGACAACGCAAGGGGTAAACCATCTGCACTCTGCACCCTACCCAAGTCTGTCAGTGTTTTGGGGACAGACAGGTAAAACACCTCTATGGGAAGTCTGTGTGCACCCACAGCATGGGTGGCTCCCAGGAACCCACCGACGGTACATAAATAAATCCCATTGCAGTGCCGCGGATAGCTGTGGTAACATGAGAGAAAATACATGTTGGCTTCGGCCCACACTCCATGCTCTAGTCAGTCTGGGTTTTTTTCATAGTGCCAGGCAAGTAAAACTCAGCTATGGGAAGTCTGTGTGCACCCACAGCATGGGTGGCTGCCAGGAACCCATAGACGGTACATAAACAAATCCCATTGCAGTGCCCCGGATAGCTGAGGTAACGTGAGGGAAAATACATGTTGGCCTCGGGTCACACTCCATGCCCTAGTCAGTCTGGGTTTTTTTTAAGTGCCAGGCAGGTACAACTCCACTATGGAAGTCTGTGTGCACCCACAGTATGGGTGGCTCCCAGGAACCCACAGACGGTACATAAAAAAATCCCATTGCAGTGCCCCGGATAGCTGAGGTAACGTGAGGGAAAATACATGTTGGCCTCGGGTCACACTCCATGCCCTAGTCAGTCTGGGTTTTGTTTTAAAGTGCCAGGCAGGTACGAGTCCGTTATGGGAAGTTTGTGTGCACCCACAGCATGGGTGGCTCCCAGGAACCAAGAGAATGTACATAAAGAAATCCCATTGCAGTGCTCTGGATAGCTGTGGTAACGTGAGAGAAAATACCTGTTGGCCTCAGCCCACACTCCACGCCCTAGTCAGTCAGTGTTTTTTTGGGGGGGCCAGATAGGTAGAACACCGCGATGGGCAAACTTAGTGCTCCCATAGTATGCACAGACCCCTGTAATATTCCTGTAGCAAAGGTATAAGCTGACCCCAGTAACAGTTATGTTGCAGAAGTCTAGGGAGACCCCAGTAACATTTCTGTAGTAACAGTATAGACAGACCCTAGTAACATTTCAGTAGCAGAAGTATAGGCAGACCCCTGTAACATTTACGTGGCAGAAGTATAGGCAGACCCCAGTAAAATTTTAGTAGCAGAAGTATACGCAGACCCCAGTAACATTTATGTAGCAGCAGTATTTGCAGACCCCTGTAACATTAATGCTGTTACGCTCCTCTCTTTTGGCCTAAACAAGTTTCTCTGATAACTGTGGTAACACAAGAGAAAATACATGATGCGCATTGCTGATCCCCTGACCCCAAGCAGGAGGAGGAGGTGGCCTTACAAGGCCAAGAAATCATGACCAGGGCCAGTTGTAGCCTGTGTGGGAAGGATGTGAGCGGGCCCTTGGCCAGGCTCGGTCCCAGCAAACACCTTGTGAGACCCAAGGTGCCGCGACTGACATAGCAATGGGAAGTTCATGTGCCCACACATTATTCATTCTGTCTAGGTGTCTGATAGCTCTATCGCCACCACAATGGGAAAGCCATTTGCACTATTCACCCTACCCAAGTCAGTCAGTGACTTTGTGCCGGACAGGTAAATCACCGCTATGGGAAGTCTTTGTGTACCCCAAGCGTAGGCGAGCCGAAGGAACCTAAAGACAGTAATAAACATGAAGAAATGATTGTGCCCAAACATGCCAGACTTTCACTGTGCCGAGGACATAGGCCTCTGCACACACCCTCAGCAATCATGGGCATAGAGCGGACTCCGATGCTAGTACAGCTGTGAAGGACTCATCAATGCAATAACGCTCCGCTTCTTTGGCCCAAACCAGTGTCTCAGATAACTGTGGTAACACGGGAGAAAATACATGATGCCCAGTGCTGATCCCCTGACCCCAAGCAGGAGGAGGAGGTGGCATTACAAGCCCAAGACACCATGACCAGGACCAGCTATAGTCTGTGTGGGAAGCACGTTAGCGGGCCCAGGGTCAGGCTTGGTTCCAAGCCTCCACCTTTGTGACTCAGGGTGCACTGAGTTACATAGCAATGGGAAATCCATGTGTCGCAACATAGATAGCTCAACACTGGGAGGGGCAGTCTTTGAGTTCCTTGGCCTAGCCTTTGCTGTAAGTACACAAAGAAGGTATTACACAGGAAGAAATCAGAGTGCCCAACCATGGGAAAGTTTCGACCCGCCAAGCAAATTGGCCTCAGCAAGCAATTCTGGCCTAGTCAGTCACTGTATTATTTGTGCCACATAGGTAAAACACTGCGATGTGAAGACTTAGTGCACTCATAGTATAGACAGACCCCTGTAACATTCCTGTAGTAAAGGTATAAACAGACCCCAGGAACACTTCTGTAGCAGAAGTATAGGCAGACCCCTGTAACATTTATGTAGCAGCAGTATAGGCAGACCCCTGTAACATTTATGTAGCAGAAGCATAGGCAGACCCTAGTACCATTTCTGTAGTAGAAGGAGAGGCAGTCCCTTGTAACATTTCTGTAGTGGAAGTATAGGCAGACCCCTGTAATATTTATGTAGCAGAAGCATATGCAGACCCCTGTACCATTTATGTAGCAGAAGCATATGCAGACCCCTGTACCATTTTTGTAGCAGCAGTATAGGCAGACCCCAGTACCATTTCTGTAGTAGAAGTATAGGCAGACCCCAGTAACATTTCTGTAGCAGCAGTATAGGCAGACCCCTTGAACATTTACGTGGCAGACGTATAGGCAGACCCCAGTAACATTTTTGTAGCAGAAGTATACGCAGACCCCTTTAACATTTCTGTAGTAACTGTATAGACAGATCCCAGTAACTTTTCTGTAGCAGAAATAAAGGCAGACCCCTGTAACATTTCTGTAGCAGCAGTATAGGCAGACCCCTGTAACATTTCAGTAGTAGCAGTATAGGCAGAGCCCAGTATTAGTAATATTTCAGTAGTAACAGTATAGACAGACCCCAGTAACATTTCTTTAGAAACAGTATAGGCAGACCCCTGTAACATTTATGTAGCAGAAGCATATGCAGACCCCAGTACCATTTTTGTAGCAGCAGTATAGGCTGGGAGGAAGGAGGAGCAGCAGCCAGAGGATTCAGAGTTTCAGCAGTGGACTGTGTAGAAGACTGGGTGCCCGATACATTGCTGGATGCATTTTCTGCCATGCACGACAGGACCTGCTCACAATGCTCTGTTTGCAATAAAGGTTTACGACGTGGACCCATAAATTGTGATATGAAGCTGGGGACCCCAGAAACTTGCCTCTCTCCTAATCCCGCAGCAGCCGGCTGCGATTCACCTGGACCAGGAACTCGGCCTGTGCCCATACCCTCACTTGGAACTCCATGTCATCGCCCGCGTCCGCCTCCACGTCCTCGATCCCTACCCCTCAGCATGGTGGATTACGAATAGAGCAGACACAGACTGCTGTAAAAATTATGGAATTATATGTGTACACTTTCACGCAGAGAGCGGAATTGTAATGCTAATTCCAGGCAGAAAAAAATGGAAGGAGGGCCACAAACAGGCCTAGCAGTGCCATAGTGATGCACCAAAACTCCCACCAGGCACCCAGTAAAATGCAGACGGTCAGAGGTAGCCCAACAAAGGAGCTTTATTTATTTATTAAAAAGAAGACAGGCTATATACTGTGTATATCACTTTCCCTCTATAAGTACCTGTGTTGGCCATACCCTGAGCGTCAAATTCACTGCAGACACAGACCGGTATAAATAATTATGGAATTGTTTGCGTACACTTTCTAGCTGAGAGCGGTATTGTAAGGCAAATTCCAGGCAGAAAAAAATAGTCAGGAAGGCCGCAAACAGGCCTAACTGCAATAGTGATGGACTAAAACTCCCACCAGACACCCAGTAAAATTTAAACGGTCAAAGGTAGCCCAACCGAGGAGCTTTTATTTTTTATTTTTTGTAAAAGAATACAGGCTACATAGTGTGTATATCACTTTCCCTTTATCAGTCGCAGTGGCCGTACGCTGTGCGTCGAATTCACTGCAGACACAGGCCGGTGTAAATAATCTTGGAATTATGTGCGTAGACTTTCTCGCTGTGAGCAGTATAGTAAGGCAAACTCCAGGCAAAAAAAAAATAGTCAGGAAGGCCGCAAACAGGCCTAACTGTGCAATAGTGATGGACTTAAACTCACACCAGACACCCAGTAAAATTAAAACGGTCAAAGGTAGCCCAACCAAGGAGCTTTTTTTTTCCCCCTCTTTTTTTTCCCCTCTATTTCCCTCTTTTTTTTCACATTCCCTCTATAAGTGGCTGCGTTGGCCATACGTTGTGCATCTCTAATTCACTGCAGACACAGACCGGTGTAAATAATTATAGAATTGTTTGTGTACACTTTGTCGCTGAGCGCAGTATTGTAAAGCAAACTGCAGGGAGAAAAAAATTATACAGAAGGCTGCAAACAGGTCTAGCTGTGCAATACTGATGCACTACAACTCCCAGCAGAGCCCTGTAAAATTTAGTCGGTCAGCGGTAGCCCTAAGAAGGAGCTTTTTGGGTTTTTTTGTAAAAGAATACAGGCTGTATAGTGTGAATATCACATTCCCTCTATCAATCGCTGTGGCCGTACGCTGTGCGTCAAATTCACTGCAGACGTAGAAGCATCTCTTGTATCCAACGATACAATACCTCAGGGGAAATCTTCCCCCAGAGAAAATACTCATTACCTTTTAGGGAGGAGAGTTACATAGAGAGGTTGTTGGGTTCCCCTGACATATCAGTGACTAAGAACCTATTCCATTGTCGCCTTGTTTGTGAGGTGTGAGGAGACTACCTGGCCAGTGCTCCCATGTTTTCCTGAATTTCTCTTGTGTCCTGCATGACCAACTTGTCAACTCCTCAAACCTATGTATTTCGTTGACCTTTGCCATCCATTGAATAAAGGTAGGTGCCTGGGGTTGGAGCCATGCTAGGGGTATTAAAGCTTTTTCTGCCGCTATAAGGTGTGTGGTCAGATTGGTTTTTGAAGGTCTGTAGTCTGCCGATGGTCTAGATAAGAGTACATGTTCTGGAAGGAGATTGAATGAGCTGTTGACTACTTCTCGTATTTTAGCTTCAATCTGATTCCAGAGAGGTCTTATTAGCAGACAGGACCACCAAATATGCACCAGAGAGCCTATATGCTCATTACAACGCCAACATTTGTTTGAATTTGAGAGTTTGTAAGCAAAGAGCCATTCAGACGATTTATACCAGCGTGTCAGAAGTTTGTAGTGATTTTCTTGTAATCTGATGCATCTGGAATGGCCATGTGAGCTGCGTAAAATTGAATTCACCTCTTTATCTGACAGTTGTATCTTGAGCTCCATTTCCCAAGATCTGATATATGCGGGTCTAGCTGTGTCTCTGTGTGAATTTTCTAACTGCAACTAATATAATAACAATTTACTGTGGTGGAGAGAATAGGGAAGGCTCCAGTGTTGGAAATTAATAACTCCTGTGGAATCTTGATAAATCATAGGGTGGGGCCATCACTACTCCTGGATTAGCAGTGGGTTGATGTGCTGTACTTAAGGATGGGGCCACTTGCACTACTACAGGGAGGAAGGGAGCTTGACAAGATATGATAAGTGACTTACCTCCTGTCATTTTCCTGGAAGTGGGCAGTTTGAAGTGACATGTACATACTGTACTGCTCTCTAATATCAGGGGGTAAAATTGTGCCAACATTACTTTCTTTTCCCCAGCAAATCAGTTTTTCTATTAATTTCTGATTTGAACAAAATGATAAAACATTTTGGGAAAAACACACAACCTAAAAGTCCAGCGCTGGATGTCATTATTGCAAATATCTCTACCACCACCATATATTTCCCTCTGGTGCTTAGATAAGCTGGGATCATGGAGATGCAGACACTGCAGAACAGCAGCATGCTGAAGGTGATGTATTTGGCTTCATTAAAACTGTCTGGTAATGTTCTCACCATGAAAGCCAGAACAAAGCTCACTGCTGCCAGGAGCCCCATATAACCCAACATGGAGTAGAAGCAGATATCCGAGCCTTCATTACACTGAATGATGATCTTCCCAGGATAAGATTGTGTGTCCAAGTCCTGGAATGGGGGAGAAATAGACAACCAGATAAAACAGATGAATACTTGTATAGATGAACACAATACCACTATGGTATAGGGTAGCTTCACATGCAACCATTTTCTCCAGGGGCTTCCAGGCTTGATGGACTTAAAAGCAACACAAACCATAACAGTCTTGGCGAGAAGTGAAGATATGCCTACTGAGAAAAAAATCCCAAAACTGGTTTTGCTTAATCTACAAGTTTCGTCACTGGGACAACCAAGAAACAAGAAGACAGAGAGGAAGCTGAGGATGATGCAGACCAGGAGGAGATAACTCAGGTTCCGGTTATTAGCTTTAACAATAGGAGTGTCCCGGTAGAAGATAAATATTCCAAATATGAAGCCAGTCACAAGACATCCGAAGACTGAAGCACTGGAAAATGCAGAAGCAATTATATCATTTTGGTAAGAGATGAATTCCAGGACTTTGGGCACGCATTGATCGCTCTTCTCATTTGGCCATTCATCACTTTGGCATTTAATACAGTTCTCAGCATCTGTAGAAAAATTTCATAACAAATTAAATGTTACATCTATCTATCTATCTATTATTGATCCATCCAATAGTGCTGAAACTACCACTGGAGTACAACCGCTTTGGGGTGCTGATTCCTTTGGTGAGGGTGTGGACCTCATTAACATTCTCAGAATGTGTTTCTGCTGTTAGCTGTCCCACAGAAAAAGAATCAAAATATTTGTCACCTGATAACCTGTATGACAAGCTCAATCACCATATGCCCTAGTAGCATGCAGCAAGCCAGATTGCAATATGGAGGAGCTAAATGTTCATGTGCAGCCACTCAACTCAATCCAGATTAGGGGAGGAGTGACTGCTGACAGGCATAGTCTGCACATATGAACTAATACCAAGGCTGCCAGCCAAATATACATGTGCCACATCATAAAGGAATACAAACCCTACTGGCATTGCAGTTTATCAAGTGATGAATTTTGGCTACTCTTTCTGTGAGTTATGTCTTTTTCCTCCTGTTCCCATACCTACCATAACCATGCTGCATACAGCTGCAAAAGAAATTTAAATACATGATCTAATCCTTTGGCATAAGCTTTCCCAACATGACTTATTTCCTGGGCAACGTAAAAAGTTTTATTTGTTGCCCTTCAGCCTGTTTTCATGCTTTTTGTCGCATTTTTTAACCACAACACTTTAAAAAACTGCATGCAGTATTCAAAAACTGTATGCATTTTTTAAAAAAACTGCATTTGCTATAAAAAAAACACATGTGGATTTAAATACTATCACATACAGGTTTTGAGAACATTTGAGAACCAATTATGTCCTATAGAAAGAACAGGAATTTAAGGGATAGACTGATGAGATTAGGTAAAGGTGGTAGAAATTAAAAAAGGTACACATTCACTGTTTGACATCAAAATTAGGGAACTTTCACTGCCCTGCTGCAAGGAGGGTAAGTTTATTTGGGTAGAAGATTCACCTTTGAACAAAACAATGACGCTCAGCATGCAGCCAATACAACTCAGGAGTGGTTTAAGAACAACTCTATGAATGTCCTTAGGCCCCCTGTCCCGGGCACTGAGTCTGCAAATGGCTCCCATGTTTCTTCTGTGTGTCTCGGTAGCCAGGGGATTGTTTTAGGAGTATGAACGTATAGAAACAATAAGCCTCTTGGTGTACATAATCCGCCAGCCATGGGCAATATTGCGGGTAGGGAAGACTGCAAAGGAAATAGTGGAACAAAGAGAAGGCAGGGGCGCAGTAGGTAAAGCATGTACTAAAGTGGGGTATCAGGAAACAGGAGCATTTGACCCCCAGCATTGGAATCGGAAAGTGGCACTAGTGAGCTTTGGAATTCCCTTACTAACGTCTATATAGATACAACCTTTGGGTTTCAAGAAACCTAGGTAGAAGAGGACTAACTTTCAATAGTAGCTCATGGGGAAATCCTCTATTATAATAGAGGAAAAATAGAGTCAAGGAAGAGATAAGAGGGGCAGAAGTATAGCGCACCAAGAACAGACAATATGGGAAACATACAGGGCAAAAGTACGCCTATATGGAAAACAGCTAGAGAAATAGTAAAAGACAGAGAAGGCATGTTAGCTGTGGGGAGAGAAAGTAGTAAGTTGTTGAGAAAAACAAGTGTGTAGGATTTTGGGAAAATAGAGTCTTAGACCAGCAAGTTTGGGAAAGATTTAGAGATAGTCAGGAAGGTTGGATAAAAGTATGTTGGACAGTTGGATTAGGGCAAGTAATAGATTAGAGAAAGGTAATCCTTTTATAGTCTGTGTCCCCTTATGACATGAAGCAAATTCATGCAGAATCTGTGGACAATTATGTGACAAATAACCACTGCTGTTTGTCTTGTATGTCTTGAAGTTATGTAATCTGATCTTTGTTGTACGTCTTAGTCTCCTTCATAGAAATGTAAGAAATGTATACCCCACTCACATACTGTGGGGGCTATTAAGAATACAAAGATTTTTTTTTAAAAGCAGAAAAGGTGGGGCTGTCAGAGGCTCCAAGTGCATGCTTTTTTAAATGTGGTTAACCATTCCATGCAGTTAAACTAAAACAACTTTGTTTAGTCTATGTTTTATATTCTATTCATATTTCTACTTGGACATTCAGATGGATAAACCTCTTGTAATCACTAATGATTAATATTCTTTAAAGTTGTTTGAATATCCTGGCCGCTTTCTAATATATTTTGCCATATTTGAAGCATGTAGCAGTGCTGAAATAGCTATTATGCTGTTTCACAAAGACATAAGTCAGAGTTATTTTGAAAAGGTGCGAGCTGTCATTCTGGTACTTCAGTCTGTATTAAAGGTCACAGAAAGAGAAGGAAACCAAGCGTGAATGGAATGAAACTTGTAATGAATTAAAAATAGAAAACATATAGGAATTTTAAGGTATATTCTTGCTGTTCTTTGTGTAAATGTCAGTTCTGTGATTGGTTCGACGTGTGTATAATTGTTTGAATGGTGCTGCTGTTGTACTTTTACTGTTGTACTCTCTCTGAGCTCTGTCTGACCTGTCTTTAGTCAGCCTTTCTGTGGAGGATTATATGGTTCTTAATATTTATATGAGAGAGACAAACTTTTTTTTTTTTTTTGTAAATCAGATTTTATTACATTTTAAATATATAACAACAATAACAATAACACATCAGTCATTGAGCTGGGTTACAATCTTTGTCTTGAATCCATACTAAATAACTTTAACATAGCCCTCGCGGCTTAGGAGACCCCACCAATGACTTGAGAGAGACAAACTTGACCGTACGGATGGATGAGAGGTAATGACCAGTGTTCAGGCTGTGATGAATGTAAAATGTGTGATGCAGATATTAACTGGGAATAAAAGTTCCCCCTCCCTCTGCATAAGACTTTACTTATTTGCAATATGAATGTGCAGATTGCAAAATTCAAATGAAAGCATGAAGAAGCATGCGAGCAGCCAGAATCAAATGGGTGGAGCTAGATGATGTAAGAGTAAGTATTAATAATGAATTTGCTTAAAGGATATCACATTTCCAATGTGGATAGACGGTTGTGGATTATTCTGCCCTGTTGTAACTCATGTCTCTGGTATTGGCACTGACATCATACAAGCCCTATCGGCATCCATCAAAATACCACCGGATGGATCTGTAAAGGTTGAGTTCAGAAGAATTTTGCAAACTAACTGCTGTCTTAATAGACTGGGCCCATGTGTTTGTCATGACAGCCGCTGAAGAAACTTAGCTTTCTGTGGTTCCTGACATATTGTGGGCCACCTCCAAGACAGACATAGGGAAATTGAATGTACCCCCTATGATGGTACATCTGAAACCAGGATATACACCCCTGGGTCAAACAGAATCCCCTTAGTTTCCCACAAGAAAATGCTGTTGGGGACAAGTGGGAGACTTGGTTGAAATAGGGGCTTTGCACGAGATACGTTCTCCAGCAAACACCCCTCTTTTTCTGGTCAAGAAAAAGACACAAAAAAGGTCAGCCGGACACCTACCGCATGGTCCATGACCTCTGCAAGGGGAACAAGGTTACGGTTCTGGACTACCCTTTGTGGTCCTCACTAGGGATGAGCGAATGTACTCGTCCGAGCTTGATGCTCGTTCGAGTATTAGGCTGTTCGAGATGCTCGTTACTCGAGACGAGCACCACGCGCTACTCAAGTCATTCCATTTCCTTCCCTGAAAGTTTTGCGCCATTTTCTGGCCAATAGACATGCAGGGAAGGCATTACAACGTCCTCCTGTGATGTGCCAGCTCTATTCCACCCCCCTGCAGTGAGTGGCTGGTGGGATCAAGTGACCGCTGAGTATATACGGTAGCCCCACGTGCTGCTCGCCTCAGACACACGCTGGCAGAGATTAGGGAAGTTGCTGTTCCTGCAATAGGGAGAGTGTTAGGCTGTTAGCGTCTTCAAGAACCCCAACGGTCCTTCTTAGGGCCACATCTGACCATGTGCATGACTCTTGTGGCTGCTGGGAGCAGTTTTGCACATTTTTTTTTGTATATCGGGTGTGCAGCCCCATTACAGCTATAGCGTTTTCAGGCTGCAGTCTGTACTACATCGTATAGGAGCAGTATTGGTCAGGAAGGGACAGTGGGTAGTGTGGAATCCTGTCTAAAAGAACCCCAACGGTCCTTCTTAGGGCAAGCTGTGACCGTATGCATTTAACTCCGTGGCAGGTGGGAGTTGTAGTACCTCACTATTGCATATTGCACAGCTAGGCCTGCTTGCAGGCTTGTGTATAATTTTTGGCTGCACTTTGCGTAATATATCTGCTGTCTCCCTCCAACTGCACGCCAATAATTCTAAAAAATGTTTACACTGCTGTGTGTCTGCCCTCAATTGCACGCACGGCCACAGCCCCTGATAGAGGGGAAGTCAGATACCGTGCATTGCATTCTAAAAAAAAAATCCTTCTTACGGCTAGCTGTGACCGTCTGCATTTCACTGCGTGGCTGGTGGGAGCTCTAGTACCTCACCATTGCATATTGCACAGCTAGGCCTGCTTGCAGGCTTGTGTATAATTTTTTTTTTCTGGCTGCACTTTGCGTAACATAAGCATTGTCTCCCTCAAACTGGTCGCCACTATTTTTCATGGTGTGCTGTCCCAGCCCTGCACGACCACGTCTCCCGCAACATTGTACACACCCTCACCAACGCGGTTACTGGGAAGGTCGACTTAACAAGGGACACGTGGGGAAAGCACAGGCGGGCAGGGCCACTATATCTCCATGACGGCACAATGGGTGAATTTAGTGGAGGCTGGGACCGAGTCAGAGCCCGGTAACCGCTCACGTCCTACCCACCCCCGGAATTGCGGGCCCCAGCTCGGTGCTGGTATCTGCGGCGGTGTATGCCACCTCCACTAAACCTTCCCCCTCCTCCCACTCCTTCTCCTATGCAACCTCTACCTTGCAATTAGGATGTGTCAGCAGCACGTCGCCAGCAGTAAGTGCCGCGCGCTGCGGCAGCACAGCGGTGGGCAAGCGTCAGCAGGCCATGCTGAAACTAATCAGCTTAGAAGAGAAGAGGCACACGGCCCACGAACTGTTGCAAGGTCTGACAGAGCAGACGGACCACTGGCTTTCGCCGCTGAGCCTCCAACCGGGCATGGTCGTGTGTGACAATGGCTATAACCTGGTGGCGGCTCTGCAGCTCGGCAGCCTCACGCACGTGCCATGCCTGGCCCACGTCTTTAATTTGGTGGTTCAGAGGTTTCTGAAAAACTACCCACACTTGTCAGACGTCCTTGGCAAGGTGTGCGGGGTCAGCGCACATTTCCGCAAGTCCAACACGGACGCTGCCACCCTGCGGACCCTGCAACATCAGTTTAATCTGCCAGTGCACCAACTGCTTTGCGACGTGCCCACACGGTGGAACTCTACACTGCAGATGTTGGCCACGCTGTATGGGCAGCGTAGAGCTATAGTGGAATACCAACTCCAACATGGGCGGCGTAGTGGTAGTCAGCCTCCTCAATTCTTTACAGAGGTGTGGGCATGGATGGCAGATATCTGCAAGGTCCTCAGAAACTTTGAGGAGTCTACCCAGATGGTGAGCGGCGATGCTGCAATCATTAGCGTCACCATTCCTCTGCTATGCCTGTTGAGAAGTGCCCTGCAAAGCATAAAGGCTGATGCTTTGCGGTTGGAACAGGAGACGGGGGAAGACAGTATGTCGCTGGATAGTCAGGGCACCCTCATGTCTATATCTCAGCATGTTTCGGAGGAGGAGGAGGAGGGGGAAGTGCCTGAGGAGGAGGAGGGGGAAGAGACAGCTGGGCCCACTGCAGAGGGTACCCATGCTGCTTGCCTGTCATCTGTTCAGCGTGTATGGCCTGAGGAGGAGGAGGAGGATACTGAAAGTGATCTTCCTAGTGAGGACACCGATGTTGCGTACTGGTACCCTGGCACACATGGCTGACTTCATGTTAGGATGCCTTTCTCGTGACCCTCGCGTTAGACGCATTCTGGCCACTACGGATTAGTGGGTGTACACACTGCTCGACCCACGGTATAAGGAGAACCTTTCCACTTTCATTTCCGAAGAGGAAAGGGGTTCGAGAGTGATGCAATACCACAGGGCCCTGGTGGACAAACTGATGGTAAACTTCCCATCTGACAGTGCTAGTGGCAGAAAGAACAGTTTCGAGGGCCAAGTAGCAGGGGAGGCACCAAGATCAGGCAGCATGTTCAGCGCAGGCAGGGGAACAATCTCCAAGGCCTTTGCAAGCTTTATGGCTCCCCAGCAAGACTGTGTCACCACTCCCCAGTTAAGGCTGAGTCGGAGGGAGCACTGTAAAAAGATGGTGAGGGAGTACGTAGCCGATCGCACAACTGCTGGGTGTCAAAGCTGGACACATGGCACGAACTCGCGCTGTATGCCCTGGAGGTGCTGGCTTGCCCTGCGGCTAGCATCTTGTCAGAGAGGGTGTTTACTGCAGCTGGGGGAATCATGACGGTTAAGCGTACCCGCCTGTCAACTGACAGTGCCGACATGCTAACACTCATAAAGATGAACAAAGCCTGGATTTCCCCAGACTTCTCTTCTCAACCAGCGGTGAGCAGCGGAACCTAAAGATTCTTTTCGCTGCAACCGCAGACGCAAGCATTGTTCTCTATCACGGTAAAAGAGGGACATTTACCTTTGTCAATCGTCCACTCCCCCGACCCTCCCCCTTATACAAATGGGATTCGTCACAGCACACATCATTTCTCAGGTAATTCTTATATAATTGCATATTTTAATGTAGTTTGTACACTAGAAAAAGGCTTCCAGGCCGAAACGCGTTGTGTATACCCTGATTGCACAGAATAAAAGTTGTGATAATACCTCCGCTGCCGCTGGCTTTCATCTCCGTGCGATAAGCTAATCCTGGATTGGGAGGCGCCTGGGCTATAGGCGCCTCCACCGAGTAAGTTCCACCCTCTTTCATCTACATCTATATGCATTATATTGGTGTGAGCGCTGAGGAGTTTTTCTCTTTTTGTCTTGTTAATCTGTGTATGATATTAGTCCTCCTCCTCCTGCTCCTCCTTCTGAAACATCAAGTCATCACGCTGAACTGCCAATTTTTCTGCGGCCCAAAAGGCTCATATAACTTTTTTCAAACAATATTTCTACTTTTCTAACTAAAGCATTGAAACTTCAACATGAACCAATTTTTTTAACAGTGCTGCCTCCAGGCTCTGTTACAAATTAAGTCACAGTAAGCTAAAAGATTAATGGCTTTCACCTGCCCTCTCGGTGGAGCAATTTTTCTGGGGTACATTTGTACTGTTGATACACTAATTTTTTGGGCCCTCGCCTTCACTGTAATCCAAGTAATTTTTCTGACCTTCGCCTACACTCATGGTACACCAATGTGTCAGGGGTTGGCCTACACTCTTGCTATAGAAATGTAACTCGGGTCTGCCTGCCTATACTTCTGCCACAGTAATGCTACAGGGATCTGCCTATACTGCTGCAACAGAAAAGTTACTTCGGTCTGCCTATACTTCTGCTCCTGAAATGTTACTGTGGTCTGTCTATACTGTTACTAGTGAAATGTTACTAATACTGGGCTCTGTCTATACTGCTGCTACTGAAATGTTACTGGGCTCTGCCTATACTGTAACTACAGAAATGTTACTGGGGTCTCCCTAGACTTTTGCAACATAACTGTTAGTGGGGTCACCTTATACAGAGGTACACACTTCACAGGTGAAATAATGCAACACATCATGTCTGCTCTGGGTGTATCCCAGGCCTTTCACACACCCTACCATCCAGAGTAGTGGGAAAGTAGAAAGGATGAATGGTGCCCGGAAATTAAAAATACAAAAGGCAATGGAGGAAACAGGCAAAACTTGGACTGAATGTCATCCATTAGCCCTTTTCTCAGTTAGGTACATATTTAATTGGAAAATAGGATTGTCTCCCTATGAAATGTTGTTTGGCAGTGTGCCAGGACTGGGCCTATACTTTCCACAACAACTGCAGTCACAGTTTGGGGCACTGACTGAGTATGTACAGTCCTTAAGGAAACATCTGAAAGTAACACACGACCAAGTGTTCTCTTCTATTTCAGATCCTAATCTTTGAAGGTACACATGACTAGCAGCCTGGACATTGTGTTGTCATCCGGAGACAGGTGAGCAGAGTGCTGAAACCTAGATTTGAGATATATATATATATATATATATATATATATATTGTAGCAGTGCAGGGGGAAACACACCAGACCACGACCAAATGCTGAGCGTCTTGTTTTTATTCAGACTTGATGAACAAAACAAAAAGTACTGGCATTCTCCAGATAACAGAAAGTTCAAGGAAAGTCCTTTTAAATAAGCAGTCCAGCAATAGTAACACAAAAGGTCTTTGTAAACTCCAATAGGGCAAAGTAAAGCAAACCTTCCCAGCAGCGTGGTGCAGTGTCTCCAGCTCAGCATTCTCTGTGAGCCTCTGCTGCTCACAGAGGACACACTTCCTTCACACTGCAACCTGCACCCATTTATGCACCTCACCTGTCTGGGCCAGGTGGAACTGAGTACTGGAGTGAGAGACGGACAGGGTTTACCTCACAGATGCTAGTAGTCTCTGCGATATGTACAGTCCGTCCCACACTTTACCTCTCACTCTACTACTATATATATATATATATATATATATATATATATATATATATATATATATATATATATATATATATATATATATATATATATAATTAGTTCCTATCATCGGGAAGCACATACATTAGTCCTGATATCCCATATGGGACAAACTTATGCCAGAGGCAACAATGGTGAAATATGTTAGGGTTTATATTGAAGAACAACTACTTTGCGTATAATAATCAATTATATTTGCAAACTAGCGGAACGGCGATGGAGAGCAAGCAAATGGAACGCACCTTGCATACTATTTACAAGTTCATTCCTAAAAAATTGTTATTTACTATAACGGAGTATTCGCTGATGTGTAATGCGTCGCTTTGCTTTCTGATGGAACACAACTCACTTTCCATTTCCAATTTCATTAATAAAAAAAACATTCTTCACTATAGCGGAATATACTTTGCTGTAGTGAGTGCAGTGAGAAACCTTTGTTACACTTAGTTCCGCATACTCCTTCATAGAAAATTGATAACATTTTAAACTCTATGGTTCTCTTATAAATAAAAAATGCATACATATGTCAGTTAATTATAAAACCATTAAAATCTAAAGATCTTACATGAATCATATTATAATAAAAAATTTCATAATTAAAAACTTTCTTTCTAAAATCCATTATCTATCATGATTATTCATTTCTTTCCCCATCTATATGTGTTACCTATATCTCACAATCAATATTATTGTAGATCGTGGTTAGATGAGATTAGGTATTGTGTCTTGCATATATGTGCAATCTTATGGCAATTAAAATTTCTCCAGTATTTCATTCAACCCTAACAGGGTTAAATTCTTTATCCAATACATTTCTGTCTTTCTAAGCTGGCTGATAGATTTTGCACAGACACGTTCGAGGTGTTACAAAAGGATGTTCTGCCCAACAATTACGAGCTTCCATAAAATGACAGGATACGCTGTGTTTAATGAATCCCCTTCTGATATTGTATTTATGGTTCGCAATGCGTGATCTTAGTGCATTTTTAGTTCTACCTACGTATTTCTTTCCACATCTACATTCTAATGAATCTATATATATAAAAATGAATGTATGTCTGTGTGTCTGTCTGTGTGTCTGTCTGTTTGTCCTTTATGCGCTACTACACCATTCATCCGATCGCCATGAAACTTTGGGAAGTTGTTGAGTACACTCCTGGGAAGATTACTGGCATAGTACATCTATCCTATGATAAATGGCACGCGTGCGAGCATCGTCGAGAGTTACGTCCCCCCACGTGGATCGTTCGGTTTCCATCATTGCCACTAATTCTCTCACTTTCTGATGTCGTAGAAACATGAAATTTGGCACGAGCATTGATTATGTCAAAAATAGGAAAAGCTAATGGGTCCCAACTCGATTATTCAGTTCTAAGTGCAAAAGAATTAGCGTCCAAATTTTATGTACGGAATGTAATTCTCTCACTTCCTGATGTAATTTGACACGAGCATTGATTATATCATAAATAGGACAAAATTAATGGGTCCCAACTCGATTATTCAATTCTATGCGCAAAAGAATTAGCGTCCAAATTTTACGTACAGAATCTAATTCTCTCACTTCCCAATGTCATAGAAACTTGAAATTTGGCACGAGCATTGATTATGTCATACATAGGAAAAGTTAATGGGTCCCAACTCGATTATTCAATTCTAAGCGCAAAAGAATTAGCGTCCAAATTTTATGTGCGGAATCTAATTCTTTCACTTCTGATGATATATATATATATATATATATATATATATATATATAAAAATGAATGTCTGAGGTAACATGCAAGCTGCGCTGTGATTGGGTGTTATATATTATAAAGCTGAGGTAACATGTAAACTGCGCTGCGATTGGTTGTTATTTATTATACCACTGAGGTAACATGAAAGCTGCGCTGTGATTGGTTGTTATCTATCTATATATAAAAACGAATGTATGTATGTCTGTCTGTCTTCGCAGCAACGCGCGACGGGTAAGCTAGTATATAATAAATCTAATTCCACATTCTAACCTATAGTTATCTTTTATCCTAATTGATTTTTCTTTCTGCTCCATTTCAATACATTCTCTACCATATCTGACGTGTTGGCAACATTTTCATTTAGTTTTATTGCACTTATACATCCACTGCTTTGAAATGAAAAAGTATTTGTTTTATTTTTCTTCTAGTCAGGAGGGAGCTATGAGATTCTGTATGGTCCTATTCTAACTATCAATTTGGGGTGTTCTTCAATATGTTCTCGCAGAAGGGGGTCACCTTTGAGAATAGACCAATTTTTCTGTAATATTTTCTGAATTTCTTGAGTTTGGTTGTTGTATTTTGTTATGAACGCTAAACCAGGTTTTATCTCTTTTTTTTTCATTGTCGTTTTTATTTTGTTTGGAATTTCCTTTTCCTCTTTCTCTCTCTCGATACTATTTCCTTTTCTTTCTCTTTTAATACTCTCTCATATGCTGCATCAATCAGTTTTTTCTTGATACTTCTCTAGGAACCTCTTCTTCAGAATCTGGGACTGTTTTTTTAAATTCTCAATTTTTTGTACAATTGCATCCTACTCTTTTAAGTTGTCCATATGGGATGTTTTGTTTCTAATGTCATGTGTGACATCTGTAGAAATCGATATAGCTATTACTATCTACCTTTTTAAAATGAGTTGTGGTGATGATTTTATTCTCCTCATGGGATAATTCTAAATCCAAGAAGACCAGCTTCTTGGAATCGATGTTATCTGTAACGCGGAGGTTGTATTCATTTTGGTTTAGATTATGGATGAATTTTATTAGTTCGTTTTTATTCCCATTCCAGATAATAATTATATCATCTATGAATCTCTTGTGAAATATTATATGTTTATCTTTGAACCTATTCTCTTCAAAATCTCCTACATATAAATTAGCGTAAGTTGGTGTGAATTTCATCCCCATCACCATTCCTCGTTTCTGTTTATACATTTTTTTGTTGAATGTGAAGTAATTGTTTTCAAAGATGAATAAGATGGACTCGATGATAAATTGAATCTGTTGACGTGGCATTAGTGGATCTTTGGATAGATTTTCCTAATTGTTGAAATGCCTTTATTATGGGGTATCCTCGAGTATAATGCCACTAAATCTAACAAATGGCTGGTGATGGAATAATGGGTCTACCTGTGGGGTTGCTCACATTTTTATGCACTTTTGGTAAATGATGGAAATAAGGTGTTTCTGGTTCAATTTGTAGAATATATTTCCCTTTGATTTTTGTTATGCCTTTTTTCTCTATCCCTTTCTCTACTAATTCTGTTTGGGATTTCTGGTGGAAATAAGATGTTTCTGGTCACCACTTGAATGCATGCTAGAAAACTTCAGTAAACTGTATTGTGAAATTGGACAACAAAAGGTTAAAATATTTGTGTGAAATAGAATTGCCGAAGTTATTAACAACTTGGCCACAAGAAGGCAGCCTTGATTAAGAATTGCTTGGAAAAGTCAGTATATGCTTCAGTACATTGAATTGATGGATAGAGATTGTTAAAATGAAAGCATTATGTATTAAGATATGCAAAGGAATGTCTCATAAAGATGGCTGAAAATTGTGAAAAAGCTGCACCCAAAATATTGTGTCTCCCTTAGAGTAGAGGAGGAACCACTACCTTCTTACGGTAGTCTCTATGGCCAGAGGTAAAACAAAGAAAGGGGGAGGGGTTAGGTTATGATGCTGGGACTTGAAGTTCTATGAATAAATGCCACAAGTAATAATTGAGCTGGCTCGGTATATCCGTGCCTCTAACAAGAGGCAGCTTGTAACCCGACACCCTGGTATGTAATCTAGTCATGGTGTTTCTGTGTACTTGTGATTTGAAGAAAAAAAAGGAATTTGGTACCATGTTAGCCATTAAAGAAAACAGTGATTAATTCTGGAGGTCTGGGCATATGCAGTATGAATACACAATGTTCTATGTGTTATGCATTCACTTTTGTGTTGGTGTGCTGTATATCCCCTTATCTGTTCCAATCTTTTAAACTGGAAAATCAACACCCATTATGTAAAGCGCATAGAATGTATAACCCCTTTTGACCCCTTCCAATCTGAAAACAACGTATGGTTAACTCATCGTTTGTGGCAAAGGTAGCTAGTGATATCAGAAGAAAGTTATAGCCACACTATGGCGGGGGAACAAAGGACTGTTAACTTGTTTTGCTCCTATTGTTCCCTGTATGAAGTTAATGCTGAATGAGGTTGAACAGGTTCCTATCTGCTGCCCCCCCAGGAAGGTCACAATAAAAAAAATGGGGTCATTTTGTGGATTTCATGGTTGATACCAGAGCTGAATATTCAGTCATAATCTGATATCTACTACCTTTTTCACGCAGAACAGCCCAGATTGTAGGGAGCTACTGGACAAGACGGGAAGCATCAATTTATTGTACCACAGCAATGCACCTTGGGAGGCAAATAAGTCACTCATCAATTCCTGTATCCACTGTCCAATACCAAAATTGGGATAGGATATGATGAGAAAATTAAAGGCCCAAGTGTCCTTTGAACCAGATGCCTTTACAACTTGATAAAGATGGTCCAAGTCCCACCTATATTCTCTCACTCTCAGTGCTTCATGAGGAATAATGGAGATAGTTTGCTGTCATTTATGAGCCAAATCTCTCAAGTCCCACCCCGGACCTAGTAATGAAGCTGGTAGGAGTATGGGCAAAAGATAATCCACCAGGACTGGCTCAGAATTGTATGACAGCTTCTAGCTGCAGCTTCTATAGTGACCTCTATTGCTACTGATCTCCAGTCTGCTGTGGCTATTTGCAACTTGTGTACCTCCCAGGTTCTCTACTCTCACCTAGACCTCTGTTCCTGCTTGGTATGACTTGTTCTGATGTTAGGGTCGAAGCAGGGTTATTCAGCGCCCAGGTTCCAGCTCAGGGCCGTTCTTGTCAGGATTATAACGCTGCTCTCTGTTAGGCAGGAATTTCATATTGCTCACCAGTGCAAGGCTAGCTCAGTCCTAGTTTCCACCTTGTACCAATCTACATGCTGAGGATGAGTATCCGGTCTCTGGGTCAGCTATCATGTTTCATCGAGTGGTTTTCCTGCCCAGAGGGATGACACAGCGGTTCCACACTTGAATATGTAACAAGAATATAGCTCCAGTTGCTGTACAGCTGAAGCCAGGGACACAACCAGTGTCCATCAAGCAATACCACCTATCATCTGTTGCCTGCCAGGGCATCACACTGCATTTGGAAAAGTTTCTGAAGTAAGGTATCCTGAGGAAATGCTAATCACCCTGGAACTACCCCCTCCAGCCTGTAAAAATACCTGGAATAACAGAGTACCGCCCTTTCCAAGATCTTAGAGCAGTGATTCAAATTGTGGTTACTTTGCATCAGTCAGTGCCCAACCCGTACACCTTGCTTGGACTAATACCTGAGGAAGCAACTCACTTTACTGTGGTGAATTTGAAAGACTCTTTCTTCATGACCAGGCGAAGGAGGATGGTCAGCTTCACTTTGCTTTCCAATTGGAATACTTAAGAACTGGAAAAAAGTACTGTTTGCCCCTAGGGTTCAAGAACTCACCTACACTCTTCGGAGAAGCTCTTGCTACTGACCTAAGGAAATTTTCTCTCCCTTCTCAGCCAGGCACTGTATTGCTACAGTATATGGCTGACCTCCTCATTACTGGATCTTCCTGTAAGCAATGTCTGCAAAACACTAAGACAGTGCTTCATCTTCTCTATGAAGTCGGTTACAAAATCTCAAGAAAGAAGCCACAGATATGCCAAGCAACTGTCAAATACTTGGGATTTCCTATCTCACAAGGAAAGGTGCAACTAGGAGTTGAAAGAAAGCAGGCCGTCTGCAATATCCCTGTACCAACCATCAGAAGAAAAAGTCAGATAATTATTTGGAGCTGTGGGATTCTGCAGAATTTGGATACTCGGCTTTGCTGAAATGGCCAAACCCCTCTATGAAGTCACAAACAGAGGTGAAGATACCCCCTTCTGCTGAAAGCAGGAACATACAAGGGCCTATGACATCAAGCAAGCTTTGCTAAAAGCTCCCGCACTGGCCTCTCCTAATCTGGAGAGACTATTTATTTTGTATTTCAATGAGAAGAAGGGCCTGTCAATCGGCGTTCTCACCCAGATAATGGGATCATGGCATCAACCTTGTGCCTGTCTCTTTAAGCAACTTGATAATGTGGCCATGGGATGGCCTTCCTCTCTGATAAGACTAGCAGCAACAGTGGCCTTGGTTATGCAAGCTGACAACCTAACCCTGGGCCAAGATCTTACAGTACGGGTGCAACCTTCTTTCTTAACTCTGATACACGGCAAAGGTCATTGCTGGCTGACAAATGTATGCATGATCAAGTATCAAGGCTTCCTATGTAAGAACCCAAGATTGAAGTTGGAAGTATGTACTACTCTAAATCCAGCAACTCTGTGGTCCACCAAAACTGAAACCTCTGACCATCACTGGTGTGAGTTGATGGATGAAGTCTTTAGCAGCTATCCTGATCTACAGGACACACCTCTTGAAACTCCTGATGTTGAATACTACACAGATAGTAGCAGCCTTATAGATGAAGGCATAGGTTATGTTGAATATGCAGTGGTCATGCTACAGACTACTACAAAAGCAGAACCACTACTCAGGGGAACTTCAGCTCAAAAAGCAGAACTTATTGCACTTATCAGAAGGCCTACAGCTGGCAGCTAGGGTGAAAGTCAATATCTTTGCTGAATCAAATTATGCCTTCCTCACACTCCATGTTCATGGGGCCCTGAGAAAAGAAAAGGTCTGATACCTTCAGCGGGTCAAGAAGTAAAGCACACTCATCTCATTCTGGAACTGTCAGAAGAGGCGTGGGTCATTCACTGTAAAGTAAGACAGAAGGGAGACTCACTTGTTTCTCACTTGAGAAACAAAGAAGTAGATGCTGAGGCTAAGCGAGCTGTCACTCTCCTAAACGCTGAAAGTCCTGTCAAGCTACAAGCCTTTTTCCTGGTTCCTCTTAGCAACTGGTACCCCTGCTTAATCAAAGTGAACAGGAATGGCTGAAGAGAGAAGATGGGAAATACACACCTGAAGGCTGGCTCAAACTCTCAGATGGAAAAAAGTGTAGTCGCAACAGCACTAGCAATGGAGATCATCAAGAAAGTGCATGAGAACACACTATTGGTCCACCAGTATGGAAGATCTAATCCAAGATGCACTGTTCATCTTAAAATTTCCCAAGCGAGCACCAGAAAATGTGTTATTTACTCTGAAAATAGTCCCAGACAAGAACCTCTGAAGACTCCAGGGATACAATCTTATGGAACTGCTCCCTTCAAGATGTTCTAGTGTACTTTACTCAAATGGCTGCAGCTGATGGGTTGAAGCATCTCCTGTTTTTTTGTCTGGACTTACACAGAGTGGGTAGAGGCCTACCCCACTAGGATTGAGAAAATTAACTGAAGTGTCCAGAACATTACTCAGAGACATAATTCCAAGACACAGTCTAACAGTGTGGATTGGGTTGGACAATGGACCAGCCTTTGCTGCAGAGATTATACAAGAGTTAGCCAACTGTCTCAAGATCAAATGGAAATTGTACTTTGCGCATAGACCTCAGAGCCTAGGAAAGACTGAGCACATGAACTGCACTTTAAAACTTGCCTTAGGGAAGCTCTGTCAGGAGACTCACATAAAATGGTCACAAATCATACCCATTGCTCTGCTCAGAATCAGATCTGCCCCCACCAGAGAACTGGTTATTCCCCTCTTAAGATGATATAGGGTAGGTCTAGCCAAGTAGTGTAGGGGATTAGAGCAGACAACAAAATAGTGGGAGAGAGGATAAATCAGCAGCAGATGCTTGCACTGGGTAAAACCATGGCAACCATTGCCAAAAGAGCAGAAAAAAGGTTAGCTACTTGTAGGTGACTTTTGCACAGCAATATTCAAACATGTCTGGATACTGCTGTGTACTTCTTTTTTTTCCAGGAGAAAAAGTCTGGGTGAAAGATTTGCACCAGAGACCACTGAAGCTAAGGTGGAAGGATCCATACACTGTTATCCTGTCTACCCTGACTGTAGTTAAAGTTGCTGAGATGGGACCATGAATCCACCATACCACTGCGAAAGTGGCCTACTACACTGACTGTGCCTGCTTACTACACCCAGCTGATTCCCTGAAGCTCACCTTAAAAACCTCCAGAAGTGCTTTAAACAATACAAGGACCTTGTCCCCTCTTGGAAGCCCAGGAGGCAACAGAGATAGTGTTTTCTTCACCGACAGTGATTTTTGCAGAGACATTGTTTTTTTCATCAAACACCCAGGAGAGAAGTGAGAATTACAGCTGCAAGACAACAAGGAGAATGAGAAACCTACTATAAACTCTGTTGTGGGGAATTATGTTATGCAGGAAATTTGGACTTGTGCCAATAATTGTGATAAACGTATGCAAGAAGTTAAAATGGGTACACACATCACGAGAACATTAGTATGCCATACTTACTGCAAGGGTAAGGGGAGACAAATAGGTGGTTATACATACAATAAGAGCACCTACTACAAGTGTGAACAAGGTTCACAGACCATATGCTATAATCCAGTATATTCTCCCTCTGATACATGGATAGACACTGATGGAGCATGGGATAAACATGCAATACTGAAGTCTGAGGGCTGAGGAGCGGTGCATAAATTGGATGCTGGGCTGCAGCGATGATCCCCCTGGCTCCACCCTCAGTTTTGACTTCCACTGCTGCCTCTTTGTAACTGATTTAAGAGATAAGATAAACTGAAAAGTATTAGCTTCTAATAAGCCTGCTTACTAACTATTTAAAGGTATGTCTATGATGTGATAAAGTAGATTAAGATTTGAGAGCATTCTCTCCTCATCCTGTTTTTTGCTGGCACATTTTTTTGTTCACTTCCAACATCCCTAGGTATCTTATTTGATGTTGGATCGTATATAACTTTCAAGAGGATCGTAGCAGTGCTGGCCCCAATGGAATAGCATTGCGGACCTCTGCCACAGCTGCGACAGCTGTGGCAGGGAACTCCTTCATCTTCGCGGTCCCAGCAGGGAATAAGGAATCTCCTGCCATAGCTGCCACAGCTCTTACAGGAGAGCACAATGTACTCCCTATGTTTTCAATGGGGCCAGCGCTGCTGCGTCTGGCCCCATTGAAAACAATGGGCAATTGCGCAGAGTTTTCATAGCACTCCAGGCTTGAGTGAAAACATCGCAAATGATTATGAAACATTGTAAATCATTGGTTTCTTAATCATGTGTTTTCGCTCACTTTTGCATTGCAAGAAAACCTATCACTAGTATGTAGGAGCCCTGAAAGAAAAACAACTTGTAATGTGCTGTAAAATATGTTGGTGCTATATAAATAATGATTACAAATAATGTAGCCAAGGGGGAGGGGGGGGGAGTGTCAAAGACACACTGGACTAAAAGGTGAAATAAAACTTACGTCAGTTTTATTTTAAGGTACACTCCAAGCCAGACAAAACAGAAAAGTCCATATAATATCTGCTACGATGCACCATGCAGGAGGCTCAGGTCCTATTACAAGGCTGTATGTCTTTTTTCAGCTTGTCAGGTCACAAAACAGAAACACAAAAGTCCATGCAATGTTACAGGTGAAATGCTCCACCACACAGGGTGTTTAGAGCGTTTCCTCCTCAAGCTGTCAGATACTGACTCCAAAGACCAGCAGCCTTTTATGCCCCAGTAACGGGGTCAGTGCCTACAGCTGAGTTGAGAAACAGGGTGAAGTTAGGGACTGGATCTCCACCCTGTCCAGACTAAGAGTCTGGGAGGGAGATATACTCCATCCACAACTTCACCCTTTAACTGCCTACAATACCTACAGGATGATCTGCAAGTTTCAGTAACTTCTGTTTATGTGTCATGTGTTAGAGACAAACTGATGTTCATGAAAGTATGCCATGAAGGAAGCCACTGCTGTCCAAAAGAACATTGCAGTACATCTCCAGTTTGCCCAACACCACCTGGATGCTCCACAATGCTTCTGGGAAAATGTTCTTTGCACAAGAGACAAAAGTGAAACTTTTGAGCAAAAGAGCACAACACTGTTTTGGGGAACCAATACCAAAACCTCATCCAAAGCCTGGTGGAGGCAGCATCATGGTTTGTGGCTGCTCTGCTCCTCAGGGAACGGACAGCTTGTAATCATTAAGGGAAGAATGAATTCTATGGCAGATCAGAACATCTTATAGGAGAATGTAAGGATCGCCGTCAGTGACCTCAAGCTGAGAAGATGCTGGGTGATGTAACAAGACCATGAAATAAAGCACACAAGTAAAACATCTAAATAATGCTAAATAATAAGATGTATGTTTTGGAATTGCCAAATCAGAGTCATGATTTTAATATTTTGGAGATAATGTGGTATCACCTGAAGAGGGCTGTGCATGCCAGACATCTCAGAAATAGTAATGAATTGAAATACATTTACAGGGTGGAATGATCCAAAGTTCCAGCTCAGTGATGTGCAACTCTTATTAGCCGCTCCAGGGCATGTTTAGTTGTGATTGCTGCTATAGGAGGATCTATAGATAGGGGACCTGTCACCTCCCTACAACACCATGTACTAAGTTATGGTGCTGTTAGGGGATGTGACAGGGAGCCGGGTGCAGGTGAGTATAAAAAAATATATCACCCAGCTCCCTGTCACCTCCTCAACAGGACCAGGACTTACTTTCTAGTGTTGTAGGGAGGTGACAGGTTTGCTTTAAATTTGTAGTCTCACATATTTTTTCTCCATGCATTCTGGATGAATATTTAATGTGTTCAATAAAATATATCAATGGTAGAACGTCTTTGTCTTTAGTTTAGTTTGACTATGTTTGTCTATAATTGTTATGGAGCTGATACATTTCATTAGTAATGATTGTAGAAATCAAGGTAATTCCAAAGGGTCCACTTATTTTTTCTTTCATATATACATCCTTTTGGTACATCACTGTCATCATCACCTGCTGCTCATACTACCATATACCGGTTATATTTGATATCTCCCCTTCTGCACACGGGACGCAGTCATAGCAGCAGGCATGGATTGTTTCTCCTGTCTTTTTTCTGCTTCCAGGTGAACATTGGTTGGAGCAGCGGGATACTGGGATCTGTAGGAAAAGACAAGAACCTTTACTATAAAGATAAATTACATGTATGATAAGAGGATGTAAACTATATGATGATGTTAAAGGGCGGACAAGATTTACATAATCACCTACATAATATAACTCTTCTCACCCCCTTTGTGTGTTTCCATGTTATAGACTGCCGATTTATGTGAAGCTTTTTACCACTGATGGCCCACGGAGTATAATTCCCTACTTCAACCTCATGTAAGCCGTCTTTTGTATGTAACCAGTTTATTATCCTATATGGATGTATGGCTTCCCCCTGCTCATTAAAGTAATATGAAGGTCCCATTGCATCCGGTGAGGACTCCATCATTTGTATGTAGCGCTGTAACTTCCTTCTGTAGTGCAGAAGTCCAGTTATTGAGTTTTCGTCATTTTTGTCCTTTATAAATAAGAACATTTCATGTAGAGCTTTTGCCAGAACTTCTACTGCAGTATACAGTCTTGTGGCGACCCCTGATGATAGGACTTCCCTCAGAGTATCTGTATTACATTTATAAGTGTAGTTGTGTTCTTTATAGACGTTATAGTCTGATATGACAGAATCTGTATCAGCATGCTTGATTTCATATAACAATGTCCAGTAAGACTGTTTTCGGTTCACGTCTACAGGTTTACTATGTATTTTTATAAAATCCTCCAGACCTGGAAAAAGTGATGAAAATTGCACTGCTAGACTTCCATTATATACCAATTTCCCTATATTTGATAATTTGATAGAACTAGAGATCCAGGATGGTGAAAGGATGAGGGTGTTGTCTAAAACTATAAATGTGTAATATTGTATTAAAACAGCTATATAAGCAGAGTAGGTCCCGCACATTATAATGATGGAGACTTGTGGATTCTTCAGAGCTTGTAAAATCCTATGATCACTTTCCAGTGTAAGTTTTATGGTGAAGGCGGCACAGATGCCGCGCTCTCTCATGTACTTTGTTAGTATAAGCAGATCATTCTCTCCAGTTTCATCATCTGATACTATAATCCCAACCCAGGTCCAGCCAAAGTGCTCCAGCAGTTCGCTGATTGCCATATTGTGGATGTGGTTATTCTGGACCATTCGGAAAACATGAGGATAGAGGAGTCTATCAGATAGTGAGGGGTCGGAGGCTCCATAGCTGATCTGCAAAACACAGAAGAAAACTAAGATCATTTTGTATAGACTGTTCTCAGTCAGTTAGTTAGTAGGTCGTCCTCAGTAATCCAAAACTCAACATATAAAACCCATTCTGTCAGGCTGTATTTAGATATGCTACAGAAGGCTGTGCTGAGAGTCTCGGACACAGATCACATCACACGGCACATGAGCACCTCGTCTGTGTGCTGTGATAGGTGCCGGAAACCGCACATTACATGTCCTGCGGTTCCTTTTTGTGAATGCATTTTGTGCGCGCAAAAAAAACATGACATGATCTATTTTGGTGCGCATTTGCACACCAAAGGTCCTTATAGGAGCCTGTGAGGGTGGACAAATGTGCACATATTTACTATTGGGTATGCACATTGTGCATACCTGCGAACACCTTCCTAGGCCTCGGTCACACGGGCATTTTTTTTGCGTGATTTGCGGGTTGCATGACAGATGCGCATTCGCAAATCGCGTGACCGAGGCCGACGATTCGCCAAAAAATCTGCAGCTAGCAGCGTTTACAGCAAAACTGCCCAGCGCTGCCCGCTATCCTCTGCCACAGCTGTGGCACAGCTGTGGCAGAGGAGAACGATGTTCGCCCATTGAATTCAATGGAGTCGGCAATACAGCCGGCTCTATTGAAAGCAATGGGCTGCTGGCGAGCGCGGGATGAATTTTCGGGAAGGGCTTAAAAATATAAGCCCTTCCCTGAAAACCATCCTAAAATGTATAAAAACAAAAAGT
This sequence comes from Eleutherodactylus coqui, assembly GCF_035609145.1. Taxonomy (NCBI): domain Eukaryota; kingdom Metazoa; phylum Chordata; class Amphibia; order Anura; family Eleutherodactylidae; genus Eleutherodactylus; species Eleutherodactylus coqui. The sequence goes on along the minus strand of NC_089843.1, from coordinate 21,812,329 downwards.
ATACTCACCTTTTCTGCAGACGGAGTTCAGCCGCGTCCAGCCGGCAGTTCACCTGAACTGCTCTGTGTAGTATTCAGCAGACGGGGATTTAAAATCCCCGCCTGCTGAATGGGCTGCCTCTGATTGGTCACAGTGCTCACCAATCAGAGGCAGCTCTCACTCACCCATTCATGAATACATGAATGGGTGAGTGAGAGCTGCCTCTGATTGGCTGAGCACAGGGACCAATTAGAGGGAGCTCTCAGCTATTGAATGACAGCTGAAAGCTGCCTCTGATTGAATTCAATGGGCGACCATAGTTCTTCTCTGCCACAGCTGCTACAGGTGCTTTACATAGCAGCAGTAATGATGGCACAAATGGTTATGGAAGGAGAGAAGGGGCAGGGATGGGAAAAGGGAGGCAAGGGGGAAGAGGACTATGTGGGTCAGCCTATAGATCGTCTATGGGGGGATCCCATTGGATGATGGGATGGCTCCTTTACACTGTCAGGGGAATCCCTTTCATTTGATGTTGTCGCAGTGCGAGTCATATGACCACGCACCTGACCTGGCATCATGGGCCACGTCGGAAATGTTATAATCTGAGTCTTAAGTTTCAGAATGCAAGAAGTGTATGTTTCCTACCTTGTATTGTACTATTGACCCTTAAATAAAAGACTAAAACCTATGCTTTGTAGTGCCGGTAACTAGGATTTTAAGATAAGATGTCAACAGACAAATTAAATAAGGCTAAGCTATGTTAACAGAAACGATACACTAGAGCAAATATAGTGTCTAAAGCAATAACAATTTCCTGACTGAAGTGATTTCCATATCTGAGACGGGCCTTAAGAGCTTTGAGACTATTTGGTAGTTGTCAATAAGCCTTATGATCAATAAGCTTTGTCACCTATGTAACACTAATCTTTGTACCAAGTAACTTTTGAATACGCCCTCTTCTTTCTGTATAAGAGTTGGTAATGTTGATAATAAAGTAGAATTCATTGAGTTCTCAGGAGAAGTGTCTTGACATAACGTGGAGTAATTTCATGCTATTGATAGATAATTGCTAGCAAATCTTCTCATCACGGGCTTTCATATCTACCAATTTGGCTCCTGGCAACGAGGTCATCAGATCAGTACCAGTGTGGTCCGATAACAGCTGACGCCCGGAACAGGGACCAAGTGACCAGAACCTCTGACCCGACTTACTCTCGAACGGACAGAATGCACAGACCCATAATCAGGACAAAGCCAGCTGGTAAGAAACTGTTATTCTTATCCCTCATTGTGTCTCTGTGATTCTGTCTGGTCAAAGTTGGGTAAGTGTGTTCATTTATATTGAGTGGTTCATTCAAGGTCTAAACTCGGTCTATTTTATATGACAAAGAACCCTGTCAAATAAGCTGTCTCATTGTCTAGGTTTGAATAAATGTGTAACTCTGTGTGTTTGAAGGCTATAATAGTATCAATATGTTGGATAATTGTCCCAGTGTGGCTATTCTATGATCTAAGTTCCCTAATCTACTGGTAACGTGTACCGGATCCCTGTTGAGGGACCGATGGTTTAGGTGGGTCCTGCACTGTGAAGCCTGAGCTTTTAGAGTCACGCAGCAGGAACACTTGTAGTGTATGTTGTCTGTAGGAAAAGTGTCTGATTTGTGACAAGAATCTCTTGCCATAGTCGACATGATATTCTCAGACGGGGTTACCCTCTCCTCAGATAAGGAGGAAAAAGGTTATTAAAAACCCATATAGATTACTAGTGAAACAAGGGTAACGGATGGTCTAAGAAAGCCACCTTGGATGAGTCAGAATGGACAATGGCCAAAAACATAGTAAGAAATATGGAAGGTAAAAAGATAGCTAAAGAATGTAAGGCTTTGATGCCTATTATGAAACAAGACACCAGACATGGGACCCTTAGTCCTCGTCTGTGGTCAAATGCAATGAAGGAAAATAAAAAGGCAGTTTTAAAGATGCTAAACTCCTCGAGGCAGCTGAAGGTTGGGACAGATGTGCCCACCCGATTGCTAAAGGGAAGATAGAAGAAATAATTGAAAATGATGGTGTCAGTAAGTACAGAATGAGAAAGACAATATTACTAAAAATTCCAGATCCTGAGAAATATAGCTTGTATACAGTTACCAGCAGTTTATAACTTTTGTTAAAAAAGACCTAGAAGAAATGGCCAGACATAAGGCTGATTGCTTCTTCTTCCCCTTGATGATGGAGGAATTTAAGCCACCACCTGACCCTAATGTGTCAGGTTTGGGGGCTACTTTCCTACAGCATCTGAAAGATTGGGCTTCAAAGTGTATGACAAAGTTAGGAATTATCCTGCAGGATGTTAGGCAGGAGAAGACAGAATCAGCAGAAAATTTTTTGTCTAGGATTCTGGTAGCGTGGAGGGACTTGGGATACAGTCCTAATGTCCCTAAACAAGCCTAACTTCTTACACAAGCCTTTGTGGGAGGTCTCAAAAAGAACCAGAAGAACAAATTAGAAGCCGCCCCTCCTAAATGGTGTACTTTATAGGCTCAGGTTCTTGTTCAAGTTGTCGGTGGTTTGGAGCTAGGCTCCTGTACCACAGTACTTGTAAACCTGAACAATAATGAATCCCGAAAACCTATCACTTGCTACAACTGTGGCAAACAGGGCCACATGCGTAGACAATGTAGGGCACCTCCTAAGGCTCAGAATGGACAGCCGAAACCCAGACCAACCCCCTGACCATTTCCTGACCATTAGGAAACAAGCAATCTGATGTCTGTACTCATTGATGACATCTGCCCTTTGCAAGTTAGCAGATCCAGAAGGGGTCCAGTACCTATTGTCTCTGACTGTAGCTTTAAAAGGTCCCCCCCCCCTCTGGTAGACACTGAAGCAGCCACTAGTGTAATACACAGCAGACATGTCAAAGAGAGTGACGTCAGTAAACAAAGCCTTTCATGAGTAGGAGTGGATGAACACCAAAAGATACTCCTTTGTCTAAGCCAATGGAAATGAAGTTTACAATCAATTATTCTCTGGCTACTCGATTGTTGCTTAGTGAAACCCCTCCTCTCAACCTATTAGGAGCAGATTTGCTGCAGAAAATCCACACCTCTTAGAGTTCAGGGAGGATGGGTCGGTTAAAATCACGGGTCAGTTAGCAGAGAAAGAAATCTGTATACTAGCTTCTTGTTGTAAATCTTCAGAAATCCCTATAGCCGTATGCACACCTATGTTGTCAGAGGAGGAGCTGGAACAATGCTTACAACAAGTTCCAACCCCGCCTTTGGAGTGAGGGAACAGCGGATATAGGCAGACTAGCAGTACCACCAGTTCAGGTTTGTTTGAAACCAGGAGTCCCATTGCCATGTATTTCTCTATCCTTCTGTATAAAAGACAGTAGGTATTTGTTTACTGTTACATAAAGGCAAACAATATACCTGGGTTGGGATGCTGCAGGGAGCTCAGAATCCACCCTCCCTGTTCTCACAGCTCATGGGTCAAGTGTTGGTAGGCTGGCAACCTGAATCACAGGCTGTTTTGTTACAATACGTTGATGACCTTTTGCTCTGTGCTCCAGACAAAGCTACATGTATAGAAGCTTCAATTTTTCTTCTTCTATTCCTGGATTAAGGCGTCAAAGAAGAAGCTCCAGTTTTGTTGTTCATCTGTGACTTTTCTTGGACATTGTCTCACGGCAGGAGCTCATCATCACACCCAAGATCGTAAATCTGCCGTTATGGACATTAAGGTACCCGCTTCTGTCTCTAAACTACGTACCTTTCTAGGACTTGTTTCTTATTGTAGACCATGGACCGTAAATGCTTCACAACTGATGTATCAACTGTATAACTGTCTCAAGAAAGAACCCTTCCAACTTACAGAAGATGCAATTGACTCTTTTCACCAGCTAAAAACAGCCATCTTGGCAGCCTCAGCCCTGGGCCTGCCCAACTACGACAAACCCTTCAGGCTCTACTGCAATGAGAACAATGGATACGCAGCAGCAGTCCTCACACAGCAGCATGGAGGGCACCAACGACCCGTAGCCTACTACTCCAGCAGGTTAGATCCCGTTGCCAGAGGATCACCTGTCTACGAGCAGTAGCGGCGGTCTCCAGGATGTTGGACAAGTCAGCAGACCAAGTTCTGGATCATGAGGTACAAGTGTTAGTACCACATGATATTTCTGCCATTCTAACACACGTTCAGCCCAAGTACTTGTCTGCAGCCCGTTGTCTGAGACTCCAATGTGCCCTCCTGATGCCTGCCAATGTTACCATCACCCGCTGTCAGACTTTGAATCCTGCTACACTCTTACCGGAAAGGGATGACACTGACCAAGCAACTCACGAAGAACCTCACGACTGCACCCAGCTCATGTAGATGGAAACTTGTGGGTTTGATTCTGTCAAGGACACTTCACTACTTAGTCCCGACTTAGCTTTGTTAATTGATGGCTCCAGGTATGCTGTAGATGGACAATTTCACACTGAATATGCGGTCACCACAGAGATCCCTGTCCTTCATCAAGAGTCATTACTTGCACATGTCTCAGCCCAACAGGCTGAACTGCAGGCCCGTACACACGCCTATATGCTGGCACAAGACAGCTGACATTTACACAGACTCTATATATACCTTGGCAGACCAAGCAACCAAAAAAGCAGCCCTGCTGCCCCTCACACCGGCAGTTCTGGCCACCTGCCAAGAATAAGACGACATATCACCGTCGCTAAATGTCTCACAACATCTTTTTTTGTCTTTTCAGAAACAAGTATCTTCCCATGAAGTGTCGGGTTGATAAGCAAAAGGAGCCACTTCAGATTCCAGTGGCATGTGGACACTTCACGGAAAGCCTTGTCTGCCAAGAGCCTTGTTTCCGGTGCTAGCCTCCATAACACATGTCCTCGCGCATGCCTCTAAAACTGCAATGTGTGATCTTGTTTCCAGGTATTGTTATGAGTCCGTTTTTCCGTAGTTGCTACCTCTTATACTCAGGGGCGTATGACTTGTGCACTGTCCAACCCAGGTAAAACTGTCAAAACCCGTTCTAAACAGACTCCTAGGCCCTTGTACCCCTTCCAGAGGTTGCAGATTGACTACATACAACTTCCTCAAATCTGGACAATTTCAATACGTCCTTGTATCTCTTCTCTGGCTGGAAACTTAACCGGTTTCTACGGCTAATGCCAAAAATACAGCCAAAAAGCTTCTTTCAGAAGTGGTCAGTAGGTTTGGTGTCCCAGAAACTATTAAGAGTGACTGTGGTACTCACTTTACTGAAATTACAGGGATGTTAGGCATAGAATAGGTATTGCACACACCCTACCATCCTCAAAGCAGTGGGAGAGTAGAGAGGCTCAATGGGACTATAAAAAAAAAAAAATAAGATCAAAGTTTAAAAGCAATGACTGAATTGAATAAACCTTGGCCTTAGTGTCTTTCCTTGTCTCTCTTGTCAATAAGACACTCGCTCACCAAGCAGACAGGTCTCAGTCCTTAGGAGATTCTGTTTGGTTCGGCCCCTCGTCTAGGCCTATACTTTCCTCAGCAATTACAAATCCATTGCAGGATGTCTGGTGGATTTGTGGTGATTAGAGATGAGCGAGCACACTCGTCCGAGCTTGATGCTCGTTCGAGCATTAGGGTACTCGAGATGCTCGTTACTCGAGTCAAACACGACGCGGTCAATTGCATTATCTTCTGCGCATGTTTAGCGACATTTTCTAGCCAATAGACAAGAGGGGAAGGCATTACCACTTCCTGCTGGGACGTGCCAGCCCTATCCCACCCCACAGCAGTGAGTGGCTGGCGAGATCAGGTGACCGCCGAGTACCTAAAGTGGTCCCGCCCACGGCTCGCCTCAGACACACTCTGGCAGAGGTTACGGAAAGTGCTGCTGCTCATTCAGGGATAGTATTAGCGTAGGTCCTGTCTTCAAGAACCCCAATGGTCCTTCTTAGGACAACATGTGAACGTGTGCATTACTGTTGTGGCTGGATGGGAGCAGTAGTGCACCATTTTTTTTTTCATCTCGGGCTGTGCAGGCCATTTCATCTATATCGTTCTCAGTCTGCATTGTATTTTGCAGAGTTTAGGGAAAGAGCTGCTGCTGATATAGCGAAAGTGTTAGAGTAGGATCCTGTCTTCAAGAACCCCAACGGTCCTTCCTATGGCTACATCTGATCATGTGCATTATACTTGTGGCTTGCTGGGAGTTATAATGCATCCATTTTTGTATTACGCATCTAGGCCTGTTCCCAGCCTTTCAGTAATAGTTTTCTCAGTCTGCAGTGCCGTACAACCAGCTCTCACCCTAAAACAGCACTCAAATATTTCCTAGCCTGCTGCGAATGACTTTATTTATACCGTTCTGTGTCTGCAGTGCATTAGACAAAGGTCTCACCGCTAAACAGTACTGTAATACTACCTGGGCCTATGCAAAGTATTTAAGCTCTTCGGCCATGCAGAGCGTCTCACAATATGCTTTCCTTGGTGGCGTTGAGATAGCCGCAGTTACCAGCACTAGCCACTGGCTTTAGAGTCTTCTCCCACTTCACACAGCCTCTATTATCTACACGTCTCTGCGAGCAGTAAATTACCCCTAGGTATCAGCGCAAGACAGAGGGTTAATTTTTTAGTAGTAAGGGCAGTAAGTCCAGGGGAGGAGCGCACAGAGGATTCGAAGGAAGAGCAGTTGGACGATGAGGTGACTGACCCCACCTGGTTTGCTAAGCCTACTGAGGACAGGGCTTCAGAGGGGGAGGCAAGTGCAGCAGCAGGACAGGTTGGAAGAGGCAGTGGGGTGGCCAGGGGTAGAGGCAGGGCCAGAGCGAAGAATCCCCCAACTGTTTCCCAAAGCACCCCCTCACGGCAAGCCTCTGTGCAGAGGGCTAGGTGTTCAAAGGTGTGGAGGATTTTTAGTGAGAGCACAGAAGACCGACGAACAGTGGTGTGCAACCTGTGTCTCACCAAGATCAGCCGGGAGCCACCACTACCAGCCTCACCACCACCATGCAGGCATATGATGGCCAAGCACCTCACAAGGTGGGACGAAGGCCATTCACCACCTGCGGGTCACACCACTGCCTCTTACCCTGTGCCCCAACCTGCCACACAGATCCAATCCCCCTCCCAGGACACAGGTACGAGTGCCTCCCGGCCTGCACCCATACCCTCACCTCCACCGTCCTCCACTCCATCCAGCAATGTCTCTCAGCGCAACCTTCAGCTGTCCCTAACACAAGCGTTGGAGCGAAACCGCACGCACAAGATTTAAACCTGCACATTGCCAAATTAATCAGCCTGGAGATGCTGCCGTACTGGCTTGTGGAAACGGAGGCTTTCAAAAACATGATGGCAGCGGTGGTCCCACGCTACTCGGTCTCCAGTCGCCACTATTTTTCCCGGTGTGCCGTTCCAGCCCTACACCTGCACGTCACCCGCAACATAAATCATGCCCTCACCAACACGGTTACTGGGAAGGTCCACTTAACCACGGACACGTGGACAAGTACTGTATCTCCCTGATGGCACAATGGGTGAATTTGGTGGAGGCTGGGACCGAGTCAGAGCCTGGGACCACTCACACCCTACCCACACCCAGAATTGCGGGTCCTACCTCGGTGCTGGTATCTGTGGAGTTTTATGCCACTTCCTCCAAACCCTCCCCCTCCTCCTGCCTCATCACCTCTACCTCTCAATTAAGAAGTGTGAGCACGTCACCAACAGTCGGTAGCGCACGGTGCGGCAGCACAGCGGTGGGCAAGTGTCAGCAAGCCGTGCTGAATCTAATCAGCTTAGGTGACAAGAGGCACACGGCCCCCGAGCTGTTGCAGGGTCTGACAGAGCAGACCGACCTCTGGATTTCGCCGCTGAGCCTCCAACCGGGCATGGTCGTGTGTCACAGCGGTCGTAACCTGGTGGCGGCTCTGCAGCTCGGCAGCCTCACACACTTGCCATGCCAGGCCCACGTCTTCAATCTGGTGGTTCAGCGGTTTCTGAAAAACTACCCCCAGTTGTCTGACCTGCTCGGCAAGGTGCGCCGTGTCTAGTGGCAGAAGATGCAGTTCTGAGGGCAAAGTAGCAGGGGAGGCACGGGGATCAGGCAGCATATCCAGCACAGGCAGGGGAACACTCTCCAAGGCCTTTGACAGCCTTATGACTCCCCAGCAAGACTGTGTCACCACTCCCCACTCAAGGCTGAGTCAGAGAGAGCACTGTAAAAAGATGGTGAGGGAGAACGTGATGCCTCTGCTCCATACAACTATTGGGTGTCAAAGCTGGATAAGTGGCACGATCTTGCACTGTACGCTCTGGAGGTTCTGGCCTGCCATGCCATTAGCGTCTTGTCAGAGGGGGTGTTTAGTGCAGCTGGAGGAATCATCACGGATAAGCGTACTGGCTTATCAACTGCCAGTGCAGACATGCTTACACTCATGAAGATAAACATAGATTGGATTTCCCCAGACTCCTCTTCTCCACCGGCGAAAAGCAGCAGAACCTAATGATTCTTTTCGCTGCAATAGGAGAAAACAGCATTCTCTATCACCAGAAAAAAGGGGAAATTACCTTTGTCAATGACTCTTGGATATTATTACTCCTCCTCCTCCTACTCCTCCTCCTAAAACAGCATGTCATCATGCTGAACTGCCGCTTTTTCTGCGGCCCAAAAGGCTCTGTTAAAACGTTTTTTACAATTTTTAAAAGCTTCAAAAGTCTTTATACTTTAACAGAAACCAATTTTTTTTTTACAGGACTGCCTCCAGGTTCTGTTACAAATTAAGCAACAGCGAGCTGTATCTTTAAAAATTGTTTATGGGTTTCAACTGCCCTCGCGGTTGAGCAATGTTTCAGGGGTACACTTGTACTCTTGGTACACCAACTTTTCAGGCCCTTGCCTATACTGTTATCTAACCAATTTTTCGGGCCTTCGTTTACATGCTTGGTAACCAATTTTTTTCAGGTGTCCGCCAATACTCTTGGTACACCAATGTTTCTAGGGTTTGCCTACACTCTTGCTACAGAAATGTTACAGAGGTTCGCAAATACTCTCGCTACATAAATGTTATTGGGGTCCACCTTTACTCTTGCTACAGAAATATTACTGGGGTCTGCCTATACTTTTGCTACAGAAATGTTACTGTGGTCCACCTATACTCTTGCTACATACATGTTATTGGGGTCCGTCTAAACTCTTGCTACCGAAATGTTACTGGGGTCTGCCAATACTCCTGCTACAGGAATGTTATTGGGGTCTGCCTAAACTCTTGCTACAAAAATGTTACTGGGGTCCACCTATACGCTTGCTACATCAATGTTACTTGGGTTCGCCTATACTCTTGCTACAGAAATGTTACAGGGGTTCGCCTATGCTCTTGCTACAGAAATGTTACTGGGGTCTGCCTATACACTTGGTAGTGAAAGGTTTGAGGGGTTCGCCTATACTCTTGCTACAGAAATGTTACTGGGGTCCGCCTAAACTCTTGCTACAGAAATGTTACTGGGGACTGCCAATACTCTTGCTACATAAACGTTATTGGGGTCTGCCTATGCTCTTGCTACAGCAATGTTACAGGGGTTCGCCTATACTCTTGCTACAGAAATGTTACTGGGGTCCGCCTATACACTTGGTACTAAAAGGTTTGAGGGGTTCGCCTATACTCTTGCTACAGAAATGTTACTGGGGTCCGCCTATACACTTGGTACTAAAAGGTTTGAGGGGTTCGCCTATACTCTTGCTACAGAAATGTTACTGGGGACTGCCAATACTCTTTCTACATAAATGTTATTGGGGTCTGCCTATGCTCTTGCTACAGAAATGTTACTGGGGTTCGCCTATACACTTGCTACTGAAAGGTTCGAGGGGTTCGCCAATACTCTTGCTACAGAAATGTTACTGGGGTTCGCCTATACTGTGTGTGCACAAAGGTTTCCCATTGCGGTGTTCAGCTGCCTGACACATACACAGAATGAAGTGTGCAGTCACGCTTGTTGGGCCATAACTGCGTGCACTTCTGTTAAATGGGTCCCAAACAGTGCTTGGCCAACCATGGTTTGTGTTGGAGACCTCGCGTAAGAAATGCACCACTTTTCCTGCCATTTCTCCAGCTCCAGCCCTGGATGCCCTAGCACTGTGTGGAACTCCTAAACTAGAAGTGCAAGAAGTGATGCCCCATACAGCATGACTGAAGAAGGATGATGCCTGGCAAGATGTATTCTATGCGTGCAGGTGAAATATCCAAAAAAAAAAGGCCAACACACTATGTATCTTTGTGCCTATCCTCTAGTGTATGCTCTGTGTAAAATTGGGAGTAACTTGGGCGGGAACATGTTTCTGAGGGAGGGTTGCAGAGCCTTATAGAATATTGTGATCGGCCAGAGGCCTGTCCCCCGTAAACAGAGGGACATAGGCCCATAATGCTAACAGAAAATATACCAAAGCATAGTCAACACCAGCTCCCACCACGCGATCCTTCATTGGATAAAAAGAGCTTTGGCCAAGTGCTCAACAGGGCCAAACATTTTAAGAAAAGGCAGGATACAGAATGTAAAGAAAATTTTAAATTATTTCAAAATAAAGGAAGTTTTGGATGGCACACAAATTAAATGCCCACAGGCTTCACAAAAGTAACTTTAAAAAGTGCCCCAAATAGAGATGAGCGAGCACCAAAATGCTCGGGTGCTCGTTACTCGGGACGAAATTTTCGTGATGCTCGAGGGTTCGTTTCGAATAACGAACCCCATTGAAGTCAATGGGCGACCCGAGCATTTTTGTATATCGCCGATGCTCGCTAAGGTTTCCATTTGTGAAAATCTGGGCAATTCAAGAAAGTGATGGGAACGACACAGCAACGGATAGGGCAGGCGAGGGGCTACATGTTGGGCTGCATCTTAAGTTCCCAGGTCCTACTATTAAGCCACAATAGCTGCAAGAGTGCCCCCCCTATCAACAATTTTTACTTCTGAAAAGCCCTCATTAGCAATGCATACCTTAGCTAAGCACCACACTACCTCCAACAAAGCACAATCACTGCCTGCATGACACTCCACTGCCACTTCTCCTGGGTTACATGCTGCCCAACCCCCCCCCCCCCCCCCCCCGCGCGCACGACCCAGTGTCCACAGCACACACCAAAGTGTCCCTGCGCAGCCTTCAGCTGCCCTCATGCCACGCCACCCTCATGTCTATTTATAAGTGCGTCTGCCATGAGGAGGAACCGCAGGCACACACTGCAGAGGGTTGGGACGGCTAGGCAGCGACCCTCTTTAAAAGGGGCAGGACGATAGCCCACAATGCTGTACAGAAGCAGTGAGAAATCCAATCCTGTGCCACCGCCATCAGGAGCTGCACACGTGGGCATAGCAATGTGGAACCTATGTGCCACAGACTATTCATTCTGTCAAGGTGTCTGCATGCCCCAGTCAGACCGCGGTTTTTTATAAATAGTCACAAACAGGTACAACTCCGCAATGGGAATTCCGTGTGCACCCACAGCATGGGTGGCTCCCTGGAACCCACCGGCTGTACATAAATGTATCCCATTGCAGTGCCCTGGACAGCAGAGCTAACTTCAGATTAAATGCAGGTGGGCTTCGGCCCACACTGCATGCCCCAGTCAGACTGGGGTTCTTTAGAAGTGGACACATGCAGTTACAACTCCGTGTGGACCGACAGCATGGGTGGGTCCCAGGAAGCCACTGGCGGTACATAAATATATTCCATTGCATTGCCCATCACAGCTGAGGTAATGTCATGTTTAATGCAGGTGGGCTTGGGCCCACACTGCATGCCCCAGTCGGACTGGGGTTCTTTAGAAGTGGACACATGCAGTTACAACTCCGTGTGGACCGACAGCATGGGTGGGTGCCAGGAAGCCACCGACGGTACATAAATATATCCCATTGCAGTGCCCAGCACAGCTAATGCAGGTGGGCTAAAAATTAATTGGATTACACTGTAGGCGAGGGCCCCAAAAAATTGGTGTACCAACAGTACTAATGTACCTCAGAAAAATTGCCCATGCCCAACCAAGAGGGCAGGTGAAACCCATTAATCGCTTTGGTTAATGTGGCTTAATTTGTAACTAGGCCTGGAGGCAGCCCAGTTAAAATAAAAATTGGTTCAGGTGCAAGTTTCAATGCTTTAATGAGCATTGAAAAGTATAAAAATTGTTTACAAAAATTATATGACTGAGCCTTGTGGGCCTAAGAAAAATTGCCCGTTCGGCGTGATTACGTCAGGTTTCAGGAGGAGGAGCAGGAGGAGGAGGATGAATAGAATACACAGATTGATGAAGCTAAAAGGTCCCCGTTTTTGATGGTGATAGAGAACGATGCTTCCATCCGCGGGTGCAGCCTATGTATTGCTTAGGTATCGCTGCTGTCCACTGGTGGAGAAGAGAAGTCTGGGGAAATCCAGGCTTTGTTCATCTTGATGAGTGTAAGCCTGTCGGCACTGTCGGTTGACAGGCGGGTACGCTTATCCGTAATGTTACCCCCAGCCGCACTAAACACCCTCTCTGACAAGACGCTAGCCACAGGACAAGCAAGCACCTCCAGGGCATACAGCGCGAGTTCAGGCCACGTGTCCAGCTTCGACACCCAGTAGTTGTAGGGGGCAGAGGCGTCACCGAGGACGGTCGTGCGATCGGCTACGTACTCCCTCACTATCCTTTTACAGTGCTCCCGCCGACTCAGCCTTAACTGGGGAGCGGTGACACAGTCTTGCTGGGGAGCCAGAAAGCTGGCAAAGGCCTTGGAGAGTGTTCCCCTGCCTGCGCTGTACATGCTGCCTGATCTCCGCACCTCCCCTGCTACCTGGCCCTCGGAACTGCGCCTTCTGCCACTAGCGCTGTCGCATAGGAATGTTACCATCAGTTTGTCCGCCAGGGTCCTGTGGTATAGCATCACTCTCGAACCCCTTTCCTCTTTGGGTATGAGAGTGGAAAGGTTCTCCTTATACCGTGGGTCGAGCAGTGTGTACACCCAGTAATCCGTAGTGGCCAGAATGTGTGTAACGCGAGGGTCACGAGAAAGGCATCCTAACATGAAGTCAGCCATGTGTGCCAGGGTACCTGTACACAACACATGGCTGTCCTCACTAGGAAGATCACTTTCAGGATCCTCCTCCTCCTCCTCAGGCCATACACGCTGAAAGGATGACAGGCAAGCAGCATGGGTACCCTCAGCAGTGGGCCAAGCTGTCTCTTTCCCCTCCTCCTCATGCTCCTCCACCTCCTCCTCCTCAACGAGCTGAGATATAGACATGAGGGTGCTCTGACTATCCAGCAACATACTGTCTCCCCCCCCCCCCCCCTCCGTTTCCGAGCGCAAAGCGTCTGCCTTTATGCTTTGCAGGGAACTTCTCAAGAGGCATAGCAGAGGAATGGTGACGCTAATGATTGCAGCATCCCCGCTCACCATCTGGGTAGACTCCTCAAAGTTTCCAAGGACCTGGCAGATGTCTGCCAACCAGGCCCACTCTTCTGTAAAGAATTGAGGAGTCTGACTCCCACTACGCCGCCCATGTTGGAGTTGGTATTCCACTATAGCTCTACGCTGCTCATAGAGTCTGGCCAACATGTGGAGCGTAGAGTTCCACCGTGTGGGCACGTCGCACAGCAGTCGGTGCACTGGCGGAATAAACCGATGTTGCAGGGTCCGCAGGGTGGCAGCGTCCGTCTTGGACTTGCGGAAATGTGCGCTGACCCAGCGCACCTTTCCGAGCAGGTCTGACAAGTGTGGGTAGCTTTTCAGAAAGCGCTGAACCACCAAATTAAAGACATGGGCCAGGCATGGCACGTGCGTGAGGCTGCCGAGCTGCAGAGCCGCCACCAGGTTATGGCCGTTGTCACACACGACCATGCCCGGTTGGAGGCTCAGCGGCGAAAGCCAGCGGTCGGTCTGCTCTGTCAGACCCTGCAGCAGTTCGTGGGCTGTGTGCCTCTTCTCTCCTAAGCTGAGTAGTTTCAGCACGGCCTGCTGACGCTTGCCCACCGCTGTGCTGCCACGCCGCGCGACACCGACTGCTGGCGACGTGCTGCTGACACATCTTGATTGCGAGACAGAGGTTGCGTTGGAGGAGGAGGGTGGTTTAGTGGAGGAAGCATACACCGCCGCAGATACCAGCACCGAGCTGGGGCCCGCAATTCTGGGGGTGGGTAGGACGTGAGCGGTCCCAGGCTCTGACTCGGTCCCAGCCTCCACTAAATTCACCCAATGTGCTGTCAGGGAGATATAGTGGCCCTGCCCGCCTGTGATTGTCCACGTGTCCGTTGTTAAGTGGACCTTGGCAGTAACCGCGTTGGTGAGGGCACGTACAATGTTGCGGGAGACGTGGTCGTGCAGGGCTGGGACGGCACATCGGGAAAAGTAGTGGCGACTGGGAACCGAGTAGCGCGGGGCCGCCGCCGCCATCATGTTTTTGAAAGCCTCCGTTTCCACAAGCCTATACGGCAGCATCTCCAGGCTGATCAATTTGGCTATGTGCACGTTTAACGCTTGAGTGTGCGGGTGCGTGGCGGCGTACTTGCGCTCAAACAATTGCGCTAGCGACGTTTGGACACAGCGCTGAGAGACATTGCTGGATGGGGCCGAGGACAGCGGAGGTGAGGGTGTGGGTGCAGGCCAGGAGACGGTAGTGCCTGTGTCCTGAGAGGGGGGTTGGATCTCAGTGGCAGATTGGGGCACAGGGGGAGAGGCAGTGGTGCAAACCGGAGGCGGTGAACGGCGTTCGTCCCACCTTGTGGGGTGCTTGGCCATCATATGCCTGCGCATGCTGGTGGTGGTGAGGCTGGTGGTGGTGGCTCCCCGGCTGATCTTGGCGCGACAAAGGTTGCACACCACTCTGCACTCTCAGTGAAAAACTGCCAGACCTTTGAGCACTTCGGCCTCTGCAGGGTGGCATGGCGCGAGGGGGCGCTATGGGAAACAGTTGGTGGATTATTCGGTCTGGCCCTGCCTCTACCTCTGGCCACCGCACTGCCTCTTCCAACCTGCCCTGCTGCTGCACTTGCCTCCCCCTCTGAAGACCTGTCCTGAGTAGGCTTAGCAAACCAGGTTGGGTCAGTCACCTCATCGTCCTGCTGCTCTTCCTCTGAATCCTCTGTGCGCTCCTCCCTCGGACTTACTGCAATTACTACTATCTGAGTGATAGACAATTGTGTCTCATCGTCATCGTCCCCCACACCCACTGAAAGCTCTTGAGACAGTTGCCAGAAGTCCCCAGCCTCATCCCCCGGACCCCGGGAACTTTCCAAAGGTTGGGCATCGGTCACGACAAACTCCTCCAGTGGGAGAGGATTCGGAACCATTGCTGCCCATTCTGAGCAGGGGCCCGAGAACAGTTCCTGGGAGTCTGCCTGCTCCTCAGAATGTGTCATTGTAATGGAGTGAGGAGGCTGGGAGGAAGGAGGAGCAGCAGCCAGAGAATTCAGAGTTGCAGCAGTGGACGGCGCAGAACTCTGGGTGGTCGATAGATTGCTGGATGCACTTTCTGCCATCCACGACAGGACCTGCTCACACTGCTCATTTTCTAATAAAGGTCTACCGCGTGGACCCATTAATTGTGAGATGAATGTGGGGACGCCAGAAACGTGCCTCTCTCCTAATCCTGCAGCAGTCGGCTGCGATACACCTGGATCAGGAGCTCGGCCAGTGCCCATACCCTGACTTGGGCCTCCGCGTCCTCGCCCGCGTCCATGTCCTCTAGGCCTACCCCTATCCCTCAGCATGCTGTATTACCAGTAGTGCAGAAACAGAACGCTGTAATTAAATGTGCCGCTTATTGGCCTGTGGTTGGAGGCTGACTTCGCTTACAGAACGCACAGCAGAGCCAGGAAAGAATTTTGCGCAAGCCTGCTGTAACACTTAGCTGGCTGCGTATGAATTAGGACAACTACCCCCAGGAGAGACGCAGTACACTCAGGACGGTCACAGGCAGCCCAAATAGATTTTTTTTTCCCAAATTTTTTTGGAAAAGCCCACTGCCTATACAGACTGTATATGTCTTCTGTCCCTGCCTCACCACCACTACTGGCCCTGGACTATGTAAAATTACTGCAGACTGTTTCACTCTGGACAGGAATACAGTGGTGATGTGACGGGCAACGCAGAGCCAGGAAAGAATTTTGCGCAAGCCTGCTGTAACACTTAGCTGGCTGCGTATGAATTAGGACAACTACCTCCAGCAGAGACGCAGTACACTCAGGACGGTCACAGGGTCACAGGCAGCCCAAATAGATTTTTTTTCCCCAATTTTTTTTTGAAAAAGCCCACTGCCTATATAGACTGTATATGTCTTCTGTCCCTGTCTCACCACCACTGCTGGCCCTGGACTATGTAAAATTACTGCAGACTGTTTCACTCTGGACAGGAATACAGCGGTGATGTGACGGGCAACGCAGAGCCAAGAAAGAATTTTGCGCAAGCCTGCTGTAACACTTAGCTGGCTGCATATGAATTAGGACAACTACCCCCAGCAGAGACGCAGTACACTCAGGACGGTCACAGGCAGCCCAAATAGATTTTTTTTCCCAAATTTTTTTGGAAAAGCCCACTGCCTATATAGACTGTATATGTCTTCTGTCCCTGCCTCACCACTACTGGCCCTGGACTATGTAAAATTACTGCAGACTGTTTCACTCTGGACAGGAATACAGCGGTGATGTGACTGGCAACGCAGAGCCAGGAAAGAATTTTGCGCAAGCCTGCTGTAACACTTAGCTGGCTGCGTATGAATTAGGACAACTACCCCCAGCAGAGATGCAGTACACTCAGGACGGTCACAGGCAGCCCAAATAGATTTTTTTTCCCAAATTTTTTTGGAAAAGCCCACTGCCTATATAGACTGTATATGTCTTCTGTCGCTGCCTCGCCACTACTGGCCCTGGACTATGTAAAATTACTGCAGGACGCAATGCTCTGGACGCAATGCTCTGCACGGCCGATATACAAAAAAGAAAAAAAAAAGTGCAACACTGCAAAAGCAGCCTCAACAGTACTGCACACGGTCAGATGTGGCCCTAAGATGGACCGTTGGGGTTCTTGAAGCCTAAAATAACTCCTAACACTCTCCCTATAGCAACTCCAGCAAGACAGCACTTTCCCTGAACAATGTCAGAATGCATCTGTGGCGAGCCGCGGGAGGGGCCGATTTATATACTCGGGTGACACCTGATCTCGCCAGCCACTCACTGCAGGGGGGTGGTATAGGGCTTGAACGTCACAGGGGGAAGTTGTAATGCCTTCGCTGTCTTTCTATTGGCCAGAAAAGCGTGCTAACGTCTCAGAGATGAAAGTGAAAGTAACTCGAACATCGCGTGGTGTTCGTTTCGAATAACGAGCATCTCGGACACGCTAATACTCGAACGAGTATCAAGCTCGGACGAGTACGTTCGCTCATCTCTAGCCCCAAACTTTCCAGGAAAAAAAAAAAAAACACAAATTAAGACCTAGTGCCCAGATAGACTGCAGGTCACAGTTGGCACCGGGTCGGTGGCAAACGCCCGCCCTGCATCCCAGATCCCCATCCCCTCTTGTGGGGTGGGTCCTGTGGCCTTCATGACATGGGCATGGCCTGCACAGAGATGTCCTTGGACTGGTGCTGCAAGCCAAATCCTCCAAGGGGCAAAGCGGGGCCAGAAAGGGCTAGTTGGCTCGGTGGGAGGGAGGCCTTATTGAAGTATAAAAAGGGTGTGGACACTGATGTTCTGGTCTTTGCTGGGACGCTGCTGCAGCCGGAGCTGGCCATGGCAGGGACTGGAGCCTTGCCTGGAGCCTTGCTTGAATTGTCCCAGCAGATGGAGGTGCTTGTCCAGGCCAGAAAATGGCTGTTGGCCCCAGGCAGGGGCTTTGCTTGGCCAGAGGCTGTCATTGCCAGGAAAGCCCTGGAAGCTCCACGGGGGAACATGGCGGCCCGCAGATGAGGGTGGAAGAAGGAGGCTGTCATGCATGAGAAGGGCCAGAACGCACAGGCAATGGGCAGAGTGGACCTACAGGTGGGGGGGTAGGTGCTCTCCCAGCAGGTGGGGCTTTTGAGTGGAGCAGGTGCACAGCACTATCCACACTCAAAGCCCCTTGGCCCTGATCTCCAGACCTCAAGGAAGCATTTGATCTTTGGGTAAACTGAAATCAAAGTGGGGGCAATAGTACTCCTCCACAAAGTCTTCTGTATATGGGGTCAGGAGAGACCTCAGCCACAGTGCCCATTGGATCGTAGACCCAGTGCTCATAGGCCCGCTGCTGGTGGTGCCTTCCAGTCCCATTGAGCCGCAACAAGTCAAAAAAATAGAAAACCTCATTCTCTGGCTCCGACTGTAGGGCAGCATCTAATACCTTCCCACTAGCCACCCTCACTGTTCCTTGCAGCCTCTTTGGGAGCTAGCGACAGCAAGGTGTGAGCACCCAGCAGAAAATGTCAGCCCAACCCTCATCTGTCTGGACTTTCAGGTGCTCCAACACTCACAGCTGTACCTGAACTCCAGACGGAGGCAGATTGGACCAACCTGCCATGGAAGCCTGAAGGGAAGCCCTAAAGCCACGATCCAATGGATTCCTCTGAATTGGCCTGTCCAACATAGGGCTCTGCTGCTGTTCCCGGGTGGGTTCGTGTGAGCCCCCAGGTGTAGTGGATGCCCCCTCCATCTGTTCCTTCTCATCCCCCTCAGTGTCTCCCTCCAGATTGCTTGAAATCTTAATAGCAGGAAGGGGAAAAAATTTAACACAATCTCCATTCCTGCTAATCTTCACAGTCAAATGTAGACATGGCTCACCAAGTGACACACATGATCTCTGTCCAGTTTGAAGGCTCAATTATGCAAGGCCATCTAGTTTTTTGGTCAAATACAGACATTGCTGTAGCCAAGTTTATTTTGACCATTTTTGCTGTATTGACTGAGTCTTCAAACACCCACACCCTAAGAAGGCCATAGTTGCATTGGTTGCAGAGGAAGGGCAACCCAAATGTGCGGAAACACTAGAGCGCTTCATCCTGTACAAAATTTGGAGATGATGGTAGACCGTACAGAAACTTGGCAACATCATTACAGGTGTAGCATTTTGAAGAGGGAAGTAAAGAGTATCAGACATAATAAATAGATATAAACCTCTGTTATTTTTTTTTACATATTAGATTTTTTATTTGGGATTGTAAACAAGTACAAGCATTTTGCATGACATTGAAAATACAGTAAAATTAACAATACCTTGTTATTTTTATTAGTATACGTAGAGCAAATTAAATGCATATATCCCATTTTTGACATAAATGTGAAAGGAAAAGGGAACACTTAACAGCTATGTGAACTGTGTTCCTACTCAAACAGATATTTAATAAGGTAAAATAAAATAACTTATGGCACTGCTTATCATGGATTCCTTCTTGGATCATCTCCACAATCCCCAGATCTCCTTGTGTCTTCTAAGTGAGTTGTCTCTCAACGCCAACCACTTCTCTAAAACGTGTTGTTCAGCCATTCGGTCTTTGAACTCGCCAAATGTAGGGGGGTTATGCTCTCTCCAATGTTTGGCTATAATGGATTTGGCTGTCATCAAAGCATGGGCCAATAGATATCTAACATTGTATATTTACAGTGTATATTTAGATCAACCAGTAGTAGTATTAGTTTGGCTTTCCTTTCTATGCGCAGCTTTAGGTTGGTTTCTAATAAGTTGAGAATCGGACCCCAGTAGTTAGCCAGAGTGGGACATGACCAAAATATATGGGTAAGTGTGCCCCTTTGTCCGCAATTTCTCCAGCAATCGTTTTCATTATTGTGGAGTCTAGCGGCCAGTAGGCAGGGTGTGTAATACGATCTCAAATTTATTTTCAATTGTGTCTCTAGAATACCCAGTCCCTTGGTAGAGCCGCACGCCACCTTGTACGCCTTTTCCCAGGTGTCGATTGATATCTTTTCTCCCAATTCTTTTTCCCAGCTCAGCATGTGTGTTCTTTTGTTTAAGTTGTTGTTGCTTGTCAAAACATCGTAGAAGTATCTAGTATCGGATTTCTGTAGCGATGGGATTTTTGTGATTTTGTCTAGTACTGTAGCTGGAATTTTTATTTTATGGCTAGATTATTTTTTTAGGAAAGTTTTTATTCTAGTGTACTTGAAGAGGTCTTTTTGAGGTAAATTAAATTTTGAACATATCTTCTCAAAAGACAATAGTTCAGTTCCTCTTATTAAGTCATCTATTGTTTTTATTCCCCTTTCTTTCCAGGCATCTAAGTTTAAGTCTGTAATGAATAGACTTAAAGGGGTTGTCTCGCGAAATCAAGTGGGGTTATACACTTCTGTATGGCCATATTAATGCACTTTGTAATATACATCGTGCATTAAATATGAGCCATACAGAAGTTATTCACTTACCTGCTCCGTTGCTAGCGTCCCCGTCGCCATGGTTCCGTCTAATTTCGGTGTCTTCTTGCTTTTTTAGACGCGCTTGCGCAGATCCGTCTTCTCCCTTCGGCTCCGCTCGGCAGCATTGGCGTTTTGGCCCCGCCCCCTTGTACGCGTCATCGCGTAGCTCCGCCCCATGACGTGTGTAGGTTCCAGCCTCCTGATTGGCTGGAATAGGCATGTGACGGGGCGGAGCTACGCGATGACGCGCACAAGGGGGCGGAGCCAAAACACTGATGCTGCCGAGCGGAGCCGAAGGGAGAAGACGGATCTGCGCAAGCGCGTCTAAAAAAGCAACAAGACACCAAAATTAGACGGAACCATGGCGACGGGGACGCTAGCAACGGAGCTGGTAAGTGAATAACTTCTGTATGGCTCATATTTAATGCACGATTTATATTACAAAGTGCATTAATATGGCCATACAGAAGTGTATAACCCCACTTGATTTCGCGAGACAACCCCTTTAATATCTCAAGTGGCATGCTGGGTTTTTTATAAGTATCCTATGTTGCCACTTTCTCAGTATACTATTTCCAAGAATTTAAGGAAGCTATAATTGTGGGGTTTGGGTTTGCTAGAGAAACTTTTATATCTGGGTGTTTTGACATAGCTTCGAGAGAGGCGGCGAGTAGTAAAGAGTTCCCCTTATGGGAGTTAGCAAATCTAGTTTCCATGCCCACCCTGGCCATTGCTTTATCTTGTTTTGTCCTGTTTCTTGTTTGGTTTAGAATGATTGCTTTAAGATATGTTTCTAAATTAGGTAGGTCGACTCCTCCCCTCCTGCGATGTAAGGCTAAAATTGGTAAAGTTAGCCGTGACTTCTTCCCCTTCCAGATAAACACGGATAATTGTTTTTGTAATTTGCTAAAAGTGGTAGTATTTTCATTTTATATGTCATGATCCTGCCCAGCCATGACAAATTTATGTTAGAAAGGTACTCAAGTTCTTTTTTGATTGTTTCCAGGAGTGGAGTAAAATTGGTTGTTTCTAAATTGGCGGTGTTAGTTGTCATAAGCGTACCTAGATACAGAATACTCTCTGCTCCCCATTAAGGATGAGCGAGCGTACTCGGAAAAGCACTACTCGCTCGAGTAATTTGCTTTATCCGAGTATCGCTGTGCTCGTCCCTGAAGATTCGGGTGCCGGCACGGAGCGGGGAGCTGCAGGGGAGAGCGGGGAGGAACGGAGGTAAGATCTCTCTCTCCCTCTCTCCCGCCCGCTCTGCCCCGCTCCCCGCTGCGACTCACCTGTCAGCCGCAGCGGCACCCGAATCTTCAGGGACGAACACAGCGATACTCGGATAAAGCACATTACTCGAGCGAGTAGTGCTTTTCCGAGTATGCTCGCTCATCCCCACTCTCCATTTAAAGGAAAACGACTGTATTGCATGTTTTCGATTTTTTGGAACGTTTATGCCCAGTATTGTAGATTTATCAACATTGAGCTTGTAATACGAAGTCTCACTGAATTGTTTAAGGATCCGATAGGGATTCGAGGGGGCATGTCAATGTTAAAACAATGTCATCCGCAAATAATCCGATTTTATGCTGTCAGGAGTTGAGGGGGACTCCCCGTGTTTCAATAGAGGACCTAATTAGTTCGGCTAGTGGCTCAACCATGAGGACATACAAAATCGGGGAAAGCGGGCACCCCTGGCGCGTTCCGTTTGATATAAGGAATTTGTCAGAGAGGGCCCCATCCACCAACACTCTAGCTGTCAGGTAGGATTACAGGGCCTGGACGGCGCGAATCACACCCTCTCCCATACCAAATTTTTCTAAGACTTTAAATGCGTAACCTCAGTGGACTCTATCAAAGGCTTTTTCAGCATCCAATGCTATCAAAACTGATGGGGAGCCCGTGTTTTTTAAAGAGTGGATAATATTAAGGAGTCTTCTAGCGCCGTCCGAGGCCTGCCGCCCGTTTACAAAACCGACCTGGTCAGAATGTACAATAGTTGGAAGTATACCAAGCATTCTATTCGCCAGTATTTTTGCATAGACCTTGACGTCTGTATTAAGTAGAGATATTGGTCTAAAATTCGCTGGGCTGTCCAGTTCCTTGCTTAGTTTGGGTAGCACCACCACTGTGGCTTGAAGTATTTCTTCAGGGTAGCTTCCCTTACACATGGCTGAGTTGAAGATTTTTTCTAGATGGGGGGCCAAAGAACCTGAGAACAACCCATAATACTCAGCTGAGAAGCCATCTGGCCCTGGAGCTTTCTGGTGTTTCATAGAGGAAATTGTTTTCATTATTTAGGGCCTCCATATTGTGCGGTTTAGCGCATCAGCATGGGTTGTACTTATTGATGGAAGGTTAATTTTGCTTAGGAATTTTTCTATGTTTACGTTATTTGGGTGAGTAAGTTGGGGGTTATCTTTTAGGTTGTATAATTTATTATAGAAGGAACAGAATGTTTCTAATATTTGTTTTGGATGTGTTAGTTTACATTCTTTATTTTTTGGGTCCTGAATGGATGGGATGTTGGCTCTAAACGTTTTCCTTTTTATCAAGTAGGCCATCCATTTCGAAGGTTTGTTAAGGGAGGCATATATGTTAGCGCGATAGGATGTTATTTCCCTATCATGGTCCCCTTGTAGTACTTTACGTAGTTCAAGTCGTGTTTTAAATAGGTCGTTGAAGTGCTGTTGGTTTGTAGAGGTTTGAGCCTGTTTCTCTAAGGATTGGATCTGGGATAGCAGCTCCTCTGTTTTGGATAGTTTTTCTCTTTTATATCTGGCTCCCATTTTTATAAGGATGCCTCTCATGTAGGCCTTATGTGCTGTCCAAAGCACTTCAGGGCTGACTTCTGGAGTACTATTTAAGATAAAATAGTCTTCGAGAGCATCTTGTATGTTTCTACGGTATTTGGGAAGCTTCATTAAATAGGTATTATTCTTCCACAATTTGTTGATGTGGCGTTTTTTTCCAAAAGCTAGGGAGGTTATTATGGGGGCGTGATCCGACCACGTTATTGTATCTATTTCGGCTTTAGTTACCGAGGCAATAAGGGATCTGTCTACCAGGCATAGATCTTTCCGAGAAAAGGATTTATGGCGGGCAGAAAAGAAGGAATATTCCCTGGCGGAAGCATTGATACACCTAAACGTGTCAAAGAGAGCATTGTTTTTCATCCATTCGCTCAAGGACGCCCCCTCCCTCTTCTCGCAGTTCGTTGTGTCGATGTATTTTTCCGGTACTAAATTAAAGTCACCATTTATGATAATTGACCCTTTGGCTACTTTTCTTATTATTTTTATCATTTTGTTTAAGAAGTTGATTTGCTTTGAATTTGGGACGTATACATTGACTATTGTTGTTTGCGTGTTTCTTAGCGTGCCTACCAGTAGTATAAATCGGCCTTTTGGGTCACATATTTGTTTGTCAACTTTAAAGGGGGACGAGTCCCTAAACGCTATCAGGACACCTGCGTGTTTTTTGGGGGCACAGGCATATACAATCTGGGGGTAAAGTTTGTGAGACATTTTCTGACTGTCTGTGTACAATAGATGTGTCTCTTGGATACATACAATTTTTGCGTCGAGACGGCGTGCCTCCTTCCATACCGAGCTTCTTTTGAATGGGGTATTTAGACCGTTGGCGTTTAATGACATCAACTTTATAGTGGTTGGAGAGTTGCAATGGGCGTCGGGGAAGCGGAGGAATCCTTGAAAATCTGCCAAAGAACAAATAATACAAAAACAAGCAAAAACAACACATTGGTTAATTATAACGACCTCACGGTGAAGGATGCATCCCTTTTTCTCAATAGGAGAGCAGCACAGCTTGTGGCCCAACAAACCAGGGACACTTTTGGGTGGTTAAGGATTTGCTGCATAAACAGAGAGATAAAGAAACAACAACTGCAAATAATTGTCAGCACAAGCTTATGCCTGTGGGTTCGCTTGGGGGGTAAAGTCACCATGCTGAGAGAGCTCAAGACATCTTGTGTTAGGACGGGTTAGATGAATTGAGTTTTCTTTTATAATGGAATTTTTTTAGGATCTTTTTCAGAACCGGATCTTTTTTCTTATCTTTGTCTTCTGGTTCTGTCAACGTCTGCTTTTTCAGAGGAGGTCGCAGCACGATTTGGAATTTTGATACCCCATGTACTCAGGGTTTCTGCGGCCGAGCTGGGGTTATGAAAGATAGATGTCGAGTTTGCTTTTGTGGCTATAATTTTTGTAGGGAAGCCCCACTTGTAGGGGATATTTGCATCCCTTAGGGCTGATGTCACATCTGCAAAATTTGTTCTTGCTCCCATAGTAGCCTGTGAAAGATCAATGTAGACACGAATGTCTGCGTAAGGGCTTGGGAGAGTCTTTAATTTCCTGATGGTATTCATGAGGGCCTCCTTAGTGCTATAATAGTGTATACGCACTATAATGTCCCTGGGAGTACTTTCTTCGAGAAATTTTGGAAGGCGGAGCCTGTGGGCTCTGTCTATATTTAATTCTTGTTCTGGAATGTCTAAAGGAATTTTTCGGAGGAAACGTCCCACAAAGCCTGCAATTTCAGCGTTTGACACTTTTTCAGACACTCCTCGCAGTTTGATGTTGTTACGTCTATTTGTATCTTCTAAGTCTGTCAGTTTTTGTTGTAGTTTGGCGACGGACCCTTCTAGTTCATAGTTAGCGTCTATCAGAGAGTTGTGGGATTTGACTAGTTCTCCCATTTTTGATTCTGTTTTTTCCATGCGGTTGTTAACATCTTGGATTGAAGTATCCACATGAGACGTTAGATTTTTTGAATCGGATTGAATGGTTTCATGCAGTGCCATGACGATCTCTTTTATGTAGAGCTCTGAGGCTGGCTTGTTAGAGGCAGAGAGGCTTGCTAGCATGCTTTCTTTTGCGTTAGTGTGATCTTCCGGGCTAGCTGAGCTGTTGTCATCAGACATCTTTTGTCTTTGTTTTTCAGGGCTGCCTGTGTGTGTGTGTGGGGGGGGTGCTCAGTGATAGCGTGGTCGGCGCCATCTTATGTCCCTCAGTGTGCTTTGTATTGTCCCCGACCTCTAGGGATTCTCCCTCATCTACTCCCTCTATAGCCCGCTGGGATCTCTTTGCTGCTGTTGTTTCCCCTTCTGCAGCCCGCGGCTCACCTGTCACTGCAGTGACTGTGATCTCGGGCATCTCCTCCTTAAGTGAACCACCGGCTGGAGCGTCCCCTGCCTCCATGTCAGAGGGGGCGCTGCTCGCCGGGAAAAAGTCCTCTAATCTAGCTGGCTTAGCTTTGGCTGTTCTTCTTTTGGACATCGCCGGGTCTCTTGTAAGTTCCCACGTCCTGTGGTGCTGTTTTTTTCCGTCCTTATTCGTTTTTATGTTGCTTTAGAGCCTTAAACTGAATGGAGCTTAAAGGGATGCGTCCGTCCTGGTGCCTCTCTTGGCCACGCCCCCCATAAACCTCTATTATTTGTTGTTCTTTGCCATATATGGCAAAAATGAAATGATATTGGGTGCGGGAGGTTTTTACATGACCAAAAGTATATAACACTGGAAAACTAACATATAGGTAAAGGTTCATTAAATGCAACATCAGGAACATTATTATTTTGAAAAAAATTAAAAAGTCATAACCCTAGTACACAGTCTTCCGTTCTGGTTTTATTCCAAACGCCTACAAAGAAAATCTTTGCAACAAAAAATGGTTGTAAAAAAAACCCACTGTTATTCTGTCCAAATAAACCGGACTCAACCCCACGTGTGTAAGCACAATCAGCATGACTAGTGCCAGCAATGCAATGCTTTGTATTGGCTCCATTCACACTAGCCATTTGGGGACAATGCCAGCAGCAAAAAAAAAGGGCATCAGAAACAGCTTGTTTATTTGTACAAGAGCTGATTTAACATGTGCCTTGAAACTGCATGCATTTCAACAAAACAAAGGATTGCTACCATCACGACCCGAAAGAATGGCCCTTTAAGATGGCCGCAAAGGTTTAAAGAGCATATTTGCAAGATCATCTCAATCCCCCTTCCCTTTAAAAATTTAGATCACATTGTAGTCTATAAGCTCATTTACACGGCCGGAGGTGCGTGCTGCGTGTCTCAGAGGATTCAATGGAAACTACTGCGCAGCTCGCACCTAACAGTTCAGATTCTATCTTTTGTGTAGCACAGAACTTAAAAGCGTGCATTCTAGGTGTGCATGTCCTATCTTTTGCTGGTGCGAGTATCTCGCACCACTTAAAAACGATATATGAACGGTTATATAGGAGACCATTGGTTCTTTTTGCTCGCCTATTTATGCCCGTCGCTCACCATCGCCCCCCCCCCCCCCCCGAGCATGCTTGGAGGAGAGGGCAGTTACTCGAGATGAGCGAGGCTCACTCGAGTAACTGACCTTACTGAGCATGCTCGCTCATCTCTAGTGACAACATCTAGCGCTAAGCCCTGTCCACTGTTGGAAAAATACAACTTTTAAGATAAATCATAATTTTTGGCACTAAAGTGCAACATATTGACATCACAATTCTACACAATCCAGATGATAAATGTGCCCCAATGCCCAGAGTATATAATACCTGAGGATATCCATATAGGCCAAGGACTTGTGCTGCTGGAATAGTGCTAGATGAGTGCTGATCTCCGATGACACCAGCCAGCTGGCCACGGCCTGTACGCGAGTAATTAGGAATCATCTTATCAGGGCCAGACAGAAGATGTAAAACATAGCGTATTGCCAAGGGTCCACATGCGCATGTGTCATGAAAATGGTATCCGAGTGTAATATTGGGTAAGATGTCAGGGTTCTGGTTAATATTATTAATGGCGAAGACAAAAACTGTAGTTTGTAGGAATCCCTCCAACTCGCATCTGTAAACAGATAAATGTACAGATGAGTAAGGCTGGTGTTATGCACAATCTGAGGTATATTCATTCACAGAGTGATTCATTCACATCATAGAGTGAATCATGTGACCTGCTGGAGTGCAGAGCACTCATGCTCCAGCAGAGGAAATGATGAACATATTGAGCGCCAGCAGCCACACGAGCGTAGGCGTAATTACGTTTGCACATCCGTGGCATATAATAGTCGGGAAGAACGTTTTCCCGCGATCACAACCAGAGCTAGAAAGCATATTCTCGTCTGTTCATACTTTTTAGAACTATCTTTTTGGCCATCGTTTATGTGTCGGCGAGTATTTCGGTGGCGTATGTTCTATTTTCTCCGGGTCGCCGTTTTTTGCGGGCTGTATAATCGCCCATGTGAATGAATACATTGGAAACCAATGCCTCAGATGGTCGCATATATATGGTTGGGCGTAAAAACGCGCCGTATATGCGCTCGTGTGAATAAGCCCTGAAGTGGAGATAACCAAGTAATTTTGAATTATTTGTTCATTAATAGTAACAAGCTGATCATTAATGTTCTATTGCTAAGTTATAAAATACATTACCCCTACATGCTTCTACCATCAGTGTATACAGGCTTCCAAATAGTCATCAGGCAGTGAAGTGGCTTCTGACGGCTACATCTGTGCTACTTCTGCATTCATTTCTGGGCTCAGTCATGTGTTCTTTCTTCCGGCCGATGCGCCCGTGTGTCTGAGCCCTCAGTGTTGCACAACTGTCTGTGCAGGATAACTTGGTACAGATCTACTGCAGGTGATGCTGCCATTTTGATGGTCTGCTGTCAAACCTGCTATTGTATGTAACACAGCTGGGATACTCCGAGGATGCTCTGTGGATTGTACTCCAGTAATGAGGAACAGCCAGAGCATGTGCTCCAAAGATGTTCCTGACAATGATGAACAGGAACAACGTGTTTTCTGCACTCCGAACATGGGGAGGGGAATGATTAATATGTCTGCAGATAACACATGAGCATCTATGTGAGGAGAAGGATGGCTTTTTATGGATGAATTCATCAAGTGGGGGGAAATAAAGCATTCAAAGAACGACACATATGCAGCCAGTCGGTAAAAGTTACTGCCAATCTCATTTTAAGTTTAAAGTTGTCATAATTAAAAGATTGTAAACTCATAACGTTGTAAAGTTTTCCTTAGGGTGCGGGCAGACGAGCGCATAAACGGCGCTGAAAACCGTCGCATCGTGTATACGTTCCCATAGTTACAGGCATGATCTAGTGAATGAGTGCACACGAGCGAATGTACGTCGCCTAAAGTCGTCGATGTAGAAAAAATGCGTTCATACGCGACGTTCACACGAGAATGTTGTGCGAAAACTGAGTTCGCGGCGTATTAGCGTTATACTTTCAAAATCCACAGTGTATTGCAATTATGCTGATTACAATTGCTTAGTGCTTGCAGCTGGTGTGAATTGTCGATGCGTAGCCAAAATGGCGGCGAAAGTGTTAACTACTTAATTATACACACACCTGTGGTTGAGCGATGGTAGCAAATAAAAAAGTGATTGTGCCAGTGTACATTGGGCTTCAGAACGATTTCCGTGTCTGTCGCCTAAAATTTGTTTACCCAACATGAACAAATTAATACCCGCCGTCGAGGCTCGTCCACCTCTGTGGGACATAAGACACAGACATTACCGGAATACGGCGAAGAAAGAAACGCTGTGGCGAGAAGTTGCCCGAATAACTTACGAACTTGAATGGAGCCGTGCAAGCTATGAGCAGCGTGCGACGTTGGGTAAGTTGGAAAAATGTAATTTGTTTTTAAATGCTTTGTGCGCATAGCCTGTGTACAAGCTGCGGTGCAAACGGAACCCGACTTTTTTGAATTGCACGAAAAACTATTGCTCTCGTTTTCCCGGTTTGGCTGCGCAGATTTGCCATTACCTGTGGCGTGTGTTTTCCCTGTGATAACAAATTGTCGCACCATTGCCGCCTATTGTTGGTCTTATATCCACACTATGAAAAGCAACATGTCCGGCTTTTTTTTTTTTTTTTTTTGTGTGCATTTCATTAACCATACCGTTTGCACCGTTAACACTTGCTTTGCATAGTCGCAACACATGCGCCTATTGGTTTGGCCTTATATACACACTTTGAAATCTAAAAAGTCATTTGTAAATGGCGTATCCGTTGGTTTGTCTCTCCGGAATGATACCGTTTGTACCGTTAACACTTTCTTTAACCAAGTCCCACAAAATGCGCATATTTTTGGGCCCTTATACACACTTTTAATTGCAAAACTGTTATTTGAAAAAGGCGTATGCGGTTATTTGTGTTTCCAGATTGATACCGTTTTGTCCGTAAGCATTT